>NC_088390.1:75736111-76068333 GCF_037993035.2 Macaca fascicularis | reverse complement strand
CAGTACCCCTAAATTTACACATTTAAGCCCCTCACACAGACACTCTGTATCATAAAAATACTTCATTCGAAGCACAGGACTTTGATTCTTTGATTTGATTTGACCTGTAGTTACCTCTTGCTTTGCCTGTCTCATTTTCTTCCATTTAGCTACAATTAACTATAACATGTTTAAGTCTTCTTTATTTCTGGGCTAGCACTTCCCAAGTATGACCATCCATCATTCCGTTCCTGTAAGTTTTCCTATCTCTTGGTACCCACTTGGGTGAAACTTGAGTTAAGAAAAGTGATTTTTGTTTTACGTCATTGGGCATCTCCTATTGCTTCTTTAAAAAATGATTTTCAGAAGTCTTGTGTACCTCACCCCAGTTATGCTGTTATATCTGAGACATTTTTCCTCTCCAGAACTAAACTGAGTCTTTTAAAAAGGAATAGAGACCTTTGTAGAAAAAAAAAAAAAAAAAAAGTCTATGGTCCCAAGAATGGGTAAACATTCCAGAGAGGTTCTTGTTTTTCCCCCAACAGGTCTGCCCATCCCTACAAATTGCGTTCTTGTAAGAATACTCTCAAAGTGAGTCACAACAACAAAGTAAACAGAGGGTTTCTCAACGTGACACAGGAAGAATTTTTTTATTTGAATTTGCATGTTGTTTATATTTTCAAGCAGGAACTGGAAGAAAGAGGTTTCACTCTCATTGAGGATATCCAGTCATGAGTTCTTTTTAAGCTTTGCTGTTTGCTCAATTCCCTTCAGCAGTGCATATTTGGAATGGGGGACTATGACTCAATTTCCCTTCCTTTCATCTCACTTACTCTTTCATCCATCTTTCCCAACACTCCACGAGGAGATTCTTTGCCAGTGTTCATTCCAAACCTCAGTTCTAGCCACATCTCTCCACCAATCTATTCCTACCTTCAAAAGTCCAAGTTTCCACCCTTTCAAAGTTCCTCAGAGCCCTTCCTCATTCTCTGCTCATATGCATCCTCTGTTTCTCCCCTCACACATTGCTATTCCAGCTAACCTCCTCTGTGTGTCTTTTCTCTCTTCTTGCCTAAAACAATATTTTTCTAAAATTCCTAATTCCTTTCCCCTTTATTATTTGGTCTCCAGGTCCATAAATAACTATTCTGAATTTCACCTCTAAGAATAATTCTTAGAGGAACACCTTTGCCCTCAATTATTATATTTTTCATATTATTTGCCAAGTACATAAAATACTGCCTTTTACGGCTAGGCTTCCCATAATTCTTAAATCAATATATAAATAAATCATGTTTGTCCTTGTTGTTGCCAATTTTATCAACAATTCTCTCTCCTTGAGTCAAGAATAATGAGAACTCTGATTGCATATCCTACTGCTAAGATCAATGTGTAAGGTACACATTAGATATGTTATAGTGAAGCATGGCTACGTAGCAGCCCAGAAGATGAGAAAAAAGGAATTCTGTACCTGGTCAGATTTGACAGAAAAAGGAAAGGAAGGGAGGTGTTAGATAGAGAAGCAGGAGGACAGGATGAAAGCAACATGGTGGGAAAATGACTAAATCTAAAATGATTATAATTCCCAGTCTCATTTCAGTCAAGTGTTCTGTGCTAGAGTTGCAAGACGTAGTAGAAGGACATTAACATGTAAGGAATCCTGGTGAAGTATCAGGCATAGGAACCCTATTCAAGGTATAGAAGAACTGCAGCAGAGAGAAATATAACATGGGGGAAATTCCGGGTCACTCAAAATAGAAAACTTTAGAAAGCCTCACAGGTTATGTTGGGGTGGATGGGATTTGGGACTGGCATTTACTTAAATACTTCTTAGGTCAATATTAGTCAGGGATGTAGAGTGAGACTGGCCCTGTATATGAGAAAATTAGTAAGCCCAGCTTTGGAACTAGGAAACATAGAGACAAAAAGAGAGTGAGACTGACAGTAACTTTGATTAAAGGGTAGTTTTAATCCTGTGCTTCCATTTCTTACTCTGTAAAATGGAGAGAGTAGGGTTTGCCCTTTTGCCCAGTTGGATTGTTTTAAGTTTAAATCAGAAGTATGTAAAGAGCCCCTAAAATCCAAAAGATAAATTATTATTGTTGCTATTATTTTCCCTTTTTGGAATTGAACATTTCTGTTAGAAACAGTCTAGAAGTTAACAAGCTACTACACATTATTGTATAAAACTAAAAAGGAGAATCAATTCGATCAAGTTTGTTTTTAGAACTACTACTTGGAGATTAGGCTCGCATGCTTAAGACTTCTGTAATATTTGTGGAAGAGCTAATATTTGTGGAAGAGCTACAGTTACCATTATAAAAATAATTATCTCCTATATGCCAAACATAGTGCTAAGGGACTTACCTCTATTTTTTTAAATCTTCACAAAAGCCCTGTTCAGTTTACCCAAGGTGATCCTAGCCAAGTTTTTCCATCACTGCTTGATTTCAAAAATAATGCTGTTTCTACCAATACAGTTCCTTTCAAACCCTAATCATTTTAACATAAAACTTTTTTTTACAGAAATCTTATGAAGAAATCCAGTATAAAAAAATGGAGTTGATCTTTTGAAGGAGGGATGAATGAGAGAAATTCCACCCATCTGCCTCCTCCTCAAACACTATATCCCCTAGAGACACCTTCAGTGATTTCTTGGAGTTCCTGGAATTTAGAAATATCTACTCATTCCTTCTTGTCCACTTTTCAATGTAGTCTGACTACCTAAGACTAAATATAATTGTCATCCATTTGGGGAAGGAGGGTAGCATGGTTTAAGGAGCAGAAATGCTATTCAGTCAGTGCTGCAGCAGTTTGTTTAAATTGATGTGCTTCTTTGTATATCAGCTCTGATGCCATTCTTTGTGAGTCTCTTAAGAGGTATTTACTTGGTACTTGTCATGATCAAAGCACAAAATGAGGATGATTACTTCTCTCAGCATTTCAAGTGAAATGTGTGAAAGAGAAGAAAATCTTCTGTGTCACGGAGTTGAAATCATCCTGAGCTGGTCATTCAAGCCCTAGCTGCCATGCGTTTGCGGTTTAGTTTTGGGGAGATTACCACTAGGGCCTCAGTTTTCTCATTGGTCAAATCTGGTTGTTGAGTCAGGTATTCTGTAAGGGTTTTCTAATTTCTAGAACCCTCTAAGTCTGTGAAGAGTCTCTCTAGCCCTGTTTACACCTCAGTCCAATTCACCATCCCAGCCAAACTACACTAATGCTTAGAAAGGCTTTGTTCTTTCTCTTTTTTCTTTTTTTTTTTTTTTTTTTTTGAGACGGAGTCTCGCTCTTTCACCCAGGCTGGAGTGCAATGGCACGATCTCGGCTCACTGTAAGCTCCACCTCCTGGGTTCACACCATTCTCCTGCCTCAGCCTCCCGAGTAGCTGGGACTACAGGCGTCCACCACCACACCCGGCTAATTTTTTTGTATTTTTTTAGTAGAGACGGGGTTTCACCATGTCAGCCAGGATGGTATCGATCTCCTGACCTTGTGATCCGCCCGCCTCGGCCTCCCAAAGTGCTGGGATTACAGGTGTGAGCCACTGCACCCGGCAGGCTTTGTACTTTCTTTGACTATTCTTTGGTATGCATGGTCCTGCCTAGTGCTGTGTTGGTAAACACTTAACATTAGCCTGATTTGAAATGTTTCCCAATTTTTATGGTGTAAAGATTTCCATCATAACCAATGTCAAGCTACCAACGTGAGGTCAACTGAATACATGGCAGTGCAGCATCATATAGTATTTCTGCCACATGAATACATTAGGCATCAATAACCTCCAGTGACAAGTTTTGAGTATTCTTTACCTTTGTCTTTAATATCATCTATGTAACTTTATATAATTTAACTTTTAATAATGACTCACAGTTCTCCCCACTCCCCGCTCCACTGCTGAGTTCAGGGGGGTAACTTACTACAAGTCTGGCCCTATATATAAGAAAAATAGCAAATCAAGCTTTGGATCCAGGAAACACAGAGTGAGGAAAAATGAGAGCGAGACTGAGAGTAACTTTGATTAACAGGTGGTTTTATTCCTGTAGTTCCATTTCTTACTCTGTAAAATGGAGAGAGTCAGGTTTGCCCTTTTGCCCAGCTGGATTGTTTTAAAGTTCAAGTGAGAAGAATGTGAAAAGACACTGAAAGCCAAAAGATAAATTATTATTGTTGCTATTATTTTCTCTGTTTGGAACTGAAAGTTTCCATTAGAAGTCTAAGTCTGACACAAAATAATAATATAAAATCAGGAATATTAGAAAACCCACGTGTAGTAGAAATAAATCAGTTCATCAACTTAGAGAGGCTGAACAACTACAGTTTCATCCACTTGGTTTTAAAGCTCTATGATGCTTAATGGTTTGACAGAAGTTTAATTTGAGCTCAGAACCACTGCTATAAAAAGTACTACTGGATGCACCTGTGTTCATTGTACTATATTAAAATAAAGACCAAAAAAAGAGCTTTTTGGCATTTCTGTATTTCTGGCCATTTTCTAATGATTTATGCAGCTGTTCACTGAATAGGAAAACTTATTTAAGGAAGTAACTGTTAAGAATTAAGGGAAAAAGAGAAACCTGGAGGTTGTGATAGAAGCATTATTTTCGAGATCTTGGTAACTTTTTCAATGTTTTTGTTGTTGTTGGACTGTTATGGTACCAGCTTACTCAAAATTAAATAAGCAAATGACATGTGATGCTACCTGGATGAAAGCCAGGCTCATATGGATGAATGAAATATTCACAATGATATCCTGACTTAAAGTGAAACATGTTGCAGAAAACAATTCTAAGAACGTGAAAACCATTATCTCATGTTCAGTCACTTTGCATGATTGAAACTGGTGGTGAAATTTCGCTTGGAAAAAGTCACCATCATTTGCCATATGTGTTTCTGTTACTACCCACATATAGGCAGTAGGTTACCAAAAAATGTAGTACAGTTTGAACAAGAGGTAACAGTTTATAGAGCTCCTCCCAATTCACATTTGTAACAAGCAGGGTAGTTTTGGTCAAAGGAGCAACTGCTCACAACTAAGTCAAATACTTAAGATGCATTTTTGATAAGAAATCATGAAGGTAGGAAGAAATGATAACTATGTAACATTCTAAAAAGGCTGCACATACTAACAGAGCTCCATGGGAAATAGTCTGACTCTATTGAAAAACATTATTTATTCAAACTAAAAGATTAAAACCTTTTTCCTGGAACTCAGAATAAAGTATGCTTGTTTATTTTAATAAAGTTCCTAAGGTTTCTGTGGACATGGCATTTTTGATTGACATTTTTGTTGCACTGTATCTAAGGAAAGGCAGTATAACGGGTGGCTATGGAGACTTCCAAATGCATGCTTAACCCCAGGAGAAGGATCAGACAGAGGTGGTGTATGTACAGCCCAGATGTTTACTTCTCTTAAGCAAAATTAAATTTAATAATAGGAAGAATTCTGATGAAAATTCAAAAGTTATGTTTAGAATGTAAAATAGGAGTTGATATTGATAGTGTGACTTTTTGAGAGATGGACAAAGGAAAATATGTGTAAGACTGAATTAAGGTAGATTAATGGGGAGGGAGATATATGATACACAGAAATGGGTTGTGGAGTTAGTCAAACTTGGATTCAAGTTACTAGCACTGTCAACTACAAATTGGATGACCTTGGGTTAGTTAGTTGACTAAACTGTCTTGTCTTCAGCTTCCTCATCTACCAAATGGGAATTTAATGTCCAACAGAACAGGACAATTATGAGGAATCAATGCAGTGATAATTGTGAATTACCCAAAACTTGGTCACTATGAGGATAAGAAGATTGTATAACCATCTGCCACTTGCAATTTTTGTAGAGTCCATGGGTATGAGGCACCCACCCTAGAATGAAATTGAAAAATACTTGAGCTAGGTCATATACAGTACTGTGTCTTTCTATAAAGAATGGGATAGTTGAAAGTGATTAAACGCAACAGTCTGGAACTAAAAAATGGAAAGATTGGGCAAGATATTAAAAACAAACCAACCACAATAACCTCCCAAGTTGTAACAAGAATTGGGCAATAGAAGGGTAGCCTGAGTCACCATGAAGAAGACACAACGATAGGTTAGAAAGTAGATGAAACCACTCTGGAATGACTACAGATGAAGACTGCTTGAGGTCGATGATATGAAATGGATTTTCCAAGCCCAATCTAGTTTATTTTTATCTTCCTCATGAAAAGTAAAATAATTCACATGAAAGTTTGATTGAGACCTTATGAGTGCCACTTCCATTGTGCAAGACAGGAACATTTAGGGCAGGAAGCTTTTGCCAAATGGTAACAGAAGATGGCTGAGGCCAGTGTGAGTGAGAAGCAAGAAGAGAATTGAGCAAGAATTTAGTGAATTTTGGAGAAAAGGCCACCAGGGTAATCCGAATCAAAATGTGTGATTGTCATCATTAGAGTCTCCTTTCATTTGTGTCACTCATAGACTTAATGAGGGGGGAAATAATAAGAGCCTAGAAGTCAGAACCTTTGATCAATGCCCTCTGGTCTGTATTGTGGGGTTACCCTTCAGGGAATGTCTGCATATTACATATTAAAACAAAACCCTAGGCAGTTCTCAGATGCCCCCAAAACCTAACTGTTTCTATAGCAATTCCTGAAATCTACAGGAAATTGCAAAATTAATACATTTGGCTTACAAGTCACTAGCTATGTGTCCTTCAAGATTACTACTTGGTACCTGTGACAGTCTAGATGAGATTTTAAAGTCTCTAAAAAAAGCCTAAAGACCAGTGTAGACCTAGGTTTAGACAATCTGTTCCTAATTTTTCTTTGCCCTTGGAGGACTGTTAAGAGTTTTATAAAATAATTGCCATTTCAGTGCTGGCGAGCTCAGACAGTTTACGTCTCCAATGTATGGTTGAGAGTGAGAATAATTAGAGTTATGAAAAATCAGTCTCTCCCATCAATTTCCAGGTACAGGCTGTACCATTGTTGGGCAATTTCATAATCTCATTTGCACATCTGTGTTTGTTTAATGTTTGAGTGTGCTTGGATATGCTGGCCATCTATAAATCCCCATCCATTAGGTAGCCTGGACTTTCATAAGGAGATCCAAAGACCTAATGAAAAGAACATTTTGGTACCAATTCTTTGTTTACAGAGAGGATCTTTTTCTTTTCCCCCAAAGAGCTCAAAGTACTTTTCATTAAAACATTACTGCATGTCTATGAAATAGGTAGTAGGTTGGAAGCAGAAGCTCTATATTTTATAGATGAGCAATTAAGCCTCCAGCCAGCATGACAGAATCCTTAGAAGACAGAACCCAAACTTTCAAGCCAGCTAAACTTAGTTGCTTCCCACACAGTCACTCAGTAATACACAAGCCAAACAGAATTGAAGTTTAGACTAACTGCAGAGAAATGAAAACTTAACAAGGAAAAAAAAATGTATTTTCAATGGATTTCTATTGTGTTTCCTTTTCAGGTGTGTATTTTCAATGCTATTCTATTAATAATAACAGCATCATGGAGTTCTCATTTACCTTTCAGAATCAGGGAAATACCTCTGTATATGGTAGGGAGATAAGACCTGAAAAATTAATCATAAAAATGTGAGAACAAAAACACAATTCTAAATTCTCATTTTCAGGGAAAACTGTTACTAAGACATGTTTTATAAAACACGTCTGATAATGTTCACCATATGTATGCAAATGGTGTGTGTGCGTAATCGTAAATGTAAGAAGAAATGACTTAAGATAAAGTAGGGAAAACTTCTGTTTGACACAAGAAAAATATTTCAAATAACAGAATGACAACCACTAGAACAAGTTACAGAGAAAGATTGCAGGCAAATCTGCCCTTAGTATTTTCAGGGCTCGAGCAATAGTAAAAACGATGCTTGATTTAAATATTCTATTCCCCAGCTTTGACAAATAGACCTTTGTAATGACAAAATAAGAAATGCATTAAGTTATGATTTGTCATAAGACTAAGAATCGACCAAATATCTAAGAATATTAAGCATATGGACCAATGGAGTAAAACATAAAATGTAATTGTATTCAAAGTATTCAAGTTTGAGTGTATTTTCATCTAAAAAATAAAATTACATGTAAGATATAAAAAATAAATTGAATATATTTTTTAAAAGTCATTTTTCTTCTAAGAATTCAAAATTATACTGTAAGCTATAAAAATAAAATTAAAAATTAAAACTATTTTTATAAAAATGAAACTATTTGCAATTCTAGTATTTGGGACCTATCTAGTCAGCATTATAAACATCAGTATCACACATCATGCATATATGCAAATGTAAACATAATACAGATTGTTTAATATAATAAAATAATTTTTTAGCTAATCCTTGCAAATCCTGCACTAATTTAAGAGTTTCTCTGGAATCACAAATTAAAATATTAAGAGAAGCAAGAAAATGAATAGTTGGCACTGTTGAGAAATGATATTTTATCATGTAATAATCTAGTATTCCTATTACATAATGCATCATATTATTGGACAAATTAACTGATTTGTCGTTCCTCTAAATCAAGCCCTTCTACTGCTCAAATTATCCCTGTACTCTGAAGCAGTGTCCATCTCTGATGTCAGCAGGGTTGCAATCCACAAACCTTCATGGCCTTTGGACACAGTTTCTTTTGTTTTGTGGACACGCAGCAAGGAATACAGAGGAGCTTTTCTCTGGGACTTGGACAGTGTTGGTTAAAAGAGTAGATGTTTAGGATTATTGGTCACACTATGTCAGCATCAAGTGCTAGACCCAAATGACAAAGAATCCTGTGTATTCTTTAATAAATTGTGTGTGTGTGTGTGTGTGTGTGTGTGTGTGCGTGTGTGTGTGATGTAGGACCCTCTAAAGTGCAAAGCTCAGAAGAAACCTTTTGCCTAGGTCTAAGGATGATATTGGTTATAGAGTCTTAGCACAATCAAAACTTTCAAGAAGCTTTTTAGAGAGGCATAAGTTATTCAAGAATGTTTGGGCCGGGCGCGGTGGCTCAAGCCTGTAATCCCAGCACTTTGGGAGGCCGAGACAGGTGGATCACAAGGTCAGGAGATCGAGACCATCCTGGCTAACATGGTGAAACCCCGTCTCTACTAAAAAATACAAAAAAACTAGCCGGGCGAGGTGGCGGGCGCCTGTAGTCCCAGCTACTCGGGAGGCTGAGGCAGGAGAATGGCATGAACCCGGGAGGCGGAGCTTGCAGTGAGCTGAGATCCGGCCACTGCACTCCAGCCTGGGCGACAGAGCGAGACTCCGTCTCAAAAAAAAAAAAAAAAAAGAATGTTTGTAGGGCTAGGGGAGAGGAGAACCTCCATATTAAGGCTGATTTGTTTTTTTTTTTTTTCCTTATAACTAGATATGTGGGCAATGCACCTCAGATCTATAAACCAGGTTGCAGGACTAAAACATTTGCATGCAATTTATAAAAGGATCTTTGTAAGATTTGCAAAATGGGTATGGTGAGGTATCCTGGTTTAATGGTAGCAAAGGAGAAATTCTGTTTTATTTTCATCAAGTAAGACCATACTTCATGATAACAGTGTATACCTAAATTCAAATCTCTATATACATCCACAAAACACCAGGTAGGTCAGCAAGCAGGGCAACTAAAATCTACCATAGTTCATGCCTCTAGCATAACTATAAAAGGAAATGCTACTGACTCTGATGTTCATATAACTAGGTAAATATCCACTGAAACCAGTGGTGAAAGATCTGGAGTCATGCCCAAGAAAAGAATCAGGTGAGGGCTATGTAATAAAGAAGAAAGTGTGATGGGATCCAAGTGGCAAAAGAAATCAGACAACATCACTCACAGAAAGAGAAGAACCCATCCTGAGTAGGAAAACAGAGAACAGTTCTGACACCCGAGGAATCAGAATTCTGGCACTGCAGCTTCAAAAGGAAGAACACTTGACAGTGAGCAAGATTAGAAGTGCCCCTGTGAGAAGGCAGCACTCCTTAGGGAGAGGGAGGTGACACAGAAGGGAAAAGCTTGGCATCTCTGTTGGATCAGGAGAAGGGAGGGAGTGCTGGACAATTGGGATTCTGGGCTAATGAAAAATATTCAAATGGAATAACATGCTAGTTCAGTAGGATGGATTACCAAGTACATTCTAAGCAATTGAGTAGAGAAGATATTCCAGACGCATATAATATCATGTGGAATATCTTCCAGAGCATGTAGATGGCCGGGGTTGCTCTTGCCTGCTGAACGCACAGCATACCAAGTACTGTAATGTCAAAGAGTAATCTGCTTTATTTTCTCTTTTATACTGACAACTTTTGGAATAGTAGCCATTCAATAGACATTCCTAAAGAGATGATTTGAGATGAACTAATAACTATTATCACTTCAAATCAAAGGGACAGTAGGTATAAACGAACCCATTTATCTTTGTGTTTGTTTGTTTGTTTTGTTTTGCGTTTTTCATTTGTGAGAATTCTGACACTAGGACAGAGAATACAAGCATCCCTGCAATCGCAAAGCAAATAATCAGATCGTTAGAACTTTGAACAACAAGGAAAAACGATCTGCTCCCTTATGAACCAAATTGTCATTTTCTGTAATAATGACCTCAGAATTCTGCTGATAGAGGAAATAAAACACTTTGGACTAGAGTTCTTTCCCTCTTAGGAAAAAAAGAAATCTGCTTCCAAATTCTGCCAAATCAATGTTGATCCAAAATCCAAGAGAATAAAACCCAATGTACTTGGAGTATTTTAAAAAGACATTTCTACTTTTGTCTACCCACCCCCACCACTTCAAAAAGTAAATGCATTTGAAAAAAATCATGAGAACAAAAAGCACTAGCACTAGCAGGTTATACAAGTTGCTTCTGGATATATTTTGTCTAGAATTCTGCGTTCTTTTAACAGATGTCTGACTTCTAGACAGTTTCATTTTGCAAAAAAAGCTTGAATGAGAGTTCACATTTATACACATACTACCTTTGAGCTAGCTGTTAGATAAACCTGGAACTTATTGGCAGTTTCATCACCTGCCATTACTGAGATCAAAATGGAAATGATCTTCTGCAGAATCAATTGAAAGAATGATGGGGAAAGACTTCCTTTTGCCTCTTTCTTCCTCCTCCACCAATTCAACAGTGAAAGAGCAAAGCATCCATTAGCAACTAGGCTTCCCAGCTAACTTATAATGACAAGCCATCAAGTTCATCAGGGGTCACAATGAAAATAAGGGTGACTTGCTATTCTCCTTTAATGTCTGAGAGACAAGAAAATGGCAGTAATTAGTGCTGGGAATAATTTGATTTAGACTGAAAAAGGTAAGCTCCTAAATACATGAAATTTGGAGCCATTGAATGGATCCAAGATAAAATGGAAAGCTTCCTACCTCAGGTCCTTTAGCAGAGAAAGAAACCATATTAGTCATTTCATAAGAAATAATGAAATCTTGTCATTTGCAGCATCATGGATGGAAATTAAGGACATTATCATGAGTGAAATAATCCAGGTGCAGAAAGACAAATACTACATGTTCTCACTCATACGTAGGAGCTAAAACTGTTGATTTCGTGGAGATAATGAGTAGAATGGTGAACATGAGAGGCTGATAAGGGTAGACGGGAGACAGGGATGAAGAGAGGTTGGTTAATCGGTACCTTCTATCTAGTCGGCAATTAGATGGAAGGAATAAGTTCTGGTGTTTAATAGCATAGTAGGACAACTATATTTATCAATAATGTATTGTGTATTTCAATATAGCTAGAGGAGAAGTTTTGAAGTGTTCTCAACACAAAGAAATGACAAATTCTTGAGGTGATGCATAGCCCAATTAACCTGATTTAATCATGATACATTGTATGCCTGCATCAAAATATCACATGTCCTGTAAACATGTACTACTGTATAGATAAAAAATTAATTTCAAGGGGAAGAAACCAGAAAATAAAAGATGACAAGAAAAGAATAGTAAAATGAATATCTAATATGCATTGATTACTTACTAAATATGAAACACAGAGATAATTATTTACATGCATTTTTCATTTAATCATTACAATTATCTTTATAAGGCTGATATTATTTTCCAAATGTCCATATAGGAAAGTTAAAGCTCAGGGAGGTAAAACAATTTGTCCAAAATTAGAGCTGAAACTCAAGTCCAGGACTTTCTGATACTACAGGTTATAATGATTCTCATTACTATATCCTATGGGGGGAACAAAAGACTACACAGAAAAGACTGAAAAAAGTTATAAGACAAACAATTGGAGAAAATATTGGCAACATGTGACTGAAGAATGGTTAATATTCTTAATATAGAAAGAGTCTTTAAACAGTCATAGGTAAAAAGTAAGATGAGTAATATAAAAAATAAGCAAAGGGTGAAGGGGAAAACAAACATAAAAAGAAGAAAAAATGCTGGAGCAAGTTACCACAAACACAGTGGATTCAAAGAGCATAAATATATTATCTTAGAGTTCTGGAAGTCAGAATCTAAAATGGGTCTGCAAGAATGTTGATATGGTTTTGCTATTTCCCCACCCAAATCTCATCTTGAATTGTAGCTTCCACAATTCCCGCATGTTGTGGGAGGGACCCAATGGGAGGTAATTGCATCATTAGGGTGGGTCTTTCCTGTGCTGTTCTCGTGATGGTGAATAAGTCTCACGAGATTTGATGGTTTTATAAGGGGGAGTTTCCCTGCACAAACTCTCTCTTTGCCTGCTGCAAAGAGACATGACTTGCTCTTCCTTGCCTTCCACCATGGTTGTGAGGCCTCCCCAGCCATCTGAAACTGTAAGTCCATTAAACTCTTTTCCTGTATAGATTAACCAGTCTTGGGTATGCCTTTATTAGCATCATGAAAATGGACTAATACAGATTTGTTCATTCTGGAGCTTCTTTGGGAATCTGTGGTTTGCCTTTTCCAGCCTCTAGAGGATGCCCACATTCCTTGCTTCATGGTCCTTTCCTCCAATTGCAACAGCATAGTATCTTCTCTCATCTCTGACCTCTGCTTACATCCTCACATCTTCTCTCTATAACTCTTGCCCTCCTGTTTTCCCCTTATAAGGACTCTGGAATTACATTGGGCCCACCAAGGTAATTCAGGATAACCTTCCCATCTCAAAATCCTTAATTCAATCACATCTATAAAGTCCTTTTTACTATATAAAGTAACATATTCTTTATTATTATTATTATACTTCAAGTTCTGGGATAAATGTGCAAAATATGCCTGTTTGTTACATAGGTATACACATGCCATGGTGGTTTGCTACACCCATCAACCTATCATCTACATTAAGTATTTCTCCTAATGCTATCCCTCCCCTAGCCCCCCACCCCCTGACAGGCCCCAATATGTGATGTTCCCCTCCCTGTGTTCATGTGTTCTCATTGTTCAGCTCCCAGTTATGAGTGAGAACATGCGGTGTTTGGTTTTCTGTTCATGTGTTAGTTTGCTGAGGATGATGGCTTCCAGATTTATCCATATTCCTGCAAAGGACATGAACTCATCCTTTTTTATGGCTGCTTAGTATTCCATGGTATATATGTGCCACATTTTCTTTATCCAGTCTACTATTGATGAGCATTTGGGTTGGTTCCAAGTCTTTGCTATTGTGAATAGTGCTGCAATAAACGTATGTGTGCATAGGGCTTTATAGTGGAATGATTTATAATCCTACAGTAACCAAAATAGCATGGTACTGGTACCAAAAAAGGTATATAGACCAATGGAACAGCACAGAGCCCTCAGAAATAACACCACACATCTACAACCATCTGATCTTTGACAAATCTGACAAAAACAAGCAATAGGGAAAGAATTCCCTAATTAATAAATGGTGCTGGGAAAACTGGCCAGCCATATGCAGAAAACTGAAACTGGACCCCTTACTTACACCTTATACAAAAAAAAAAAAAAAAACAACTCAAGATGGATTAAAGACTTAAACATAAGACCTAAAACCATAAAAACCTTAGAAGAAAACCTAGGCAATACCATTGAGGACATAGGCATGAGCAAAGACTTCATGACTAAAACACTAAAAGCAATGGCAACAAAAGCCAAAATTAACAAAGGATATCTAATTAAACTAAAGAGCTTCTGCACAGCAAAAGGAAGTATCATCAGAGTGAACAGGCAACCTACAGAATGGGGAAAATTTTTGCAATCTATCCATCTGACGAAGGGCTAATATCCAGAATCTACAAGGAAATTAAACAAATTTACCAGAAAAAAACAACCCTATCAAAAAGCGGGCAAAGGATATGAGCAGACACGTCTAAAAAGAAGACATTGATGCAGCCAACAAACATAACGAAAAAAAGCTCATCATCACTGGTCATTAAAGTACCATATTCACAAGTTCCAGAGATTAGGACATAACCAGTTTTTTTTGGGGGGGGGAGGGGGTCGGTGAAGCATGATTCAGCCTTCCACAGTTGAAACCAAAATCTTATTTAAAACAGCAAAGAGATGCCATTTTTGCCAACTGAATTGGCAAGAATACAGAAAACGAATACATTCACACCCTATTGGTAGGAGCACCAACTGGCATACAGTTTTTGAAAGGCAATGTGGCACTATATATCAAAAAAATTAAAATTCTACTGCCCCTGACTTGAAATTCAATTTGTTGGAGTTGGTCGTAAGGAAATAACCATAGACATTAACCAAGGATGATAACATAATTGGCAAAAATCCAAATTGCTTCAATACATTATGGTTTATCATTCAATTGTACTCAAAGCTGTTTTTAACATCGTAATGTAGAAAAATACTTAAAGATATGAGAAATATTTTATATGAGAAGTGCTATAAGCAAAAAGATATATTTCCTTTTTAAGAAGAATATTAATAAATAAAATTTTGCATATTTGAAGTTATTTCTCTATCCTCCAGGTTTTCTTCAATAAGCATGTATGACTATTATAATGTAGTAATATCAACGCTATTTATCAAAGAACATTCTTCAGCTTGATACCAAGCAGGTAGAGTTCCTGTCTTGCCAGGCACCAGGGAGAAGGATGTGATCATCTTCTGGGTGCTGATCAGCCTTGGATTTCTCTAATTCTCCTCACTATCAATAAAGTCTATGACAGTTCCTGAGGATGAAACACTAGAAGCCAGGAAAACAGCAGCAAGAGAAAGGACCTTGAATCAACGACCTAAACTGGAAAGTCAGTTCAGCTATTTATGAGGTGTGTGACACTGGCCAATTTATTTAACTTATCAGAGCTTTGGTTCATGATTTGCAGACTGTTTCTAATGATACTTATCTTCAGGATTCTCATGAGGAGTACATGAAATTATGAAGAATATAGAAGTCACACACCAGTGCTTTGGGGTGAGGCAGCTGGTATTCAGAGTCTGGGTTTTTCCTTTACTGAATACATGGATAAATTAAGTATGCTTTTACCCTTTCGTTCTCAGCTTTCTCCATTTTTTATAGAGCTAATAATACTTAGAAAATAAATGTACAAAGCACTTTAGAGTTTAGCACAGTGCCTGGTCTCCCATACATAGTGAAAATTTAAAATAATAATAATAATAATTGATATGGTTTGGCTGTGTCACCCCCCCAAACCTCATCTAGAATGGTAGTTCCCAAAATTCCCATGTGTCATGGGAGGAACCAGATGGAGATAACTGAATCTTGGGGGTGGTTTCCCCCATACTGTTCTCATGATAGTGAGTTAGTTCTCACAAGATCTGATGGTCTTATAAGGGGCCTCCTCCTTCCCTGAGCACTCATTCTCCTTCTTGCTGCCTTTGAAGAAGGACGTGTTTGCTTCCCCTTCCACCATGATTGTAAGTTTCCTGAGGCCTCCTCAGCCATGCTGAACTGTGAGTCAATTAAACCTCTTTCCTTTATAAATTACCCAGTCTCAGATATATCTTTACTAGCAGAGTGAGAACTAACACAATAGTGAATATATCAAGTATTCAGGCAATTACCATGCTTTCGTTATTTCTAATTATTATGTTACACAAGCATGTTTTGGAAGTTCTTGGTTAACATCTTGATGACAAAAATCAGGTTACTTATGTCTTGTTTTATTTTCTATTTTTCCTACTGCCTGTATAATTGCAGAACAGGTTACTCATCTCTTTATCACTTAATTTTGGAATAGCCAAGTGGCCAAAGCTTCATATTGGTCAGATACATGGCTTGAGAAAATTTATCTTTCAGACTCTCCACAAGTCTTCCTTCTGTGTCAATGAAGATGTGAGTGTTTGGTGTAAATGTTCTTAAATTGATTACCCATAGTAATAAGCCTAAGAAATTGCTTATGGAGATCCCTGCAGGAGTAACTATTATTATACTCTCTACCTCCATGAGATCAATTTTTAAGCTCCCACAGATGAGTGAGAGTTTGCAATATTTGCCTTTCTATATCTGGCTTATTTTACTCAACATAATAATGTCCAGTTCCATCTGTGTTGCTGTAAATGACATGATTTCATTTTTTTATGGCCAAATAGTATTCTATTGGGTGATATATATCTATATCTATATCTATATATCACATTTTCTTTGTGCAATCATCTTTGATGAACACTTTGGTTGATTCTATATCTTTGCTATTGTGAACAGTGCTGCAATAAACATGGGTGTAAATGTAATAGCTTTCAGCCTACTTTTTTCTTTATTTTCTCCCAAAATATCCCCTTTCATCCTAATTCTCACACATTTTCAAGAGTAAATTTTGCAAAATGTGGCCAAGTAATTTCCAAGCTAACTCTACAGAGAATCCTTGAATAATTCCCCTTCATACTTAGGATGAAAATTCAAACTCCTTATAACAATATGCAAGGTTCTTTAGTAACTCACCAGTCATATTTCCTATCATGGTCCTTCATGCATCTTCAGTTGCAAAATTACTAAAATTCTACAAGGTAATTTCAATGTCCTGGTCTAGGACGCTTTTGTCAGTTTCTGACTCTTGCCGTAATTCACCGCAACATTTACATGACTAATTTTGAATTGTTTTGCAAGTCATCTCAGTTGCCACCTCCTCTATGAAGCTCTTCTCAAAGAAGACTCTTCTTGAATAAAGTCTCATTTCTAGTCATGAACATTTGCACAGACTAGAGCATCACTGTTGAATAAAATTTTCTGTGATGATCATAATATTCTACTTCTGCCTTATCTAAAATGATAGCCACTAGCTACATGTGGTTGTTGAACACTTGAAAGGTGACTATTGCAACACAATTGAATTTTAATTAGATTTAATTTTAATTGATATCCATTTAATTTTAATTGATGACAACTATAGGTTCTTCCTGAGAGTATGCACACTTGGCCAGAACTGCATAGACACACAGGACATCTAGTTGCACGTTGTTACCTTACTGCCCAGTTGTGCCTTAAATTCTTGTTTTTTTTCATTTCAGGTGGCTTGAAATCTGAAACACCATATAAACATTGGGGAGGCTCAGGGACAGCCCAGCTGGGGATCTGAAGTTGATGGAGAAGATTTTGCCTAGGCTAGCCAATAACCGGCAGACAAGAGTCATCCTTTCACAATTGCTGGAGACAGTAGACCTTCTTCAGGACCACAAGCAAGGCACCATCTCTGGGTCTCAGCTTCCTCAATTAAAAAGTTAGAGGATAGAATCATATTGCCTTTGAAGTCTCCCTTACCTCTAATAAAACTTTACCAATAGCCAGGCCTAGGTTTTACCCTATTTCCATTTTAAGAAGAGTTTTCTTTTCCATACAAAGTAAATCCCCTTTCCAGATGTGCTTTATATTGGAAAGAGGAGAAGAGCTGAGAACAGAAAGATCTAAGTTTAACTCCTGCTCTCTACTTCTTAGTGTTATGACATTTGCAGTTTTCTAGCTCCATTTGATTTGTCTGTAAAATAGAATGATAATGTTGTAGGAAATGAATGCCATATAACGTCCTTAGTATGAGACACATAGTAAGCACTAAATAAATATGGTTTATTATCATTAGTGTTATGGGAAAACCACTCAAAGTTACAGGCTTTCCCCTAATGCACAAACTCCTAATTTTTTCTGCTTTTCTTTAATATCTAAGAAATCTAAGATAACCAGTTTTAGGCCGTCACTTTATTTCCACATTTGAAAGATTCTTCCTTTGTCTACTTATGATTCCCAGCACTAGCTGTGTAGTCAGGCCCAACTGACAAATGGCCTTTCAAGTGAAAAAGAGCATTTACAAAACAGAAAGAAACCATTTGAGAATGGTACCTCCCTTACTCCTCCAAGAAGAGATGGGTCAACCCCTCGATTCCTGTAACTTAAAATTATAAGTCATGAGTAGACTCAACATTTAATTACTATTCTGAACTCAATTTAGTATTATACTCAAGCATGAGACCTGGATCACATTGGCAACATTGAAGAGCATAATGTCTATCTTATTCAAGATGCCAGACTATGGAAGAAATATTTAAGATATACTAGAAAGCACAGGGTTCAAAGATCAGGCCTGGAATCTTTCATATGACTGACATTTGTGAGAATTCCCTCACTGCTACTCTACCAGAACTAAGATCAGGATATTAGCAAAACCCAAGATGGAGATCTCTCTGTTTACCTTTCATGACGTTTTCAAATGTCATATGGTTCTCCAGAGAAGGAAGACTTCAATGAACAGAAATCTGGGGACTCTGGAAAGATGAGCCTTACTTATGTGGCAAAGTACTTGAGAACCCCAAGGTATGCTAACTTTACCAAAAGAACAAATACAGTCATTAATTCTGGGCTAGGGAGAGAGAGCACCCTCTGCACCTAGGACAGAATTAGCCATGAAAACCTAGGCTGCATACAGATTAAAGATATGTAGCTCTTAGCCAGTGTCTGAGCAACATGCTCCCTGTGTTGTTTTTAACGAAAATTTCCAGGTAGCTTTTCCATCCACAGCATCCCTGGTCGGAATAGTTGATTCCTACCTGTCCCAGCTATAACCCAAACCTGCATTGACTGCATCTATGGCCCAAGTCCTGCTAGTAAACTTAACTTGAACTGATGCCTACCTTCCCCACCAGGCCTTTGTGTCCAGTGTAGGCTCAGCCCTTCTAAATTTCAGTGTGCTGTCCTCCTGGTACCATGACATAGCCCAAGAGGTAAAAGTTCAAAGCCAAGATTTCTTCTAACATTGTATTCAGATAAAGCAAAAATGAATTAATTAAATCATATCCCAAACATCAGTTTTAATACTTTGTTATAGATTTAGTACTCCTGGAAATGAGAAGCTAACAATAACAGCGGGGCAGGCCAAGAAGGACCATCCCTGAGGATGGACTCCTGCCCACTCACACTGCCAAGAGTGTTAGCGCACAACACCCCTGTTCCCTCAATCTCACCTCCCAAGATGTTGATCTCAGTCCTGACCCTCAACACTTCTGGCTGAGATCTGATTGCCCTGGGCTTTCTGAGAACAGCAATCTGAAAAAAGAACATGTTGTCCAACAGTTTCATGGCAGGCAAGAATTTTTGCCTTTGGCATCGTTCATAGGCCATCAGAAGATTTAAAGATCTTTCAACCCAAATGTACTGCTCTGACTTTCCCACTGTTTCAGAACCCCCCTCTCACACTATGTTCTCTGGTTTCCATCCCCCAACACTCCACTAACACTGTCCTTTCCAAGGTCATCAGCGACCTCACTCTAAATAAATCTCAAGGCGATTTCTCTGTTCTGATCTTCCTTCACCACACCCTTCTTCTTAAAAGTCTTTCCTCTTTTTCTTTGCAATTTGCAGGCTCTCTTCTGTTTTCTTTCATATATATATATTTATTTATTTTTATATATTTTTATATTTATTTATATATATTTACATATATATATTTGTGGGTACATAGTAGGTATATATATTTATGAGGTACATGAGATATTTTGATTCAGGCATGCAATGTGTAGTAATCATGTAATCATGTAGTAACATGGAGAACCGAATATTCATTCCCTCAAGCATTTATCCTTTGTGTTGCAAACAATCCAATTATACTCTCTTAGTTATTTTTAAATATATAATTAAATCATTTTTAACTATAGTCAACCTGTTCTGAATAGTAGGTATTATTCACTCTTTCTTTTTGGTACCCATGAACCATTTCTGCCTCCTCCCAACCCCCACACTACCCTTCCCAGCCTCTGGCAAACATCCTTCTATTCTCTATTTCTATGAGTTCAGTTGTTTTGATTTTGAGATCCTATGTTTGTTGCAGCACTGTTCACAATATCCAATATTGGGGAACAACCTAAGTGTTCATTAACAGATGAATGGATAAAGAAAACATGGTACATATACACAATGGAGTACTACTCAGCCATAAAAAGGATGAGATCCTGTCATTTGCAACAACATGAATGGAACTCAACATTATATGAAGTGAAACAAGCCAGGCACAGAAAGGCAAGCTTTATTCTCTTGACTCAACATCTTTTTGCCACCTCTTTCCTCTTCCTTTACTCCTTTATTTTTCTCTGATACATTTGTGCTATAAATGTCTTCACAAGTATTAATTTGTTTTCTTCCTGTACATGCACACCCTCACCAATCACTTCTACAATAAGACCACTCAGAACTCCCTAGAGGAACTTTTATTCACCACCATCCACAGCTCTGGTTAGGCTCTCTCTGCTTTGGCCACCAGTGTTACAAGGCCCTTTCTGCCTTGGACACAAGGGCTACCAATCTTGATCTGTCCACACGTGGACAGAACAAATTGTGACAAAGAGAAAATGCTCTTGAACAGTGCGAGAAACCCTCTGGCCAGAATTTGGGGGAAGGCATGAATCTGGTGTGCAAACTCCACAGGCAGGGGAAGAACCAAGCCCTTTTATTTTGCAGCTGGGAGATGGGTAGCCTGGGATAAGTTCTCAATCCCAGCTTGCCCACTGCCTGGAAACAGACTCAGGGCTGTTAATGGGGGCACATTGGGAGTGAGACCAGCCCTTCAGTTTGTGTGGGAGCTGAGTAAGGCCTGTGACTGCTGGCTTTCCTTCACTTCCCTGACAAACTGCATGACTCAGCAGAAGCAGCCATAATCCTCCTAGGTACACCACTACATTGACCTGGGAACCTCACCCCATTCCTCAAAGTAGCTGCAGTAAGACCCTCCCAAGGAGAGTGTGAGCTCTGACACGCATGGCCCTGCCCCCACCTGATGGTCCTTCCTTACCCACCCTGTTAGCTAAAGACAAAGGGTATACAATCTTGGGAGTTCTAGATCCCTGCCCACCACTGGTTCCTTTCCATGCTACCAGAGATGATGCTCTCTGGAAAGTGCTACCTCCTGGCAGAAGGCCAGCCAGCATGAAAATAGAGCATTAAACCACCAAAGCCAAGAACCCTCACAGGGTCCCTTTCACCTCACTGCCACCTCCACCAGAACAGGTGCTAGTATCCACAGCTCAGAGACCCATAGATGGTTCACATCACAGGACTCTGTGCAGACAACCCCCAGTACCAGCCTGGAGCTGAGTAGACTCACTGGGTGGCTAGACCCAGAAGAGAGACAACAATCACTGAGTTCAGCTCACAGGAAGCCACATCCAAGAAAAGTGGGAGAAAACGACATCAAGGGAACACCCTGTGGGACAAAAGAATCTGAACAATAGGCTTAAGCCCTAGACCTTCCCTCTGACAGAGCCTACCCAAATGAGAAGGAACCAGAAAACCAACTCTGGTAATATGACAAAACAAGGCTCTATAACACCCCCCAAAGGTCACACTAGTTCACCAGCAATGGATCCAAATAAAAAAGAAGTCCTCTTAGGCCGGGCGCAGTGGCTCAAGCCTGTAATCCCAGCACTTTGGGAGGCCGAGGCGGGCGGATCACAAGGTCAGGAGATCGAGACCACAGTGAAACCCCGTCTCTACTAAAAATACAAAAAAAAAAATTAGCCGGGCGGGGTGGTGGGCGCCTGTAGTCCTAGCTACTCAGGAGGCTGAGGCAGGAGAATGGCGTGAACCCAGGAGGCAGAGCTTGCAGTGAGCCGAGATTGCGCCACTGCACTCCAGCCTGGGCAACAGCGTGAGACTCCGTCTCAAAAAAAAAAAAAAAAAAAAAAAAAAAAAAAAAGAAGTCCTCTTTTTACCTGAAAAAGAATTCAGGAGGTTAGTTATTAAGCTAATCAGGGAGGCACCAGAGAAAGGTGAAGCACAATGCAAGGAAATCTAAAAAAATGATACAAGAAATGAAGGCAGAAATATTAAAGGAAATAGATAGCTTAAAGAAAAAAAATCAAAAATTCAAGAAACGTAGGACACTCTTATAGAAATGTAAAATGCCCTTGAAATTCTCAGCAATAGAAGTGAACAAGTAGGAGAAAGAAATTCAGAGCTCAAAGACAAGGTCTTCCAGTTAACCCAATCCAACAAACCCAAAGAAAAAAGAATAAGAAAATATGAACAAATCTTCCAAGAAGTCTGGGGTTATGTTAAACGACCAAACCTAAGAACAATCAGTGTTCCTAAGGAAGAAGAGAAATCTAAAGGTTTGGAAAACATATTTGTGAGAATAATTGAGGAATACTTCCCTGGCCTTTCTAGAGATGTAGACATCCAAATACAAGAAGCACAAAGAACATCTGGGATATTCATTGCAATGTGCCTAGGCACATTCTCATTAGGTTAAGACAAAGGAAAAAATCTTAAGGACTGTGAGACAGAAGCATCAGGTAACCTATAAAGGAAAACTTATCAGATTAAGAGCAGATTTCTCAGCAGAAACTCTACAAGCTAGAAGTTACTGGGGCTGTATCCTCAGCCTCTTCAAATAAAACAGTTATCAGCCAAGAATTTTGTATCCAGTGAAACTAAGCATCATATATGAAGGAAAGATACAGTCTTTTTCAGACAAACAAATGCTGAGAGAATTCACCACTACCAAGCCACCACTACAACAACTGCTAAAAAGAGCTCTAAATCTTGAAACAAATCCTGGAAGGCCATGAAAACAGAACCTCTTTAAAGTATAAATCATACAGACCCTGTAAAACAAAAATACAAGTTAAAAGCAAAAACAAAAAATAAAAACACCAAAGTACACAGGCAACAAATAGTACGAGTGCAATGGTACCTGACATCTCAATACTAACACTGAATGTAAATGCCCTAAATGTTCCACTTAAAAGATACAGAACTGCAGAATGGACAAGGACTCACCAACCAACCATCTGCTGCCTTCAGGAGACTCACCTAACACATAAGGACTCACGTAAACTTAGAGTAAAAGGGTGGAAAAAGGCATTTCATCCAAATGGACACAAAAAGCGAGCAGGAGTAACTATTCCTATATCAGACAAAACAAACTTTAAAGCAACAGTGGTTAAAAGAGGCAAAGAGGGACATTATATAAGGGTAAAAGGCCTTGTGTAACAGAAAACTCTTATAATCCTAAACATATATGCACCTAACACTGGATCTCTCACATTTATAAAACAATTGCTAATAGACCTAAGAAATGAGATACACAGCAACACAAAACAATGGGGGACTTCAGTGCTTCACTGGCAGCACTAGACAGGTCATCAAGGCAGAAAAGTCAACAAAGAAATCATGAATTTAAATTATATCTTGGAACAAATGGACTTAACAGATATATACATAACATTCCATCCAACAACCAGAGAATACACATTCTATGCAATACATGGAACTTTATCCACGATAGACCATATGATAGGCCATAAAATGAGCCTAAATAAATTTAAGAAAATTGAAATTATATCAAGCACTCTCTCACAACACAGTGGAATAAAACTGGAAATCAACTCCAAAAGGAACCTTCAAAACCATCCAAATACATGGAAATGAAATAACCTGCTCCTGAATGAGCACTGGGTCAACAACGAAATCAAAGTGGAAATTTAAAAAATTGTTTGAACTGAATGACAATAAGGAAAAAACCTAAACCTCTTGGATACAGCAAAGGCAGTGCTAAGAGGAAAGTTCATAGCTTTAAATGCTTACATCAAAAAGACTGAAAAAGCACAAACTTGAATTCTAAGGTCACACCTCAAGAAACTAGAGAAACAAGAACAAACAAACTGAAACCCAGCAGATGAAAGGAAATAACCAAGATCAGAGCAGAACTTAATGAAATTGAAACCAAAAAAAAAAAAAAAAATACAAAAGAGAAGTGAAACAAAAAGCTGGTTCTTTGAAAAGGTAAATAAAATGGATAGACTATTGGCAAGATTAACCAAGAAAAGAAGAGAGAAAATCCAAATAACCTCACTAAGAAATGAAACAGGAGATATTACAACTGACACCACTGAAATACAAAAGATCATTCAAGGCTACTATGAGCACCTTTACGTAAATAAACTAGAAAACCTAGAAGAGATGGATAACTTCTTGGAAGGATACAACCCTCTTAGCTTAAATCAGGAAGAATTAGATACCCTGAACGGACCAATAACAAGCAGTGAGATTGAAATTGTAACTAAAATATTATCAACAAAAAAAGTCCAGGACCAACAGATTCACAGCAGAATTCTACCGGACATTCAAAGAAGAATTAGTACCAATCCTTTGACACTATCCCCAATATAGAGAAAGAAGGAACCCTCCCTAACTCATTCTATGAAGCCAGCATCACCCTAATACCAAAACCAAGAAATGACATAACTGAAAAAGAAAACTACAGACCAATATCCTTGATGAACATTGATGCTAAAATCCTTAACAAAACACTAGCTATCCAAATCCAACAACATATCAAAAAGATAATCCACCATGGTCAAGTAGGTTTCATACCAAGGATGCAGGGATGGTTTAACATACATAAGTTAATAAATGTGATTCACCACATAAACATACACACATAAAATCACATGATCATCTCAATAGATGCAGAAAAAACATTTGACAAAATCTAGTATTCCTTTATGTTTAAAACTCTCAGCAAAATTTGCATAGTAATGTAATAAAAGCCATCTATGACAAACCCACAGCCAACATAATACTGAATGGAGAAAAGTTGAAAGCATTCCCTATGAGAACTGGAACAAGACAAGGATACCTACTCTCACCACTCCTCTTCAACATAGTACTTGAAGTCCTAGCCAGAGCAATCAGACAAGAGAAAGAAACAAAGGGCATCCAAATCAGTAAAGAGGAGGTCAAACCATCACTGTTTGCTGGCAATATGATCGTTTACCTTGAAAACCTCAGTGTTTCCTCCAGAAAGCTCCTAGAACTCACAAAAGAAGTCAGCAAAGTTTCTAGATACAAGATTAATGCACACAAATCAGTAGCTCTTCTCTCTACCAAGAGTGACCAAGCAGAGAATCAAATCAAGAACCCAACCCTTTTTACAATAGCTTCAAAATAAAAAATAAAAATAAAATACTTAGGAATATACCTAACCAAGGAGTTGAAAGACCTCTACAAGGAAAACTACAAAACACTGCTGAAAGAAATCACAGACAACACAAACAAATGGAAACTCATAGCATGCTCATGGATGGGTAGAATCAATATTGTGAAAATGACCATACTGCCAAAAGCAATCTACATATTCAATGCAATCCCCATCAAAATACCACCATCATTCTTCACAGAATCAGAAAAAACAATTCTAAAATTCATGTGGAACCAAGAAAGAGCCCACATAGCCAAAGCAAGACTAAGCAAAAAGAACAAATCTAGAGGTATCACACTACCTGACTGCAAACTATACTGTAAGGCCATAGTCACCAAAACAGTGTGGTACAGGTACAGAAATAGGCACACAGACCAATGGAACAGAATAGAGACACAGAAATAAGCCCAAATATTTACAGCCAACTGATCTTTGACAAAGCAAACAAAAATATAAAGTGGGGAAAGGACACCCTTTTCAACAAATGATGTGGGATAATTGGCTAGCAACATATAGGAGAATGAAACTGGATCTTCATCTCTCACCTTATACAAAAATCAACTCAAGATGGATTAAAGACTTAAACCTAAGACCTGAAACTAAAAATTCTAGAAGATAACATTGTAAAAACCCTTCTGGATAACAGCTTAGGCAAGGATTTCATGACCAAGAACCCAAAAGCAAATGCCAAAAAAACAGAGATAAATAGCTGAGACCTAATTATACTAAAGAGCTTTTGCACAGCAAAAGGAACAGTCAGCAGTGTAAACAGACAACCCACAAAGTGGAAGAAAATATTCACAATCTATACATCTGACAAAAGACTAATATCAAGAATCTACAATGAAATTAGTAAGAAATTAGTAAGAAATTAACAAACAATTAGTAAGAAATTAGTAAGAAAAAAATTAGTAAGAAACAAATTAGTAAGAAACAAACAAACAATCCCATTGAAAAGTGGGCTAAGAACATAAATAGACAATTCTCAGAGAAGATATACAAATGGCCAAGAAACAAAAAAATGCTCAACATCACTAATAATCAGGGAAATGCAATTCAAAACCACAATGCAATATCACCTTACTCCTGCAAGAATGACCATCATAAAAAAAAATCAAAAAACAGTAGATACCGGTGTGGATGCAGTGAATAGGGAACACTTCTACACTGTTGGTGGAAATGTAAACCAGTATTACTCCTACAGAAAACAGTGTGGAGATTCCTTAAAGAATGAAAAGTAAAATACGATTTGATCCAGTAATCCTACTACTGCATACCTACCCAGAAGAAAAGAAGTCGTTATACAAAAAGTTACTTGCACACTCATGTTTATAGCAGCACAATTCATAATTGCAAAATCGTCAAAGCAACCCAAATGCCCATCAATTACCGAGTGGATAAAGAAACTGTGGTATATTTACATGATGGCATACTACTCAGCCATAAAAAGGAATGAATTAACGTCATTCACAGCAACCTGGATGAGATCGGGGACTATTATTCTAAGTGAAATAACTCAGGAATGGAAAACCAAACATTGTATGTTCTCACTGATATGTGGGAGCTAAGCTATGAGGATGCAAAGGCATAAGAATGATACAATGGACTTCGGGGACTTGAGGGGAAGAGTGGGATGGGACAAGGGATAAAAGACTACAAACATGGTGCAGTATATACTGCTCAGGTGATGGATGCACCAAAATCTCACAAATCACCACTAAAGAACTTACTCATGTAACCAAATACCACCTGTACCCTAATAACTTATAATATATTATATATATAACATATATAACATACATATTTTATATATATTTTATATATATATATTTATATATATGCCCTTTGTTTGGAGAGGAGTGATCCTATCCTCTGATGCTGTCTCTTTGAACCCAAGAGTCAATTTTTAACTTCAGAATGAAGTTCAGAGCCGGGTTCACTGGAAATTCACATCTTGTCCATCAGCTCCTTCAAACTAAAATTGATTCTGATCCTGACTTGTTTGCTCTAAAGCCCATTTAGAATTATTTTCCTCAGTCACTTTTCATTCTGCTTCTTTTTAACTTTAAATTTGGCACCTCCTTCTTGACTCGACTCATGCTCTCCTTGCATAGAGTTCACCATGTTCTTCCTCCACCAGGGCCATGATAGTGCTGGAAATAGAGTCCTTGTCCTTACTGACGGGGGAAAGTAGGCATCAGCTAAGTACTCCCAAATTCTTGTAGGATGATAGACTGTGATCAGAGTTAAGAAGGAGATTTGCAGATGCTGTCTGTGGGAATGGCAGGGTAATCTGAGTAAGTCTGGAAATTAGGGAAGAGAGGAAGCATGAGCTGAGATCTGAAGGATAAGAAGCAGTTAACTTTTACAGAGACCAGTGGGAAGAGCATTCCAGCAAGCTGGAATGGAATGTGCAATGGTCTTATGGCAACAAGAATCACAATGCATTAGATAATCAGAAGAAAAGACCAGCAGAAATGACTAAATTGTAGAGAATGGGTTTGTGAGTGCCTGAGAGATGATACTGGTGCCAAATCAGGTAGGACCTTTTCGGCCATGCTAAGAAGGCTGACCTCGGGAAGCATGTGTGATCTTTATCCCAACAATAATAAGATATTATTAAATTAATTTAAGCTTGTCATGATTAGAATTGCCATGTATATAGAACAGATTGAGGGTAGGGGAAAGGGACCCAGGGATGGATGCAGGGAATTCAATTAGGAGGCAAGAGATACGTAAGGTACAGTAACCACTTTTGAGGTGCTCTGAGTTTATATGGGAAAATTATTAGCAATTAATAAAGCAAGACTGCACTTCTCCCATTCACATGGAAAGATTAAATGATCTATAATAATAGAAATCACTATCTCCAATATCAACTACAAAGTTAACTTTTCATGTATTTTCCTAGTAATTGTTTCCCCTCTATATGGCAGAAATAACTCTTTCCTTAATGTCCACACCTAAATATTAAAGTATAATTACACAACGATCATAAGAGAAAATGCCATAAAAATATGTGACATTGCTGCTGCCTGCAATGACATTTCAAACTGCAGCCTGAACTGGAGATAGTAACATATTTAGGGAAACTATGTACAAAAGCAAGCTGGAAACCATCGTGTCTATGTTCTCATAAAACGCAGCAACAACAATAATAATGGTCTCTATACTGCCACACCTGAAAGAGAAATTTGGGGAAACAGCCAACCTTGGCTAGGAAGCAAATTGTAGAGGGTGGTACAGTCAGTTTGCCCAAGGCTGTGGAAGACTGGTTCCTGGCTGCCCACAGTCTCATAGTCACATGTTGCTTCAGGCTTCAACAAGCTTAGTACAGTCATAGGCAGGAAACAGCAAAGCCAAAGGGATTAAGTGACTGCTGCCTGCTTGTGTGTTGGCCCTATAGCAGACTCAGGAGATGCCAACTGGCACTTGAGCTGCAGCTTCCATCTTAAAGAGAAGCAAGCTCTCCCCTTACACAGACCCAAATTTCCCGCTTCTGAATTAACCTGTCCTAGAAAACCATCCTTGGCTTTGCAAACATAAGTAAAAACATAGCCCATCTTTTCTCCTCTCCCCATTGTGCATCTGCAAATCCCTACTAGGCACAAATGCAAAACAGTTGCCAATGTCCTTTTTGGGATTTGTAGGGCAAGCAGCCAGTTGGCTGCCTGTAGGTTATTCACACTGCAATAGGAAACAAATTTCTTGCTGCAATTATCCTTAAAGTTCTACTGTTTACCCCAGGAATAAATGAATTGCTGCTGTTAAACACCCTTTCCCACATTGTCCAGCACACATCTGTAAATTCCAAGAGGAATGAGGGTGAGCAGGTTACCAGTTCAATACTTCTGGGAAGGAATGGAGATTGGCCAACTGGAATTCAGCTTATTATTCATGGTGGAATAGAACTTGAGCTTCTTATTGCAAATACTCCTGCATGTTTCAGTGCTTACTTATGGACTTAACCCAACTTGGATCTCAATTTGTAATTTGCCCTTGTTTACTACTGACTGTGAACTGGAGGAAATGAACAAGAAAGACAATATGCACACCTCAAATATTTACTGAATACCTACTAAATGCCAGGTAGTGTGTTTGGTGCTGACAATTGTCCACAGGAATTTTGTATTATTTAAAGAATTCAGTAAGGTATACTTTTTCCATCACCATCAACTATTTGACCTGTAAGTGGAGATTTCATTCTAAATAGCTTTTCAACTTCCCTTCACTAAGCTTCAATCATCAAGCTTACAGTCTTCTTATTCCTGGCCAACATCTCATACAGTGGTTACTGAAACCACCTTCTGAAGTAGCTCGCCTTTAGAATGCTTATGCTTCTGTCCTTTTAAATAGACTATTGTTTTTACCTGGAATACCCTTCTCCTGCTTCTATGACCATGAAAAGCCTACAAATCTTTGTAGACCCATCTCAAGTATGGGGAGGCAGGGAGAGACACCGATATCCCTTAAGGGTGTGGCAAGAAATTTCACAGGCAAAGACTAAAATGAGTCCAGAGTTGCAAATATTGGAACTGGGAAGCCCCTTAGGAATCTATATTTTTAAATATGCCTTTCAAATATTGTGATCTGTTTCTCATCTGCTTTCTGTCTGCCTCTTTTCTGATTCTTGTTTTAGCTGACCAGCCCCCTCTGATTGTGTTGTCCAACATAAACAATAGCCTCATGGCTTTATCATCTTCAAGGCCCAGTGATCACCATTAATGATTACATTCTCTGTGTTGTTTAACTAATGTTTAAGGGAGATACTAATGTGTTCCTGGTCTATAGTGGCTCTACCTTGGACCAGCATCCCACCCTGGATGAACTGGTTGTGTCTGGGAAACTGCATTCCATGGTACCAGCCAGCTAGGCTGTCATTTCAGTGAGACCACAGACAGGTTCATGGAGGAAGGTTTTGTGAGCAACACAGAAAATAGTCTGTTGTGTAACTTACCACACTTACGTTGTCACTAATGGATGTGTCTTTCTTCCCCCCGACACACTCCAATCTATTATGCTATAGATGCCTCTCCAGAGCCATATGTTATTTTTCTGCTACAATATCACTTGGCAGAGTCCTTGGCAAATAAATAGATTTTCAATCAACATGTGTTGAGTAAGCCTTTTAAAAATATAAATTGGATTAAGTTGCTCTTTTTCTTAAATGCTTCAGTAACTTCCTACTCTATCTAAAATAAAATTCAAATTTCTTTCCATGACCCCAAAGGCCCTACAGGTTCTTATCCCTCCTATCTCTCCAAGTTAGTCAGGTGCATCTCACCTCTTCATTCTCAGTGGTTCCACTAATGGAATTTTTTTCCTTTTATTTCCTCTAACACGTAAAAATTGTTCCAGGCTCAGCACCTTGACAAATATTGCTCCCTCTGTCAGGGATGTGGTTCTGATCTTCTCAGGGCTGATGCCCTCTCAATTCCCCTTGGGGATGCAGCTTAAATTTTATATCATCAGAAAACCCTTTCCTGACTCTCCATGTTTCCAACAATATTCTCTATCATTCTGCTCTGCTGGGTTTGTTAAAAATGTCTATCACAATTTTGGATGGCTAGTTTACTTATTTACTATCTTCACCCCAGATTAGACTGTAAATGCCAAAGGCTGAGGACATATCTCTTTTGTTTTCTCCCATATATAAGGAGCTTCATATTGGCACTTAACACTCAATAAATATTTGTGAATGGACGAATGTATCAGAAGAAATTGGTTCCAGTTCTGTCTTGCTCACTGATGGTGATTTTAGGCAGATAGCTTTTCCTTTCTAAGCTCCAGTTTCCTCTTCTGCAAAATCAAGAGATTCCAGAACTGACGGCATGGTTATTTCTCTTCGCCTGAGAACTTCTAAGGCTTTCTCTTCTGCGATGCTTTCCCGAGCTAACCTATCTCATTCTGGGCCCACTGGATGCCTAACCTGAAATACTATTTTGCAGTAGTTGTCTTAGTTACTGTGAGGTCCCTGGAGACATGAACCAGGGACCCTTGGAGAAAGAGAGAAGGCTGGGCCACATAGAAATTTTGAGAATCCTGAAGAAGTTTTTAAGAATGAAGAAATTCCCAAATATGGCAACAAAAAGTGTCAGAAATGTAACCATTTTAATTTTGATGAAAAGAAAACTATCAAAATTTCCTTCAACAGAAGTATTATGCCAATGTTTACTGAGCATTAATCATATGCATTAAAGAACATAGAACATTTTTCATCTACCATCTCATTTAATGTGACAACACTTCCATGATAGACTTATTTCGGGAATCCCATTGAACCATGCTCCCAGATGCAAACACTTGTAAGTTTCTATCCATGTGGAGGCTGGGTTGGCCCTGTGACCAGCTGTGACCAATAGGATGTTAGCAAGAATAATGCAGAGGAGGTTTGATGCGTGCTTGCACACTGGGGCTTGTCTTCTTGTACTGTTCCTCCATGAAACCCAGCCACCATGCCGTTATGAAACCCAAAAAGCAACCTGGAAAGGCCCACACAGAGGAGAATCAAGGGCCCTAGTCCCTAGCCCCAGTAGGGCTCCCAGGTTGCAGCCGGCACCAATTGCCAGCTATGTGAGTGAAGACATTTGGGGCCTTCCAGACATCCCACAGTGACACTCCATGAAGCAGGACTGCCCAGTCAACAATTCATAGCATCATAAGAAAAATAATAATAATTTCTTTTTCTAAGTCACTAAATTTGGGGGTGATTTGTTACTACCCCAAGCAGTCTCAAGACTAGATAGTATCTCATTTCCACAGAGGAGAAACAGACTCAGAAATGGCAAATGATCAAAATCCCATTATTATTTTAATTCTGGTTTATATTTGCTACCTTCTCTGGAGAGTTGTGAAAGACCCTTCAAAATAGCTGATTTACCTAGAGCTCCAATTGACGAGGAACCCCTGTATGGATCACAGGACCCTGTTCCCTCCACCTCAAGCCACAGGTGACTGAAAGAAATTGGCAGCTAACTCAAAAACAGCCAAGTCATCAGCTGGCCAGCAATCTACAGGGTAGCCTGGAGTGCAAGTCAAAATACCAAGTCAAACTAAACCCCATCAGGTTTCCCGTCTCAAGAATTTTCACTGAAAATACCAAATGACTAAGCCAGCTAAGTAGTAGAAACTGAAGTCAACATGACAACATGTGTTAGGCAGAAATATGACATATTGCAACACACCAAAGTTAGAAGAAAGCATAATATAAAGTAATATGAGCAAGCAGAAAGTATAAAGAAGAACAATATGTAAGAATACAGGTGAATATTGTATTGATTGATACCCAAAAGCAGAAGGAGGCAGAGGGAGCTATGCAAAGACATAGAAAAAGGAAAAACAGCTATGTGTCAGATCCTCCATATGATCCCCGATACCTGCCTAGTTTCCCAGTGGTTTTTCAGTTATGAATTTAATACATTGTCTTTTAATGAAGCCATCTTTTCTTAAAATAATTTGAGTAATTTTCTATCTCTTGCAACCTTGACAGCCAAACTAAAACAAATTTCAAACAGGAAATAATTTCCACCATGAAAAATTTACCCAGGAATGATTATGACTTTTCTAGTTCCTTTTAACAAGCATTTATTTAATTTTTAACAAGCAGGCTTTCGGGATTGTTAGATAGAGATAATGGAAATGGGGAACCTGAGAAAAATGTATGTCCCAAGTTAATTTTCTATCCAGAATGACTTGAAGCTGCTCAGAATAATTTGAGCTATTCAATTATCAAAACATTGAATTTAGAGTTCAAGGCCCCAGTACCTTCTTCAGACACTTGCAACCAACAACTTCTCATTTGACCCAATTTGCCTTGTGAATTAGTATGCACATAAGCATGATAACTAGCCCCCCAAAATTCATATCATCCATGAGTAGCTATACCAAACTTTACAGGTCTAGAAAGGAAACGAATAAACTAGTCAAAGGAATAAGGGAAATATTAGTGCTGCAAAATAAATTAATTCTACAAATAATTTTTTTAATAATTTTAAACCTGATTTTGATTAGAAGATTTAAACCCTTAGAATAATTTACTTTGGTTATTCTTTGTCAGATTTATGAAGTTCTGTCTTTAAAAACTGTGTATATTGCTGAAAGATTGTAAAATTTAATAGCAAACAGATTACGTACTTAGGAATAGACTAAGCACAATTAGCACTCACATTCCTCCTACTCCTATAAATAACTCAGTTTCCTTTCCATGTCTGCAAATTTCATTACAGTAGTGGAAAAAAAGAGGGGGGAGAGAATAAAAAGGAAAAAAGAAAAGCCTTCTGATTCTCTTTCACTGCAAAGTACAGATCCAATCATTCAACCAATCCAATCATTCAACCAGGGTCTTTGTATAGCCCTAGGAAGGGGCACGGGGAAGGGGTGGGGGTAGAATAAAATAATTCTGTCTCTGGGTCTTATCCCCCTAGCTTTGGAAAGAAACTTTTCTACATGTGGCTTTGGAATTCACCTGCTAAAAAAGTGTACTGGCCTTTTCAGCAAGCAACCTGCCTCATGGGCTTCTCCAAGATGAGCTTCAGGGATCTCAGAACAAAACACTGTGTCCCTTGCATAGTTTCAAGTTATATCTACTTTAGAGATTCTACTTAGTTTAGCAGTTTGGTGTTAATAGTGCCTGTAAAAAGAGAAAGACTAGACAGGTGTTAGAGGAAGGTATCTGGAAGAAGTGAAATTCTGGAAGCTTGAAATGTACAAGTTCCTTCAGAGACTCTTGTGCCCCACCCACCATGTCACTCCTCTCTAGGGAAAAGTCTGTGTCTAAACATATTTTAAGCCCTTGGGTTTATGTTCAGTTCTTGCAGGGGTCTGTTTGTGTAAGGTGAGGTGGAGAATAGAGAATTTTCTTCATTTTTGTACTGTGTGAAGGAAAAAACTTTCTTTTTTCATAATCTGGATATTTCAAAACCCTCTTAGGTGAAAGTTTGTATTTAAAAGGTGGAAAAAAAAAAAAAGTGGGTAAAGGACTTAGTAGATATTTCTCCAAAGAAGAGATAGAAATGGACAGCACATATATGAAAAGATTCTCAACATCACTAATCATTAGGGAAATACAAATCAAACCACAATGAGATACCACCTCACACCCATTGGGATGATTATAATAAAAAACAAAAGGAAAAAAGAAAAACAGGAAATGACAAGTGTTGATGAAAATGTGAGGGAACTGGAACCCTTGTGCATTTTTGGTGGGAATGTAGAATAGTGTAGCTGCTGTGGAAAACAGTATGGCAGTTCTTTAAAAATTAAAAATATAATTATCATATGATCCATCAATTTCATTTCTGGATATATACCAAAAGGAATTGAAAGCAGGATCTCAAAGAGATATTTACATATCCATATTTATAGCAGCATTGTTCACAATTACCAAAATGTGGAAGCAACTCAAGTATCCACTGACAGACAAATGGATAAAGAAAATGTAGCATATACATATAGAATATTATTCAGCCTTAAAAAAGAAGAAAATTCTGTCCCATGCTATAACATGAATGAATCTTGAGGAGATTATTATAAGTGAAACCAGCCAGTTACAAAAAGACAAATACTATATAAGTCCACTTATATGAAGAACCTGGAGTAATCAAATTTGTAGAAAGTAGAAGGGTGGCTGCCAGAGACTGGGGGAAGCAGAAAATGAGGAGTTGCTGCTTGATGTGTTAAGAGTTTCAGTTTTGCAAGAGAAAAAAATTCTAGATATTAGTTGCACAACAATCTGAACTAATTTAAAACTGGTGAAGTGTATGTTTAAGCATGATTATGACGGCAAAATTTATGTTATGCCTATTTTTACCATAATTAAAATTTTTCAAAAATATTTAAAAGAAGTAATTATCATAAAGTTCCTAGAAGATTTTTATAGGACCCACTTTCTGAGGAGTAGAGCCTGATCCCTCATGATAATTAGAAAAATCAATAAATCAAGGTTTCTTTCTTCTTCCTCTTCCTTATCCTCCTCCTTTATCTATACTCGCACCCCACCCCTTTCTCTCTCTCTTTTTTCTTAGGTTTTCTATTTCTGCTCTGTGGCAGACACTCTCTAAGAGGACCCTCAATACAATCCCCGGCTTCTAACAGCCACACACTTGTGTAAGCACCTTCGCTTGAGTGTGGGCACGACCTGTGTCTTGCTTCCAATCAACAGAATATTGCAAAGGTGATGGGGTGTCACTCCTAAGATTACATTACTGCATACTGTAACTCCTGTATTGTTTGCAGATTCTTCCCTTGCTGGCCTGATAAAGCAAGCTGCCATGCTGTAAGCTGCCCTAAGGAGAGACACATATGGCAAGAAACTGGGACTCTCAGATGATGGCAAGCTAGGAACTAAATCCTGACAACTATGTAAGAAAGCTCAGGAGTGGACCTTTCTCAGAGGAATGTTTGGGTGAGACTTTAGTGCCAAGCTGACATCTTGATTACAGCCTTGTATAATCAGAAAACTCTAAAACAAAGAACCTAATTAATCCCTGCCCATATTCCTAACTCATAGAAAAAAATTGAGATAATAAATGTGTATTGTGTTAAGCTATTAAATTTATGATAATTTGTTACAAAGTCATATATAAAAAATGCATGCTCTATTCCCCTCCATAAACAAGCTCCCTTGACAGGATTTTAGTTTTTATGAATATGCATAATGTGATTTGCCCCAGACCTTGTCAAGGATTGCCTCAGCTCCACTATTGCTTCTCATAAGCAACCTCATTGATCTCTGGGTCTCAGGTCCTAGTACCTCGGAGCATCAGCTAGCCCAACTGGGATCATACTCATTCACCAAGGCAGATGAGCACCTGTAGCTAACAGGTCTGCATTCCCATCAGTCATCAAGACAGTAATTGAAGGCAGAGATTTTTTAAAAGGGGGAGTGGCCTGAAGGCCCTGACCAGTGTCTTCAGCATGTTATACTGGCCCTCTCTCTGTTTTCTTGTGAAATGAAGTTGAGGGTCAGATTAGTGTGAAGGTTGTCCTGAGACTTCAGAATTCTTCCATATAGATGGAAGAAACAGTATAAATAACAGTAATTATCTAAGCTTTGCAACTCAATAAATAAATTTTTATAACTACAACTATATAAACGATATATATGGTATTCAATCTGGCAACTAAAACCCAACATCTCTGACATTTGCAGATTGCAGTGGCCTTCACAGGTGACTGAAACTAAATTTGCATCCAAACTAAGTTACCATATTGGAAAAACACTAAATAGTGAAATATTCCCAGTGTGAGCAGTTCAATTTCAGTTAGAATAATTATTTGTAACATTTATCAAAACCTTATTTTGCTAAATATAAATACTGAAAAACCATCCAATAAACCTCTGTATAATTATTTTTTCTTTTGTATGTATTTTCATTAACTGCCTGAATTTTTTTGAAACAAGGTTATATTTATAAAATAAAGGGAGAAAAGTTATTCTCTTTCTCTAAAGGCTTGTTTATTGGGCCATCAACAAAGGATCAAGAAGATATTTTGGAATTCTTACCAGTGGAGCAGCAGAATTGAAACGCTTGGGACCCTGGGCTTGCCTGAATGTCTTCTAAGCCACTTGTGAGTAGAAATCAGCTGCATATATTAGCATGTGAGATATGTTTTTCTTAAATCAGGAGATAAATTGTTAAATTCTTTGGTGTTTCCAAACATGGAGCAGACTTCTATCTCTTCTCCAAAAAAGTTGCATAATTAATAAAATTCATATCATTGAACCAATTCTTTGCTCTCTTTGCTTGCAAAAGTCAAAGTTTATTTTCCTACTCTCCCTTTGAAGAAAGACACTTGTGATAGATGGTGGATGACAGTCCAGGAATTCGACCAAAATGACAGTACACGCCCTATAAGCAGCTGTGTGTTGGCTATGATTCTGTTTTTTGTGCACATCTAGTGCAATGCAGCCAATGGAAAGAAATAGTCACATTTGATCATGCCACTAATCCAGAAGGCATTTGCCTTGGGTGTCAAGGACACACAAGATGCAGTCAGTAGAGGTCACTCCAGCTTACAGAAATGGGAAGACAGGTAGGACAACTTTGACAAACTAGTTAAAAGCTTCTCTGCATATATGTCTAATTCAACTGTATCTAATTTTAACCATTTAAAAATGTGGTACATCAAGACAGGCCATGGAGAGGAGGCATGGGAGGGTGGGTTAGTGGATGCAGAGCATGTAAGTACAGATGGGGAAAAGAATCAGGTCAGACTCCATATAAGGAGGTATGCAAGAGTCATCACCGTGCCCATCTTCTGTGTTCCAGTGGCTTGGCCTGACCGACTGCTCTGGCTACACCAGCATCCTCACTTGGTCTGCACGAAGCCCCACAAGCGGTAGTCACTTACAAGTGGTGGCAGCATTGGGATGGAAGACAGCTGTGTTTGCTTATTCCTTCCCACAATGAGTAGTCTCTTATAGTCTGGAGAAGAGATGGAACCTCAGATTTGAAGGTCATCTCCTATGATCTCATTATTGGTAATTTACCTAAAATCATATAATTCAGCGGTGTGATACACTCATACCCACAGTCTTGAAACGTTTGAAGATTTATATCTACAATATTCAGCTGAATCCCAGGTTTTGTTGTTGGTTTTGTTTTTCCTTTTTTCTCCCCTAAAGAACTGATGTAACATAAAAAAAGGTATTTTTAGCCAGTGGCTCGAACTAGTTGAGAAAAGATGAAACAGCATCTTATTATGTTCGTAAAACAGTGAATTTAGTGCAAGCTCAGCATGATTTGGGGTCCTTTGTTTAAAAAGGCATGTGCCCTGGCCCCATATCAGAGGAGTCTGATTCAGTCCATCTGGGCTTGAAGCCCAGAAGTCTGTATGTAATACAGTGCCCTCAGGTGATTCTGATGCAGCCAGTCCAGGGACCAATATCAGAGAATCAGCATTTAGAACCCTCCACCATTCCCACACCGTTAGATTATTACAGAAATATAATATTCTGGGCTTTTGAAAGCCTGTTGCTTGGGAGAGGTCCCCTGTTCATTATTTCCTGATTCTACCAAGTCAGAGAAAGGCAATCTATAGCCCCTGGCAACATTGTTGATATCTATCCTTCCTCCCTATTCCCTTCCCTCTTTTACCTTCCATTTCTTCTATTTTTGTTCCTCTTCTCAAACTCTTTCTTGTTTCATATTCTTTTCTTTTATTTCTAATATATTTCCCATGCTTCAGCCATGGGACCATGTGGGTTTTTCTGATATAGCTGCCTAGTCAAAGAGTGAGCTGGCCTACAGTGTTGGTGCCCTAGAGTGTTGCCCTAGAGTGCTGCACTCTGCTGTCCTAGAGTGTTGGTGTAAGGAAATGCATTCTTAAGAGCGGAGGGATGTATGGCCCTGAAAAGCTACTGCGAGGATCTGGCATAAACTGCAATGGCTGCCATTGCATTGTCCAGTGTGTCACCCCGTCAGTGGGATTCAATCAGAAGTCAGGAAGGCATTCAAACTGATGACCCACCTGGTTATAGTGCCAGGAGTCTCATCAGAGTTTCTCCATAGCAAAGGTGTCCAGGACAAAAATTCAGCCTAAAATCAGTCCAGCTTTCATCAAAGGCAGAGTTCCAGAGCAGGTTATCACTGGGGGGCAGCCTAACATCTGGTGAAGGTTGTAGACAATTGGATTATAAGGGCCAAGTCTGACTAAGATCACGCTAGTAAACTGAGCTAGCCACATTCAGGGGGATGAGAGAGAAGGATGGAAGACTGCCAGTTGAGCCCTGCTGTGTGTCAGGTGCCACAGAATAAATTTGCACAGGTAATACCCCTTGTGATCCTCATGAGGGACCTGTGAGGGTGAGTGGTTTTGTCCTGTTTCCCAAATGAGAGACATGAGACTCAGAAAGTAAGTATAATTCACGCAGGGTGACACATTTACTGAGTGGAGTCGACTAGCTCCAAATTCAGAGCTCTTTTTATTCCATGACACTCTCCCTCCAATATCCCAAAGGTTCTGGCCTTAGGATTACCATCAAGTATTAAAAGAGAGATGGCGGGGGGATGGGGGCAGTTGTCTTGTTCAAATTCACTCCTCTGTGAGGATATTTTGGATTCTTCTCACATCACAAAATTACGGAGCTAGAAAGGATCTTAGTGGTCATTTAGTTATAACCCTTATATTTCAGATGAAGAAGCAGAGACCCAAAAAGACAGAGTGCTTTGCCCAAAGTCACATGGTTACTGATAGATCGGAATTAAACCCAGCTCTTCTAATGTGCACTTCAGTATTTTTCTTGTGGCAACGTTTTCCAAAAGACTATCATACGCATTTTGAAAATACATCAGAAATTAAAATGTGGCCATGTAAACTTTTCCCCAAGTTTCTATCCTAGTTCCAGCATGAAACTTGCTTAGAATCTTCTGAAATATATGCTCTTAAAATTCCATTATGTGAAGCTGTGTGACTCTGTCTCTAAGTCTCTGTTCCCATTGGAACCATCTAGAATTGCTATAAATTCTATTACTCCTTTTAAGGATCTTGCCACATAGATGCTCCCTGCCAAAGCTTGACCTCCAAAATTAACAAGACATTAGTCATAGAGATCTCTAACTTTAGGGAAATCCTATGCCCCTTTTATGTGAATGTCGCTGGCATCAATAAAATGGGAAGCTTACAGAGTGGAACCTGCCCTCTCTAACTCTCAAACCCCAAGACAAAAGATGAGAGAGGGAGGACCTAATGATCCTCTTCCACTTACTCTTCCTCACTCGGTCCTTGATCCCTGCAGGGAGTCAGTTTTGAGACAGATAGATAGATAGATAGATAGATAGATAGATAGATAGATACACGCATACATACATACATACACAGAGAGGATAGATATAGATATAACATATCTATCTAAATCAGTACTTTACACACACATAAATATACACCATAGAGATAGAGAGAGTGATAGATTAGAGAGAGAGAGATAGATAGGTAGATAGATACATAGATAGATAGATAGATAGATAGATAGATAGATAGATAGATAGATAGAATGATTGATTTATGTATGTTTGTGTGAAGTATATACCAGGCAACTCCTAAAGTTAATCTTCTCTTGCTCCTTCCCTATATATTATCAGCAGAAGGGTTGGGAGGCTGAGTATATTAGAGGTTAAAATCCATGGGATTTAAGTATAACTCTTGCATGAAAATTATAGCTTTAGCATCTGTCTTTTAGCCCAGTATGGCATTTCTCCTTCCCACCTGTTCTAACTTGTAATGACTAACTTAATGCATATATTTCTTAGCATTTGATGGACTCCATCAATACAGAGACCAACCTGTCTGATGTTTTAAGAGACAGGGTTTTGCTCTGTCACCCAGGCTGGGGTGCAGGTGCATGATCATAACTCACTGCAGCCTCAACCTCCTGGGCTCAAGCAATCCTCTCACTGCAGTATCCTGAGTAACTAGAACTGTAGGTGCATGCCACCACACCTATTCAATTTTTATTTCTTTTATTTTTTGGAGAGATGAGGTCTCACTACATTACCCAGGTTGGTCTCAAACTCCTGGCCTCAAGTGATCCTCTTGCCTCAGCCTCCTCAAAGCGCTGGGATTACAGGAGTGAGCATTGCACCTTGCCCTGTCTGACCCTTTGATAATCAATCTTCAACACCTAGAACAGTGTCTAGAACTAAGGAAGCAGTTAATAAATACTTTTGGAATGAATGAATAAGTGACATGGTGTAACATGATATGATACAATATTGAATAGCAAAATGTGTTCACTAATCCCACATGATCAGTGTCTCAAAACCCAAGACTCAGTTTTCCCAAATTAGCCCATGTTTAGTGAGTTAAAACAGGTTAACACCACTCTCACTGCTAACTAGTGTCAGATCTAAGAGAACTTCATAAAGATCTTATAAAAAATTAATCAAGCATCTCTGAAGTCAGAGATCAGGCAATATATAATAACTAAATTAGAACAAAGAGAAAATTTCCAAAATGTAGTTGAAATTCAACAAGCTGACTATAGGAAAGAGAAGGGAACAATACTAGTTTTCATGTCAGAAAAAATGTTCATGTATTTCATATGATTATAGTTACATTAATTTTTCTTCTCTATATTTTATATATTAAATGTTCTATAGTAACCAATTGTTACCTGAGATGGAAAAAGAATAAAATGTGTTAAGAAAAAAAAAAGGACTAAAGGAATGGAGGGGGAGAAGAAGAAGAAAAAGGAGGGGGAGAGAGAGAGAGGGAGAGAGAGAATGGAGGGTGGAAAACACCTCATGAGATGAAAAAGGACAGTCTATTTCTCCATGACTGTAAAACCACTGATTGAAAATGGAGAAAAGTCAAATCCACGGTTGTTTTGTCTCCATGACACTAAACACTACTGGTTTTACTTTTTCAAAGGATATCTTGAAATGATTAGCTATTTTGGCATCATGGAGACACACCACCATGTAAACAAGGAAAACAACATATGAGCAACCAAGGAGGGCCATAGCCCACGTTGAATGGCTTAAAGACACCACAAAACACATTGGTGTATCCTTATCTTGAGAAATTAACACAATTAATTAATTTCTCCAGAGAATCAATATGGCTCAGTCAGTGGAAAATATTCGAGACTTAGGAAAATGAATCCCTAGGTTCTATTGTCTACCCTTTCAACAAGTAAATCTGTGAACTAAAGCAGGTGATTTAACCACTCTTCCTCTTCTATGAAAATTAGGATAATAGCTTCTGTCTTATTTATTCTCACACTGTTGTAGGTAGAAAATAGTTTCGAAAATTACATTTTGTAAATTAGGGAAAAGTGGCTTTTTTAATATAAAATATAAAATAGTTAATATAAAATGGTTGCATAAGTATGACCTTACCATGTGCAATCAATTGAAGATCTTAAAGTGCTCTTCATGAAATGGTAATATGAAAGGCTTTATAGTTATTTGTTAACATTTGCTTCACAGAGAAATGGCAATGGAATTAAGTGCAGTAGCTAAAAGTTAAAAGCAGAATATGGTTGACAGACATGAACAAAGCTATAACCCTACATGATTGGCTACAGATTATTAGTTTCTGGAGCACAAGCTTTGCAATTACACTCGTTTGTATTCCTTACATTAGTATGGCTTTGATATAATATAGTAAGGACTGAATGTTTTGACACTTAATGATATTTAAAATATTTTAATAAAATAAAAGGGCTAAAATAGCCAGTCTCTACCATACTTGAGGATTTTCAAAAGGACAATGGTAAGGAAGTAGGTAGCACCTTAGTGATTCATGTCAAAAGGAAACTAAGAAAAATAGGTTTCCCCTGCTGCACCTGACCCGACAACATCTCATTAAGCCAGTCCTGGTCACAGTTGTTCCTGACGTCATCTTGGGACAATCTTCACAAATGTATTTGTGTGTTAGGCTCCTCCACGGACCAACAGAAACTGATGCCCACAACTAACCAGATGCAGCGGCAACCACCCCTGCTTTCCACAAGATTCTGTAAAATGCTGATGGAGCAGGAAATAGCTATAAAAGTTCCCCTGAAATCCTCTAGGGATGTCCTGTAACATTTTCCATGGAAATGTCATAAAATATTCCATGCAATTAGTTTCACTTAAAGAAACATTTGTCAACTTGTTTTACCTTCTTAAAGGTGACATTTTTTCTTTAAATATGTGTCATGTACAAAAAGGTTTTTGTTGTTTAACAAAATACATCAACATCATTACCACCGTGGGATTCCAACTGACAGAAAGATAACAATGGCAAGATTAACTTCAACAAAAACCGAAGTAAAATACCATAAATGAGGAGCAGAGTTGGGGTGGTGGAGTATAGAATGTGGATGAAATTTTTTAAAGATTTTTTTTAATCAAAGCCCTACCTTTTTATGGGGTTATTTTCATTTTCAGAAAATATGAAATGACCTAAGAATAGAAAGACTCACTGTTATCCATGTAACCCTAGAGAATTCGTATGAATTAAAATTTACTCCCAGGCTCCTAATCTGACATTAAGTAAATACACTACAAATCAAACTATATTTTCCAAAGCAGAGAGTAATGTTACCATGTCGTCCCCACATGCTTGGGATGGAAAACAGGTGCATGGGTGAGGCTTCCTGAATGCAGCTATTTCACGCTCAGTCCCCAGGTGGCTTATCTATACCCTGCTCCACACATAGGTCACTCCAAAACTGGCATAGAGTAATTTTCCACTGGGAACCCCAGGGTTTTCAGAGTGACTGTTGAAATGCAGGATTATCCCACAACACTTTCCCTCCCTGAAGCCGTGACACCTTTATGTGTCTTTCCATTTCACCAGAAAGTCTGCCATCTGCACACCCCCATGACCTTGCTGGGTTCTGCCCAACAGCAACCAAAAGCTAAAAATTCCCTTGTCTAGATTGATTGGGTTGTTTGATCAGTAGTTGGTGCTCAAATGCCTTCATTTCATCGGATTCTCAAAAGTCTTCTTGCTCTTCTCTGGTTGACCTTTACGGTATAAGGGTATGATATGACTAAGAAGAATTATCCAGCTTCAAAAGGCATTTGTAAAAGTTTAGAGAGATTGGAACAATAGAGAGGGGGAAAAAGAGGTAGACCAAGGAAGAAGTACCAGATAGGAGTCCTAGACTCTGTGTATACAGTCTTTAGAAGGAGTCACTATTGAGAGAGGTGCAGGAAAACTGGAAATGTAATTTATACACAGAACAGAAATCAGTCATCAAAAGATATGGACAACAGATATACATCAAAACCTACTTTGTGAAGCAAAAGCAGACTTAAGAATGTGACAAACCAGGAGATACCCATCTGAGGGGAACAACGGCAACATTTAGAAGGTATAGAGAAAGGTAAGATTTATTAAGAGAATGAGCTCAAAAGTCATGATGGGCACATAACTTTTTCAGATGAATTTGTATAAATAGTGAGTTAATTGTATCCAACAACAACAACAACAACAACAATCCCCGGAACCTAACTGGGTCATTCTACCAGTTGTAGCCTTAGGAGTCTTGTTTTATGATGAGGTCTAAATTAGGGATTGGAAATGGAAAAAAAAAATGATATAGGGACTAAAAGGAAGAAAAGGACAGGCTAACCATCCAAGAGTGTTCTCAAAACACTCAGGGCCTTAACATTGGTCAAGAAGAAAATGGAAATCAGTTTGATGGAACGACTGAGAAAATAATTTCCTAGTAAACTGAATGAGGACACATGACATTGTCTGGCTAACAGAACATGACTGGCTGCCTCCAAAGAGATGTGCAAAGGGTGCCACATTGTCTGGGATTGTATCAAAGGCTCAAGTCAACACCCCAGTGCTAGTCCTTTTCTTAAGACCAACTCATTTCATCTAGCCATCAATCTTAGGTTTAAGACAAGAATTTTAATCTATTAATGTACATGGAAAAAAGAAAACAGCCTCTGAAATGAAAATTTTACTCAGGAATGAATAGTGTGAGCTATCCTCATTCAAAGTTAGTAAAAAAAAATTCATTAGGGTGATTGATGATCATAGAATATTAACAAGCATTGTTAATAAATCATCTGAATGTTCCATGAAATCAATCTAAGAAAACATAACATAGTCATCTCAACAACCAGCATGGCCTTGTCTGGGAGCCAGGAGTGCTTAAAGTCCCTCTACGAAAGTTTTGTTTCCCCTGGATAGCATTTTATAGAACCCTGCCAATATTTACCTCTGTGAATTTTCTGTTTGCTTTGCTCACCCGTCCGGCTGGCATAAGCTTTTCTAATACATTCCATCAGGCTACAGTTCAGTCTTCTAAGCCATAGAGTCTTTCCCTTTCCTTGCCTCTATACATCTCTGTTGTGACCTGTGTAATAATGTACTGGTTTTGAAGTTTAACTTCTAGAGATTAATCCCATGTCTGTTTTTAGGTTCTTGGAGAGAAGGATAGTATAAGACACTTCTCTGTACTGCCAGATCCTGGAACAGAAGGGACTGGCTTTCCTTCCCATTTAAAAACTTAATGAGATTTTTAAGGCCTATTATTGTACTTTTCTTATTTATATGTTCATATCAACAGGCCCCAAATCATTTTAGTGCCCCCATGCTAGACATGGAAAGTTCTTTTTATCAAGGTCATTGATGAATTCACACTAACAAAGAAGCGTTATCTGTGTTACATTCAATATTTGCAGAGAAAAATAGTGAGCTTCTCTAGAGAAACCCTAGCAAGTGATAATCAAAAGTATCGAGGAAACAAATGAGAAAAGAAGATAAGTTGTGTAAATCACATTCGTATTTTAGAAAGGCGAAGTTGAAAGAGACAGATTTAAGGCAAACTCAGAATTATACAATGGAAAAATACTGCACTGAAGATGAAAGGCCTGCCTGGCAAATAGATAATGCCAAATTTGATGAGAAAATACATTACATTTCCTTTTCTTTGAAATCTTAGTTGATATTTTCCACTTTAACTGGAAAGAAATAAGCTCTAAGATGTCAGTCAACACTTGGAAAGAGAGGCCTCCCTTTCCAGATACAAAAACATGGAGGAAATGCCTAAATGTTTTTTCTGTGAAGCACAAACCCCTGGAAAGTTCAAGATCAGCTCACAGGCTATGAAAAAAAATCTGCTTCGGGTCTTTTGTTTGGCTGTTAACATTTTTTTCTCTCTAAGGAAAACTGCTGAAGGGGCTGGAAGCAGGAGAAAGAGGTGGTTGAAAAGAATATACTTTCCCTCTGTTTTTCAGACATGTCCTCTCCCTCGGGGCCTTTGCTTTGATCTTGCCTTTGTATTTACTTGCTACCCGGGCTTTAATTTACTACCAGGTAACTGCTGACCTTGCTCTGTCTAACCTACATAGATTAGGGAACATGCTCATGAACTTAGTCAAAATAATCTCAGGAGACCCGAGACATTTTCTCACTACTCTCACCTGGGCCGTCTTGGATCACTGGACACTTTGCTTGTCATCTATAATTCTGCAACTAAACTGAGTTAAACTCTCGGCTGTTATTTCCCCCCATTTTAAAAGCACCACAAAGATTAACCTGTTCTTTTCCAGCTGGATACTATGTGCTCCATGACCAGATTCAATTTCTTATGTGTGCTACACAAGTCTCCAATCTTAAAAGGGCTCTGCTGATGGTTCCTTGAAATTCTTAATAATGTTTGAATAGTTGCACACAAGGCCAGCACAAGCCCTGCAAATTATACAGCTGGTCTTGTGTGTAACTATTTTTCCCTGCCTGAAATCCAAAAGCACAATTGCATTCCTGATGTGACCTGACAAAATCCAGTCTAATGGGGTAAAACATGCTTTATCAGTCAAGAAAGCACCTAGATGAAAAAGCTAAGCGTAGCCAGCTGCAGCTCCAGCCACATATGCTGTCACGCTTGTCAAATATTCAGGAGCATGCACTCATTTGCTTGGTCACTGCACTAAGCAAAATAAAGGCCTCCAGTCATGTCACATGCTAACATCGAGGAGAACCAGAGACCACGGTTGTATTAATTGAAAAGTCATGTCCAGACTTCAGCCCTTGCTTCCAGAAAGTTCAGGGCAAAACTCATGAATTCCAGGAATGCACGGAAAAAGAACCAAAGAACAAAACTGGATTTCTACCTAAGTTTAGAAATCAAACGCTACTGATCTAATGCTTTAGCTGAAATCTTTTATTAGAAATGGCAATAAAACCCAACCAAACAACTAGAACACAGACCATGTTTTATTCCTTTACATAATCATTTCTTAACTTCATGTGGACAAGAACAAAGTGATCATGAGTTATATTATTTCCTGGCTTAGAGTAAAAATGCCTACCTTTTTTCAGCTGGGGAATGATTTGTAACCCTTCCTCTCCATACCACACTTCTTCTCTTCCACCGGAAACTCATTATCTGTTGGAGGGATTGAGGCAAAGGGCTGAATCATATATTTTCCTAGTGTCCTTTACTTGTTACATCTGTCTTGTTAAACACAGAATGGAAACTGATATGCTTTGGCTCTGGGTCCCCACCCAAATCTCATCTCGAATTGTAATCCCCATAATCCCCACATGTTGAGGGAGGGACCAGGTGAGAGATGATTTGATCATGGGCACGGTTTCCCCCATTTGTTCTTGTGATAGTGAGTGAATTCTCACAAGAGCTGATAGTTTTATAAGGCAGTTTTCCCTGCTCACTCTCTCTCACCTACCACCATGTAAAACGTGCCTCTTCCTCTTCTGCCATGATTGTAAGTTTCCTGAGGCCTCCCTAGCCATGTGGAACTGTGACTCAATTAAACTTCTTTTCTTTATGATTACCCAGTCTCAGGTATTTCTTTATAGCAGTGAGAAATCTGACTAATACAGAAACCTATGAGGCACTTGCTTCTGAGGGAACCCAAACGCAGGTTTCTATTTGAAGAATTTAAGACAAAATTGTTGCGGCAAGATTTTCAGAGGGGGTCAACTACATCTACCAACCTTATCACACACTTGCACCTCAAACTCTTAGTGTAGACCTGTGTAAAAATCATAGCCCCACAATCAAAGAAATTCAGACACTGACTGGATATTAGATGATATTTTTAAAAATCATTGTTTTAATGTAGGTATAAAGTGATGTTTTCATTATACATTGAATAAATAGTTCTCTTTCGGAAATATTTACTGAAATATGCTATCTATAATATATTACAGAATCTGCTTCACAGTAAGCCATATGGGGAAGGGCTGGAGTAAGACTGGTAGAAATGAATAGAATTGTTTATGAGTTAATAATTTTTGAAACTCAGTGATGCGTTCAGGAAAGTTAATTGTGATGTGTGTTCAACTCTTCTATGCATATGAGATTTTCCATAGTGAAAACTGTAAAAAATATATTTTGATGTATTACATGTTACTGTGGTCCTGATGCTACCATTTCTCAGCTGTGGAATATTAGGCAAATAACTCTCTGAGCCTGTTTCATCTGTGTACTTTTCATAGTCATAGCTACCTCTTGGAGTTATGAGAAATGAATGAGATAGTATACATAAAGTGACTAGCAAAGGATAGTTACTCAATGAAGGAAAAGGCATCTTCAGCATGGCCCAATTTCTTCTTCCACTCCAGGTCATCCTTCAAGTAAAGTCTGCTACTGGCCCTCAGCTGAGTGTATTCCTTTCTTTTGTCTCCTTGTCAGCCAGAGTCTAGACTGAGCTCCAACTTCTGCTTACTTTATGAAATCAGATAGGACTTCAAGAATTCAGCTTGCCGAGTGGAAAGATAGTGTCTTAATCTCCTGTGTAAGCTCCCTTCCAACTCTCACCCCTTCCAAATGAACACAAATATACATTTGGATTTTCCATAAACAACAGCACGTGCCAAGCAGGTTTGTGTAGACTGCAGAAAAATGTTCTTTTGATTCAGATCCTGAAAACACATCGCTGAATTACTGTACTAAGAGAGAGCATTCCCCAGTTCAAAGTTGCAGCTGCCTACAAAGAACTAATACAACAGATAAAGTTATAGAAGTAACTTGCGACTATTTTAATCATGCTGACCTTCTGAATATTTTTAAATTAATACACCTTTTTTATTTTGTATTTTACTTTTTATTTTATTTTATTTTATTTTATTTTTAACCAAACACAGCATTGAATCTCCCTGAATGTTAATGGTGTAAACCAAGCTCGTCCAAATCGTGGCCTGCGGGAAGCATGTGGCCCAAGACAGCTTTGAATGTGGCCTAACACAAATTTGTAAACTTTCTTAAAACATTATGAAGTTTTTGTTTGCAATTCCTTTTTAGTTCATCTGCTATTGTTAGTGTTAGTGCATTTTATATGTGGCCCAAGACAATTCCTCTTCCAATGTGGCCCAGGGAATTCAAAAGATTGGACACCCATGGCTATAAACAAAAGTGAACCGTGACCTAATGGTGTTTACATAGTGGACCTTCTACTATGCTGAATTTCCTTACGGGAGGTAAATCAGTGTGAACAAATACTGTTTTCTTCCAAGAGAGTTGGTAGAATTCTAAACAGAAGACTATCTCAGGTTAAGTTACACAGAAAAGGTATTTTTCCAGTGTTTTAACCTTAATTTCATCTTTGGAGGATCAGAGTATTATTTTCCCTCACACAGCATCTTCTTTCTGTATTCTAGCACTGTGCTGGGTATTAAAAGCAGAAAGACAAAGTCCTCACTTTAAAGAAAAACTACACAAACAACCAACATTGACTAAAGGTTTAATGTGTCCCAGGCATTGCAAGGAACACTACATTTATCCACTCCTTTAACAAATATCAAGCATCTTCTTTGTGTTAGGCACTGTTCTGGCACTGGGGATGCCGCAGTGAATGAAACACAAAATTGCTGCCCACGTGGTGCAAACAGTAAATGAAATAAAATGAAGTCACTTGTTAAAAAAATTCTATAAGATGGTGCTTTACAATTCCCATTTACAGATGAGAAAATTGAGGCACAGAAAGGGTGAGTCATTTCCTTAATATTCTAGCAAACAGTAAACCTGGATTTTGTATCTAGTCATTCTCTCTCCAGAGCCCAAACTCCTTATCATTCTATTGATGATTCCTCTGGTTCTGTTTTGCCACCCAAAAACTGACCCAATCAGACTGGACCCAATGGGGCGCTGCAGCTAGAAAACCATGCCAACCAGAGTCACACCTGGACAAACTGCTAGACTAATGAACTGGGGGAGAAATTTAGGAGGCATGGTCAGGTCTACTAAAATATACCCCCAGCCACTCTGCTCATCAACCCAGGCCAGCCTCACCAATTTGGCTTTCTGCATCTGGCCTTTTGCTTTTCGTCTCAGTCATTATTATCACATAATCTTAAACCCTTAAAGATGGGAGAAATTTGAGATCATTCTTAATCTGGTTTAAACTGAGAATGAGCCCGTGGTTGGCATCTCTCTTCCCAGACCTAAAATTAAATCTGCAAAGCCCCATATCAGATTTCTATTTCTTTTCTCCCTAACCTTTCTGTCACTTTAATCTCTTAACCCCAAATCACAATTGGTACAACCGCTTGGGGACAAGCCGTTTCAATCAAATTCCTACTGGCGATAGGCTTTGCAATATACCAAGACTGCAAGGGCAATTAACTTTGGCAAAATAAGGGTCACACCTAATTTCCTGAGAAACTCATAAATTTCATGTAATCCTGAGTAATTGGACATCTATCAAAGGGTTCATACAGTAATTCTCTTGAGAGATCATTATAATCTGCCAGTTTGATTAATTTCCCAGAAATATAAAGCTCAAGTTGATAAGCTTAGCCCTCACCCTGCTGCAGAGAGAAAAACTTGAGCCTTGGCAGCTTTCTAAGACACTGCTCAGGCCCTACTTGCCCGTGGGAGATTGTTTTCACACCTTTGTAATATTTTCCATTGACTCTATGCTCAAGGGAAGAATCTGAAGCTGTATATACACAGATTCACTACGTTTACTTCTCAGCTTCATGAGCTCTCCGACTTCACCTTTAAAGAACACCCATCTATTTGGTAACTCCAATATTATGAAAGAACTGGTGTTGGTACAAAATGTGAGTTTTCTTGTACATATTGTTAAAGTCAAAGAAAATCATCCATATTGTGATAAGAGAGAATATACACCAGTTGAGCTCTCTGCTGTCAGGAAGTGCAATAAAGACATGATATGTAACAGGAAAGATGCCTAGAAGCCCGCCACTGCCTTGGCTTGATGCTTGGATGTTCTGGTGTTCACCTATTACTTGATTCCTCAAAGGTGCTCAGAAACTGATGCTTCTGTGTCACCGGGAGACAGCTTGAATATTTTGCTACTGTTCCTTATTCAGCTTTGACCTTCCTAGCAGATAAAGGACAAGAACATACCACATTTTAGATGTTCACCAAATAATCTCAACACAGGTTGTTTCCTCAAGCAGTTAGAAACATCTCTGCTGTTTTCAATGTGTTTTTGTTTGGTGGATAGTTTTGCTGGTAGTGGAGGAGGCTGTTTTCTTTTTTAAATTTCTTTCAGAAATTATACTAACCTGGATACATTTCATCATCAAAGGATTGAATCAACTATTAGGAAATTGCATGGAATATTTTGGGCATCAGCTCCTTCTACCAGGACTGATCCTTAAAATGAAAGACAAAAACTGCTCTACTCCCTTGTCATGTTTGTTTGCAGTCTGTTTGTCAAATTAGCTGTTTGTTTTTAGCAAAGGCTATTAAGAATTATTTTTAGTTTAAATACGCAGACCCTTCTCAAAATGTGGTGATGCTAGTTTCCTGGATACTAGATACTAGATATGACATTTGCAAGTAGACTTTGGTTTTCCACACTATATTTTTTTTAAAATTATTATATCATTACCCATGATTTATTCCACTCCAAGGGGCCTCCCAGGCATTGTTAAGTGATGCTTGCCTGAGCCAACTTTTAAAAGTCATAACGCACTTCTAGTATTTATTCAGGGACATTCCATCTATTCTTTCCCTGAAAAAAAGACCACATTGCTTTTCTTCTATGTTTAATAGCCCAACACAAATCACTAACCAGTGTTAAGGCTGACAAGCTCAGTGAGGGCCGTCCATTTAACAGCCAAGCTCAGCAAAGGTGCATCTTCCATGGTAAACAAAGGGCCCAGAATTGAAAACATCTGCTGGCTGCTCTGGTCCCAATCTGTTAATATTGTGAAATGAATGGTTAAAACCACTTCATTAACTGTAGGTACTAGAAATGCTGCATATGGGTGCGTTATCACTCAATGTGTGGTTTAATTTAATGTCTTGATTCCACTGGGAGAAAGCCTAATCCACAGGCTATCAGTGATTTATCACTATCCTCAGGTATCTACAGTATTGCTAACATTTTTTAAGTTAAAACATTCTTTGTCAATGATGTTTAAAAGGAAATGGTATGTAGCTGGTCAGTGGAGGAGAAAAAAGTGTAGGATAGAGGATTACTAGGTATTGATGGCTTGCTTACAAAAACCTAAAGGTATTTTTTTTTAAGTTTTACAATATACAGATCTGCTGCTTTGGACATCAATTACAATACTTTGCACAAGTTAGTCGCCTGCTTTTGCTGCTGACTTTGCTTTGATTCACCTCTCAGTTGACTCATTGATTTTTGGACTCTGGTGCAAGCAACAACAAACTGTAAAAATACCAAGGTTTGAGGCACTAGTTGAATTAGTCAATGATTCTCTATTGCTGTTACCGAGGCTGTGAGCAAAACACAAAGTATAGAAGACTAGATTCCCTAGTTCAGTTTGTGTATTTGACCAGTTTCTCAACAAAAGCACACTTAGCGTATGGGCATGACAATTATTTGTGTCATCTTACTGCAACAGTAGGATGTTTAGTATTCATGGCCCCAGAACCAGACAGTAGTATTCCCCTCCCAAATGCACACACACATAGAAACTCAGTCACACCCCTCATTTCCAAAATCCTAAATATCCCACTCTTTCTGCCATCTTGTAGCTGTCCAAAGTACACACCCAAACTACTTCATTCTCCCATGTTTTCCCTCCCTTTTCCATGCCCCTTCCCCACCCTCCCCCACCCCAAAAAAATTGCCTAAGTCCTGGTAAAATGCCTCAGCCCAAATTGCTCACTATAATATTTGTTGATTTAAGCATCAATACGTGTTCAGCTCCTTGCCATTTGTAAAGATAAAAGCAATTTAATGATCCAATTAAAGTGACTCACAGTAAGGTCTCAATGACTAATAAATGTAATCTTTTTAGGGGTAATTACACATGAAGAAAGAATAGCCCCACCTTGAGCCTTCTCCCAGTGCCCATGATGCAAGACAAAAGTCATGAACTCAAGACTCCCTTTATGAAAGGTTGGTGACTCCTGGTACAGTGGAAAACTTAGGAAACCCTCTTTTTGACTACAAAAAGTTAACAACAAAGCAATTTCATCTCTCCAGCATCATCAAAAACACCATATCCAGGTTAGTGTCATTATTTTCCTATTCTCTAAGAGCAAAGCAAAGTTAAAACTAAGGGAGAAGAATAAGAGGTCTTGGGTTTTCTGGTTGTACATTGATTCTTAAGTCTTTCTGACTTGTCTTGTGACAAACTAACCAGAAACCCCAGACATGTCTTCTCAGAAAATCTCCTAAGTTTCTATTTTATTTGGCTGCAAAAAAAAAAAAAGAAAAGGAAAAAGAAAAAAAGAGTTTTATTTAAGTTTTTAACTTTTACTAAATGCAATTCCTCTTCCCATAAAAATTACAGCAAATTCAAAGTCTAACAATACGGCAAATGATGTTGCCCTTGGGAGGTAGTACATAAATTTTGGGAGGGAAAAACAGGTTTGACTTTCATTTTATTAAAAATTCATAGTCAGGACTTTCTTCTTGTAGAATTGCATTGCTGTCTTCAGCATTACCTCATAAAAATACTCAGAGAAAACACCAGTGCTCTTAAAATGATTTGAGTATTTTTCTTTCTTGGTACGCCTTGGTACATCATTACGTTGAAGGATTTAATTGCAAGTGAAGAAACCCAGTATGTTCTCGGAGTTATTTTCCACTTTTCCCTTAGCATGGGCATTTTGCTTTGACGTCACTAACAGTCAGTGAGAGCAGAGACAGGCAGTGGTTAAAAGAAACCACAACTAGCGGAAAATACACTGATACTGTTTCTTTCATCATTGTCATTCACTGGTGGTGTCATTCATCATGCACTGCTGTGTAAGTCGTCATTTTTCGCCCGACTGTGCAAGAACAGAGGCAGATTATGCTGCTATTCCTGGAAAACTGGTACAAGAAAGAAGGGTCACAGCTCCCCCTTGGAGCTGCTGATGATAAAAACCTGTTCACAATGTTTAGCTGCAGCTCTATGACTGGCTTGTTTGGGGAAAATGCATCTTAATAATGCTATTTTTGAAGACATTTTTGTAAAAATTACTTTATCATTTATTTCTCTAAATTCTGTGATTTTGCCTTCTATAATCCTCCATTGCAAATGGAAATTACAACTCATTAGTTAATTAAAATGTTATTTATTGGGGCTTCAGTATAGACAGCGAGAAAGCTGTAACACGTGAGAATTGTTTCCTTACAGTTGTCTTATGTCAATATATGTGTATATGTGTGTGTGAAAAAATAATTTTTAAAATCATATTGTAAAAATCCTAAGTTGAGTTTTTTTTTAAATCAACAGAGCATCATGTTGAATATAGCTGATAATTGAGTACTACGCATCTCAAGAGAGGAAATTTCTAGTGCTCTCATTACAAAGTAGGTGAAGCATTTGAGTTGATAAATATGTTAATTCACTTAATTTACTCATTCCACTTTGTATTCAAAAAATCGTAACACCAGTTTGTGTCCCATAAGTATATGCAACTATGATTTGTCAAATACAATTAAAAGTAAAAAAAAAAAAAAAATCCCTCTAAAAAAGAACCTGTGGAAACAACTTAGCTAGTTCTCATTCTTCTATTTATACCCTAAGTCATCAAGTTCCATGCTTTAACATGTTTTAAAATACATCTTGCATTCATTTAGAAATGCCAAAAAGTATAATTACAAAATAAGCAACAATGTACCCACCACCCAGCTTAAGAAATAAAGTGGGCAGGGTGCAGTGGCTCACGCCTGTAATCCCAACACTTTGGGAGGCTGAGGTGGGCAGATCACCTGAGATCAGGAGTTCAAGACCAGCCTGGCCAACGTGGTGAAACCCCATTTCTACTAAAAATACAAAAATTAGCCGGGTGTGGTGGCACGTACCTGTAATCCCAGCTACTTGAGAGGCTGAGGCAGGAGAATAGCTTGAACCCAGGAGGCAGAAGTTGCAGTGGGCCAAGATCATGCCACTGCACTCCAGCCTGGGTGACAGAGTGAGACTCTGAAAAAAAAAGAAGAAAGAGAAAGAAAGAAACAAAGAAAGAAAGAGAGAGAGAGAGAGAGAGAAAGAAGGAAAGAAAGAAAGAGAGAGAGAAAGAGAGAGAGAAAGAGAGAAAGAGAGAGAGAGAAAGAGAGAAAGAGAGAAAGAGAGAAAGAGAGAGAGAGAGAGAGAGAGAGAGAAAGACCAACATGGTTGAAGCCCCAAAGAACCACTTCCCAATTATATCTCATCTCTGTCCCTTAGAAGCTAACTATTGTCCTGAATTTGGAATTTATTACTCTAATAAGTTTCTTTATAGTTTTACTACCCACATCACACAATGCGTGTCTCTAAACCATATATAAGTGGCATGCTTTTACCTTTATATGGCATTATACCATATATTTTCTCCTGCACCTTGTCCTTTTTGCTGCTCTATGCTGTATTTGTGAGATTCATCATAGTACAGTACATTCTTAGCATGGAATAGTATACAGTAGTGAAAGAAAAAGAAGTGTAAATGATGTTCTGCGTTTGTTCTTCCTCTGCATTGTAATCACCAGTACCTTATTGCAGCCTCTCTGGCCTTTACACTTGGACCATTATCACTGTCTCAAGTCTCTACCTACTCTAAAGTAATTTCCAGTATACTGCCAGGCATGTGCCTAGAAACACTACTTTCAAGATACTAAATTGTGCAAAAATATTTAGTGAATCTCTGCTCTTTACCACATCAGGACCAAGCTCCCATGCCTAACTTTTAAAATGTCAATGCCATGCTCACATCCTTCAGCCCACCCTGAAGATCACCTGCAGTATCGGGGGAAGTTCCCACATACATTCATGGTTTTCTGCCTCAACTGTCTGCTCCCCTTCCTGCCTGCGGCTCTGGCTACGGTTGTGAGCTCAGCCTGCAGGAGGAAAGGCAAGGTGAGTTATTGCCCCAGGCAATAAGGAAGCACAGAAGCTGGTAAATAAACACCCAGCTTTTTTGCCCACAGTGGAACACTCCTGAGATATGCTCTGTGTGGCCTTTTAGAAAGTCTCTAGGACGATGGAGCCCCAGTTGTCCATAGTGATAACGCATTCATTCACCTAAACTTTTTTGACTTTTTTCCTTTCCTGTCTCACCTCCCCACTGTCCGTGTGTGCCTCATGAGTTCACCTCTCACAAAAACTACTTACACTTGAGTCCTTGCCTGAAGGTGTGCTTTTTAGACAATTGCTACCAAAATTGGCCCTAGATAGTTACCCTTAGGATAAGATTCTGGAATTGAATCACTTGCCAGTCAATGGCAAGGGGCATCCTCCTGCTGATGGTAAGTGGGGTCGTGATAAACCTGGTGGACTGCAGCCTCACACTTACTAAGATGCTCACCTGTGGTGGGTCAAGTACAGTTAGAGGGCTTTCTCTAGCACTGGAAAGATACAAGAGCAATGCAAATTGTAAAGATTCTAGAGTTAAATTTTGTTGTCAAACGTCCTAGACAGCTTAAAGAAAGAAAATTACAGTCTGGAATAGCTAGCCATCAACTCATGGCAAGCTGTAGGAGCCAGAAAGCCTACAGGCATCTGTAGAGTTGCCGAGAAACCTATGCATCCTGCAGCCAGCAGACAAACTATGCTGAAAGGCATGCCTAAGCTTTGATCTTAAAAGTGGTGGAGTTGCAAAGAGATTGAATTTGTAGCTTAAAATGTTCTCTAGATAAAAACCCAAAGTGCTAAAAAGGTAGCAGTGGGACCTATAAACTTAGGATGGAAATTTTGTGGGCTGATGACCTTAGGAATTTTGAACTTCCTCAATGCCCTTAGGAACTTTGGAGTCTGATGAACCCTGCACGGGTTCAGAAACAGCACCTTGCCTTTACTAGTAAAGAAGAGCATACCACGACCTGAACACTATTGCTTAAGAAAAATGCCATGCAAGATGGTATTTGACTGCTCAAAAATGACCCTTGGCTCCCCTCATTGTTTCTAGATCAAAAACTAGGGTCAATTCTCACTCAGTACAGCACAGGTGAGGAAATGCATTGTTGCTGTGGGAGGAAATGAATTACCACCAGAATAGCTGAGGGATATGGCTTCTCTGTACTTGGGATAACCAAGAGAAAATGCCTGGAAATTGAAATGAGGACATGGGACTAAGGATGGTGAAGGGCACAAATAAGCTTGGATAGGAGATAATTTACTGGTAAAAGGGAACTTTTGTATGACTTAAAATTTAACCTCCTGGCAAAGAGTTCTGGAGCCTTTCCTAATACATTGCTGGAATAACAGCCCCTTGATGATTGGAGAGGATAAAGGCCCACAGCAAATTAGGTGGAGATGCCAGAACAGGCTGAGTATTAAAGTATTAAAGGAATCAGAAGGTCCAGTTTTAGCATCGGCTTGGGGTTGATATCCTGAATGTTGGGGTACTGTCCTTCAAAATGTGGTATATATGTTGATCAGATAGCCCATTATATGGTGCTACCTCCTCAGTAGCCAGAATATATAGTCTTGGAACCAAGGTTTTGTTTCACGTTTTTAGAAATCGAAACTGAGATATTTATAATAAATTTATTTCCTGATTTGTAGTAATATTAGCCTATTACGTGTTAATATAAATAGCATTTTATAAATCTGTCAGGTCTGACTTGATTAAAGACATTTAGTCTTTAATTGTTAATAATGTAAGGACCTTCCATTCTGTCTTTCATTGCTCACGTAACGTAACTGTTGATAAAACTCATCATTGTAGAACCAACAACACATCCATGATGTTGCTCTCAAGAAATTCAGTCAGCTGAGAAATGCGTGGGAATTTGAGAAGTAAAACTTCAATAGAAGACTTTCAATTGACTTCCTTAGAACTCAACAACATGGACTCCATGGTTGATCCATTTCTATTTTTGTTAAAGGACTCAATTATTAATTTAGAGATTATTTGTTTCTGTAGTCACTTGCTAAACAAGCTGTTACAATTATTCATTTACATATTTATTAATCATCATGACTTTATTTACACATCTGTCAAGCACATAATATATTCTGGATGTTCATTTTCAAAATGAATAGTACATCATTTCTACTTCTCAACAACGCCAAATCCAGACAAGGTAATAGACTGCAAAGACATCATTATAGTAAGTGGATATAGATTATACTAGCCATAGGAACAATGGAAGCCCATTTAACTCTACATTTAACATGTAAATGCTAAACATTTAACGCTACCTGGAGAGGTCAAAGAAGGTTTTGACAAGGAAGCAGACTTCAAGATGAAATCAGGAAGGACTAGTAGATTATTTTTCAGATTGATAAGATAAAGAAGATGGCAGAAGAGGTTTTATGAAGAGTTAACAGCAGATACAAAATCATAGGGGCTTGAGGGACCACTGCATTTGCAGACAAACAAACAATTTTGTGGTTGGGATATAGGCAGAGAAAGGAGGGAGACAGGCAGTGAGAAGAGAAGACCATAAAGGCCTTACACAGCATAATGAGGAGTTCCTACTTTGTCCTGTAGAAGTGGGTTTTATGGCCAGGTATGATGGCCCATGCCACCTGCAATCCCAGCACTTTGGGAGGCCAAGATGGGAGGATCGCTAAAGCCCAGGAGGCGTAGATTGCAGTGAACTGAAATTGAGGGACTGCACTCCGGCTTGGGCAACAGAGCAATATCCTGTTTCAAAAAAAAAACAACTTAATTTTATAAGAAAGAAGTGAGTTTCACATCTGCTGACACACTAGCCTAACAACAGTGCATGCATTTGTGAAATTGCTAGGGTATGAGACATGCAGATATTCTTTCAGATATTCCTTCACTTCTTACACAGAATATAATGATTGTCAGTCAATAAATTTAAATCATTTAAAAAAATATGTGATGGGAGAGTGGTAGCAGCAGGAAAGAGAAGGTGGACATGGTGGCAAAAATATACCACATTACAGCCCCATCATAGCAGGTGAAAGACATTTATAAGGTACCCCAGAATGTCAAAGGATGTCAAGATGCAAGATCGAGATTGCAAGAGCTCATGCCACTGCTGTTTCCTTCCATCTGGGGAGGGAAAATGATAGAAATTCTCACACAGGCCTACACTCAACAATTCTCAAAGGCCTATTAAGTCTGCCCCAAGTTAGCTATGACCACTAGAAGGGACAGGTCGGGAGTGGTACCATGGGAAAAGAAAAAAAAGCTGCTCAGTTTTTTTGGCCATGCTCCATAATCAATAACCACATCACCATGGTGTGCTGCTCTGTGCCCCATAACATGGTCCCTTATTTTAACTTTAATGTTCCTCAGACCCTTTCAATTTACCGATAATATCATTATAAGTTTCTAACAATTCAGTAAATGTTTCTATAGAGATCTTTGTAAAAATTTCTCCAATTTTTGAGGCCAAATAAAGAATATAGACATGCACTTTGGGAGGCTGAGGCAAGTGGATCACCTGAGGTCAGGAGTTCGAGACTAGCCTGGCCAAAACGGTGAAACCCCGCCTCTACTAAAATTACAAAAAATTAGCAGGTCCTGGGAGCACGTGCCTGTAGTCCCAGCTACTCGGGGGGCAGAGGCAGGAGAATCACTTGAACCCAGGAGGCGGAGGCTGCAGTGAGCTGAGATCACACATTGCACTCCAGCCTGGGCAACAAGAGCAAAACTTCTTTTCAAAAAAAAAAATACATGTATAGACATGATAACTTAAAAACATGTCATATGAAAATATTGAAAACAAAAAATTGATGATTATTCATATTCCTATCATTTTTAGTAAAATAATGTAAGAAGTAGAACTATCCTACATGTTCATACTATGATGGTGGTTAATTTTAAACCTCCAGTTGACTGGCCACAGGGTACCCAGATTCAATGTTATTTCTGGGTATGTCTGGGAGGGTGTTTCTAGATGAGATTAGCGTTTGAATCAGTGGACTCAGTAAAGTAGACTGCTCTGCCCAATGTGAGTGGGCATCATCCAATCCACCAAGGTTCTGAATAAAATAAAAAGTAGAGAAAGGAAGAAGTCATTATTTTTCTTTCCTGCCTCACTGTTTGAGCTTGAACACCCCATCTCATCTTCTCTGGCCCTTGGACTGGGATCTACGACATTGGCTCCCAGGCCTTTGGACTTGGCCTGAGTTATACAACTGTCTTTCTCGGATCCCCAACTTGGACAGCTGATTCTAAGTCTTCTCAGCCTCTTAATCTATGAGCCAATTTCTCATTATACACACACACACACACACACACACATAAACACACACATATCCTACTCGTTCTGCTTCTCTGTAGAATACTGACTAATACTAATCATTTAGGACAACCTCCTAATATTACTGTATTTATAAAGATACATCTATCTAAGCTCACATGCATTTTTTAAAAGAAAGATCAACAACAAAAAGACTGTTTTATACCCACAGACGTGTCCCATCCTATATTTTTTCCACCTAACAATTTCATGTACATACTTCCAGGTCTCGGTATAGTAATCCCCCCTTATCTGCAGTTTGCAGTTTTTCTTTCTGTGTTTCCAGTTACCCACAGTCAAACAGGGTCCAAAAACATTAAGTGGAAAATTCAAAAACTAAACAATTGATAAAGTAACAAACTGCATGCCATTCTGAGTAGACTGATAAAATCTCAAGCTGTCCCTCTCTATTCCACCTGGAATGTGACTCATCCCTTTCTCCAGCATCTCCACACTGTAAACACTACCCACCTGTCAGTCACTTAGTAGCCACCTCAGTTATTAGGTCAACTGTCCAGGTATTGCAGGGCTTATATTCAAGTAATCCTTGTTTTACTTCATAATAGTTCCAAAGTGCAAGAGTCTTGTGCCTGATGTATAAATTCACTTTAACATAGGTGGTATGTACGCATAGGAAAAAACATAGGGCATAGAGGGTTTCATGTTATCTGAGGTTCCAGGCATCTACTGGGGGTCTTGGAATATACCCCCATGGATTAGTGGGGGACTACTGTACATAGATCTACCTCTTCTGAAGATTCAACTGATTATAAAACACTGTCTTTGGGGCTTAAAAAATGGGGGAGAAGAAATGGAGGAAAGAGAGATTGATTGAAAACAACAATACTTACATGATATTTACCACATAACATATCTCACTTTGTTGCTATGTAAATATACATATTAATATCCCAGTTTTATCAATGAGGAAACTGAGGCACAAAGGAGCTAGACCGATATTAAATGATAAGGTTGGGTGGGATAAATCTTAGGCAGTGTGATGGTTAATACTGTCAATTTGATTAGATTGAAGGATGTGAAATATTGTTCCTGGGTGTGTCTGTGAGGGTATTGCCAATGGAGATTAACATTTGAGTCAGTGGACTGGGAGAGGCAGACCCGCCCTTAATATGGCTGGGAACCATCTAATCAGCTACCAGCACGGCTAGGATAAAAACAGGCAGAGAAACGTGGAAAGACTAGACTGGCTAAGTCTTCTGGCCTCCATCTTTCTCCCTTGCCGGATGCTTCCTGCCCTCGAACATCGGACTCTAAGTTCTTCAGCTTTTGGACTCTTGGACCTATAGCAGTAGTTTGCCAGGGGCTCTCTGGCCTTCAGCCACAGACTGAAGGCTGCACTGTCAGCTTCCCTACTTTTGAGGTTTTGGGACTCAGACTGGCTTCCTTGCTCCTTAGCTTGCAGACGGCCTATTGTGGGACTTGACCTTGTGATTGTGTGAGTCAATACTCCTTAATAAATTCCCTTTCAAATATACATCTATTCTATTAGTCCTGTGCCTCTAGAGAATGCTGACTAATACAGGCAGTCTGTTTCTTGGATCTTAACAATCAATCTCTGTACTGTTCCACCTTTGAAAAAGAAAGTAATCAATGTATTTGATATTATGGCAAAGAAGAAGTCACATCACACTTGGCTCTAAAAAGAGAAAACACTTAAGATATATTTTGGCAAACACTTTCAGTACATACAGGTTTGTTGCTTGTTTTTAAGAACTATTACTAACAGCTTTCAATGGAACACAGTCTTGTGAACACTATTCTGGAAAATCCATGTGTTATAACAGAATACTCACTGCCTGTTCAAGCTTCCACTTTTCACCTTTCCTTGAAGCTTCCTAGAATTTTATCACTTAGGGCTCTTGCTGTGGCCTTTGAACTAAGGCTGAAAGTTGGGAAATAAACAGGACATTTCAGGAAAACCTAGATACTGTGTTTCTCAGAATATTAGAACTGTCCAGAGGTAGACAGCGCTCTCACTGAGAGCCATCACCTACCCTGGAGTCCTAGGTCTCAATCCTAGACTTTACAAATTGAAAACAAAGAAACAGTTCCCTCTTCTCTCTAATCCTCAAAAGTTTGGCAACCGGAAAACCTCTGGGACTGAACAGAGAAGCTCGGTTGGATACAGGTGAATTCAGAACTTCTTAGGAACCAAGACTTCAGGTTGCACCAGTGCATTAGTGAGTTGATTCTCTGCTGGAATAAAGGTGAGTGTATTAGTCTATTTTCATGCTGCTGATAAAGACATACCCAAGACTGGGCAATTTATAAAGAAAAAGAGGTTTAATGAACTCAGTTCCACATGGCCTGGGAGGCCTCACAATCATGGTGGAAGGTGAAGGCACGTCTTACATGGTGGCAGACAAGAGAGAATGAGAACCAAGCAAAAGGGATTTCCCCTTTTTATAAAACCATCAGATTTCATGAGACTTATTCACTACCACAAGAACACTATGGGAGAAACCACCCCCATGATTCAACTATCTCCCCCTGGGTCCCTTTGTACAACACACAGGAATTATGGGAGCCACAATTAAAGATGAGATTCGGGTGGGGACACAGTCAAGCCATATCAATGTGAAACAAACAAAAATTTAAAAAAGTTTTCCTCCATAAACCCTGACCAGAGTCTCTCTCTTCTGAATATCTCATATTTTGAGGGAAGCAAGGTATAAGTAATAGGATGACAAAAAGAGCAAAATAAAGAAGAAAGAGAAAATGACAGGGATAACTGATGGGTGGGTGGGAGAGAGATGGGAGTGCTCAGGGAGAAGACAAAGACAAAGAAGAGGTGTAAGAAAAGTCAGAGAGGACAGAGATTGTAGTGAGTATTTGGGGTTGCTTATTGACTTTTGTTTCTCCCTTTTTCCTGGTTGGTAAAAGCCTCATTTTGTTTAGGTATCTAATTATCACTGCCTCCATCCCACCCCATATGTATGATTCAAAAGAGGGTAGGCTATTCCTGCTGAGAGGGAGCCCTGATTGACACAGGTCAGTCATGGTGATACTGTTTTCCTTGACAATTATGAAGTTCAGGGTGAAGTTCTACTAACTGAGGCTCCAACAGAAGTCTGCCATGTAGCATCTGCAAACTGTTTCTACTCTTAAGGAAACACAGAGTGAGACAGTCCCTGATATGGTTTGGCTGTGTCCCCACCAAAATCTCAACTTGAATTGTATCTCCCAGAATTCCCATGTGTTGTGGGAGGGGTCCAGGGAGAGGTAATTGAATCATGGCAGCTGGTCTTTCCCATGTTTTTCTCGTGATAGTGAATTAGTCTCACCAGATCTGATGGTTTATCAGGGGTTCCCACTTTTGCTTCTTCTTCATTCTCTCTTGCTGCCACCAGGTAAAAAGCACTTCGTGCCTTCCGCCATGATTCTGAGGCCTCTCCAGTCATGTGGAACTGTAAATCCAATTAAACTTCTTTTTCATCCCAGTCCAGGGTATGTCTTTATCAGCAGCATGAAAACAGACTAATACAGTACACTGGTACCAGTAGAGTGGGGCCTTGCTGAAAAGATACCCAAAAATGTGGAAGCAACTTTGGAACTGGGTAACAGGCAGACGTTGGAACAGTTTGGAGGGCTCAGAAGAAGATAGGAAGATGTGGGAAAGTTTGGAACTTCCTAGGGACTTGTTGAGTGCCTTTGCCCAAAGTGCTAATAGCAATATGAACAATAAGGTTCAGGCTGAGGCGGTCTCAGATGGAGATCAGGAACTTGTTGGGAACTAGAGTAAAGGTGACTCTTATTATGTTTTAGCAAAGAGATTGGTGACATTTTGCCCCTGCCCCCGAGATTTGTGAGACTTTGAACTTGAGAAAGACGATTTAGGGTATCTGGTGGAAGAAGTTTCCGCTAAGCAGCAAAGCGCTCAAAATGTGACTTGGCATTCAAAGGCATTCAGTTTTATAAGGGAAGCAGAGCATAAAAGTGGAAAATGTGCAGCCTGACTATGTGATAGAAAAGAAAAACCCATGTTCTGGGGAGAAATTCAAGTCTGCTGCAGAAATTTACATAAGCAGCAAGGAGCCTAATGTTAATCCCCAAGACCATGGGGAAAATGTCTCCAGGCCATGTCAGAGACCTTCATGGCAGCCCCTCCCATCACAGGCCTGGAGGCCCAGGAGGACAAAACAGTTTTGTGGGCCAGGCCCAGGGTCCCTGAGCTGTGTGCAGCCTAAGGACTTGGTAACCTATGTCCCAGTTGTTCCAGTCATGGCTGAAAGGGGCCAACATACAGCTTGGGCTGTGGTTTCAGAGGGTGGAAGCCTCAGGCCTCATCAGCTTCCATGTGGTGTTGAGCCTGCAGGTGCACAGAAGTCAAGAACTGAGGTTTGGGAACCTCTGCCTAGATTTCAGAAGATGTATGGAAACACCTGGATGCCCAGGTAAAAGTCTGCTGCAGGGGCAATGCCCTCATGGAGAACCTCTGCTAGGGCAGTGTGGAAGGGAAATGTGGGGTTGGCCAGAGCATGGGGCAGTGCCTAGTGGAACTGTGAGAAGAGGGCCACTGTTCCCCAGACCCCAGAATTGTAGATATACCAACAGCTTGCACCACGCACCTGGAAAAGCCACAGACACTCAATGCCAGCCCATGAAAGCAGCTGGGAGTGGGGCTATATCTTGCAAAGCCACAGGGGTGGAGCTACCCAAGACCATGGGAAGCCACCTTTTGCATTAGTGTGACCTGGATGTGAGACCTGGAGTCAAAGCTTTAAAAATTGATTGTCCCACTGGATTTCAGACTTGCTTGGGTCCTGTGACCCCTTTGTTTTGGCCAATTTCTCCCATTTGGAATGGCTGTATTTACCCAATATCTGTACCCCCATTGTATCTAACTAAATAACTAACTTGCTTTTGATTTTATAGGCTCATAGGCAGAAGGGACTTGCCTTATCTCAGATGAGACTTTGGGCTGTGGACTTTTGGGTTAATGCTGAAATGAATTAAGACTTTAGGGGACTGTTGAGAAGGCATGATTGGTTTTGAAATGTGAGGACATGAGATTTGGAAGAGCCAGGGCTGGAATGATATAGTTTGGCTGTGTCCCCACCAAAATCTCAACTTGAATTGTATCTCTCAGAATTCCCACATTTTATGGGAAGGATCCAGGGAGAGGTAATTGAATCATGGCAGCTGGTTTTTCCCATGCTATTCTCATAATAGTGAATTAGTTTCAAGAGATATGATGGGTTTATCAGGGGTTTCTGCTTTTGCTTCTTCCTCATTCTCCCTTGCTGCCACCATGTAAAAAGTGCCTTTCATCTTCTGCCATGATTCTGAGGTCTCCCCAGCAATGTGGAACTGTAAGTCCAACTCAGCCTCTTTATCTTCCCAGTCTAGGGTATGTCTTTACCAGCAGCATGGAAACAGACTAATGCAGCCCCTTTCTGCCTCTGGCTATTGTCACATCTGGAGGTGATGCTTGAATCTGCTCCTGCCCTTCTCCCGCTACAAGTAAAATGAGCTTTAGAAGGCAGGCTTTACTAGCAGTGACAGAGATGGAAGTATAGAAGAACATCGGATTCTAAAATTAGTCAGCTTTTCCTGCAACCATAAACAGCGCCAATGTGTTAGTGGCTTAAGGCAACACACTTTTCTTTCCTTTCGTCATGTGAGGGCTGTGAGACTTCTGGCGCCAATCAACCCCCAGTGTCTTCTCATTTTAGACCCAAGCCAAGCAGCAGCCACTACTGAGACCTGCTGCTCTCAATATCCAGAGGCAGAAAGGGGGTGTCTCATTCTGTGTTTCCTTAAGAGTAGAAACATCTGGCAGAAGTCAGAGGCAGCAGCTTGCAAAGGAAACTGGAGCCAACCTACTCCTGAAAACTTTCTACGTGGATGTGTCGTGCTTGCTCTCTCCCTACTGTCCAGAGCATGTTATAGGCTAAGCCCAAAGTCAATAAGGTGAGGTGTAAGGGGACAGATGGGGGAGTAAGGAGAGTGGAGAATCCTCTTCCCACAGGGACAGGGCAAGTCATGTGACCATAGGCAGAAACATTTAATCCTCTTATGGAGAAGAAATGAAAATTTGGGGACAAAAATCCAATCAGCCAAGGTCCTTGGTGACATTATTGAGCCACTAGTAAAAGCACTCCCAGGACCCTATTTCTGGATCTCCACTTCTGTGAGATAAGATACTTCCTTATTGTTTAAGTCTGAGTCTTCTGTGATTAATGCTTTTTTAGAAAAGAGCACCTTAATTACGCAGAGAAAACACCAAATGATTTGCTCATATTCAGAAGTGGAGGAAGAAAACGGAAACTGTCAATGGACCAGGCAAAAGACAAAACCCTAAGCACTGATTCTCATTCCCAAACAGATCAACGCTTTTCTCTCCAACTGTGAAAAAGAAGACAAGGCTTCCTATAATGTTGGAATGGTTCTGAGGCTAGATAATGAAGAACAAATATAGCCAGGAGGTTCGGGCAGTATGATGGGTGTTCATGAGTTTTTATAGGTTTTGTTCCCATTCGGTTAAGTACATGTATATATGCGCCAATGAATCTGAGAAAGAAAGAAACTCAAATTGACATTATTTTTCCTTACCAGTTCAATCAGAAATATCTTACAAGAAGAAAAATAAAATGTATCTGTTTATATCTTCTGCAGAGTCCTAATTAGGAAAAAAAAAAAAAAAAGGCAGGCTGGTGGGACTGAGGAAAAGCAAAAAGAGAAAGCAGACAGGCTACGAGTCTGTCTTGCCTTTCTTCATGGTCCAGGACATGCTCTCCTGCACAAATAACTCACCATCTTCCGGCACCCAGCTATCACCAGACCCACAGTTGATAGAAAATTGAAAGTTAGCTCACTGCCATCTTGGTGTTATCAGTATTGCACAAAGCCCTCTTCAGGAAACAGCACCATCCTATAAAATCCTCACCAAGCCTTTGTCTCCTCGCAGTCAGTCCCTCTCTTACTTATCTGCCCATTGCACCCTTGCAACATATTTTCTTACTTTAATAAATCTTTCTTTACCTACAGCTGTTTTGGTAAATTATTTTACCACGCACACCATTGGCCTCAGATAGTCATGAACCACCTGCAACATCTTCTACTTACTCATTCCTTCATTTCAATATGCTCCAATATGGTCTGTCTGCCAGGCCAAAAAGTGTATAAATATATACACATACATATCACTAAATATATAATTATAGTTATATATGGTATATGCATATATGTAGATGTATTGATTTTTATACATACATATTTTTAATATATATGCACAATTTACATGAGAGAAGTAGATTTTAGAGTCTATTTATCTGATAAAACACAATCTTATCATACAGAGTTTGGGAAGAGAGGTAGACCTAAAAGATCTGCTTAAGCTACTGCTACAAACTAAAATGACCTGGTAAGAACTTTTACTGAACTCACTGAAAGAAGAAAAAATTAATGAAAACATTCGAGCTGTACAAGAGGACAGAATCAAGGGAGTTACAACAATCATCTTTTGTTTCATTTTGCTTTATTATTTTTCTTTCTTTTTTAAGAACGTTGAAGCTGTGACCACAGAGGTGATTGGAGAATCACAGCCCTCCTGAAATGATATCCAAACAGAAAATTTTCCAATACATATCCTAAAATCACAGAGCATGTAATTCCACATCAGCTCCAGGAAAGCAGCATCTTTGCTTAGGATATGGAAATTTGGAAGCTCATTGCTATAATCTGTGGTTATGATTTCAAGCTCCCCCAGTGATGCCGGGAATCAAACCACAGACTCCTAGTGCTAGGAGCCTTTATTGTAATCCAATAAAACCTTAACAACTAGTCTTCATTTTTATGATAAATTAAGGGCCTCATTTGCTTTAAAGTAGTAAAGCAGTCCCTCTGCCCTGGAGTTTACCTCACTGTGGAAACAGTCCTAGAGAAACACTCAATTCAGAAGGGGTAAAGACGGTGGGGGAAAAAGAGCCCAGATTCCCCACCTTGGTTGGGTTCATGGGTTCAAAAACTTCAAAACAAGTGAAAAGCTCTCTTTCAAAAGAACTGATCTTTTAGTATGAGACTCTGCTTGGGATTTTTGACAATATCTTACGGACACTGACTTCTTAACCTGGTACTTCAGTCAGTCACAGAATGTCACCTTGAAATCATAAATGGGACATCTGGAACTGAGGCCATGTGTACTACTCACCCACTTTCAATTTAACTTTATTTTATTTTATGTTGGCTAATTTGAATTTTTATTCAGAAGCTCAAAATCTGCCCCAATTGCCAGTATTTGCTTTGCTGTTATGTCATCTTTGTGAACTAATTTGTTGCAGAATGACCTTTAAGTCCAAAACAAACTTAAAACAAGGATCATATTTACTTCACAACATGAATTCCTTTCTAAGATCCAAGGCACTGGGACATCAAGCTACCCCAACATCTACATGTGTTATTAAAGAATTCCAAAGGTAGGCTTAGAAGGGTCAAAAATGTTTAAACCCTAAACTAGAAAGACATTAAATTATGGCAAATTTGAAATGAAAACAGTTTTTCAAATTTAAGTTCAAGATCTCAATTAAACCTTCCCCAAATTAAGAACAAAGTATAGGCAGCCAAATTTTGCATCTCCCAATTATTCCATAACCAACACCTTAAAAAAATTTTAACATTGAAGTCTCTGCATTTATTCAATTACTAATTAAATGTATTCATTTCATGTATTCATTCATGAGTAACGCATGTGGTAGGAAATGAATACATTACTCCAAATTAGAAGTTTCAAGACCAATATTCTAGTTTTAGGCAGCCAATTCACCAGCTCTTGTCCTCAGAAAATCAATCATTGTGAGAACTTAAAAATGAGGTAATTACTCTAGAGCTGATCTTTAGAAATAAGGTCTCTTTTTAAAATAATAATAGTCTATTATTGAACATTAAGATTGCCAATTAATATCGAAATTTGAATTTGAATTCTATAAAACCATATTAAACAGAAACATGGAGAAAACTTTACTAAAGCATGCTCAGTTATCCATGAATAATCCAATTCACATTTAGATTATTCAGAGTCACTTGTAAATAGTTATAATAATGGCTAATAGTTAATGCTTACTCTGTGACAGGCACTGTTTTGTCCTAAATGCTAGATACACATACACTCATTAATTCTCACCCAAACTATATGAGTTGCATTCTATTAATATCTCTCATTTTACAGATGAGGATGCTGAGACAAAAAGAATTAAGTACCTGCTATATCATATTTCTAGAAAGTTAGCCAATATCTAAATTCAGAAAATTTAATTCCCAAATCTGTGGCATTTAAATAAATTATATTTAATATCTCCAATAAGTGAAAGGGAACCAGATTAAAGCAGTAAATATTGAATATAATTCAGCAACACAGTTTATTCTGAATACATACACTTAAATACCAATGTTTCTATACCATTCATATTTGGAAGAGATGCTTGTGTTTATTCAGAAAGTAGATAGTATAATGCATAGCTCTCCAAGGTTATCTCAGAAGCCTGTTGATCCCTAGTAAACATGTCTTTTCTTCTATGTTATTGACATATTTTTGGACAAAAGTATTCATAAGATAACTCATTTATAAAACACATACCACTTGTCAGGCAGTATGGATGCCAGTCAACAAACATGGTCGAAATAACTGGCGTCCCTGCATCAATGCTCTCAGTTAGTCATCTCTTACCCATACTCTAGGCTTGGTGATATGACTTTCCATGGCCAATGAAATCATAGCAATAGCAAATGGGATACCAGCAGACTTGAAAGGTACTTACTCATTGGGTGCTGGCATATCCTACTGTTCTTAGAAACACTGCTGGTTGGTAAAAACTTAATGGTCAAGTCTTCCCTGTTACCCCAACTGAAAACCAACCAGCCACCAGATATGTGAGTGAGGCCATCCTACACCAAAATATTCCAACCAAAAGATCTACCCAAACAATCTAGAGATTCTCAAGAAATAATACATGTTTGTCATTTTAATCAACTAAGTTCTGGAGTGGTTTGTTATACAGAAAAGGCTAAATGACACATGCATTATGCCAAGTCTTTAACAAACATCATCTCATTTAATGCTCACAGTAATCAAGCAAGGTTAACATAATGTGATTATGTTGTTTTCAGAATAAATAAAGTGGTGTAAATGAGGTACTTTCAACATAGTTAAATTGCATGGGATCACAGAACTTCGTGTATCTCAAACTATAAGACACAAAGCATTTACTCATTTGTCACTTAAGAGCTACAGTGAGGTTGATACTATAAAGGAAGAATTCTATATAAGGGTATCCTGACCCATTTGCATGTTTCTTACCATGCTAAACTTTGCATAAAAATTATATTTTGAATAATTTCCAAAATTCATACTTTGGATAATTTCTCAGTGAGTAGTAAATTGGACACTATGATTACTAATTCTTTGGCAAATTAAAGATGCTAACTTTCTGCAAATGCTGATCTGTGGCTGATATTTTGACTCTGCTTATAGCAGCTTCAGTACAGATAATTAGTTGCTCTATCACTCCTGTTATATTCTAATTTCTAAAATGTTTTTTGCCAAATACCAATTAATATTCTCTCTATAGCTATGATGTCTCAAAAAGTAAAAATAATAAAAATGTTTTTTGAAAAGATAAAATACTCCAATGAATAACTATAATAATAAATCTTACAGGGCCCAAAGCTTCATCATAGACATTTATTGCATTAGTTAAGATAAATTTAAAAGATGATCACTTATCCGACTTTTTTTCTAACATCCTTAAACCAAGCAGTAGCCCTAAAAATCAATATTGATTTCTAGGACATTCATTTTAATATTCCTAGTTATATTAAAATGAAAAGGAAATGGAAAATGAAAGCCTAAGAATATGGAAGAAGGGGTCAAAAAGAGTTTGAGGGAGAGAAGGAAGACAAAAATGACCTCGTGGCTAGCGTGAAACTCAATGTTCAGCTCCATCTTCTATATCCAAATACCAGGAAAGGCCAGTGATAAATTCAGCCCCCGGGACTCAGCCCAGTTCCTACTGCACTTGTTAGTAGGTAGAAACTTGATATACACATTTAAAAACCTGGAAACTCTTTTATGCATGCACAGCTTTTCCATGTCCAGTTTATTCTCAATTTTATGACTTTCAATAAATGGGAGAAGAAAAAAGGAGAAAGAAACGAATTTATCCAAGCTGTGAAATTTTAGATATTAGAAAATGCTTCAAAATTAGTGGTCTGAATGAGGTTTATACTAGTTTATGCTTTTTTCCTTTCCACCATCTCCCCAACAAAAGAAAATCCCACATTACTGATTCCAAGGGGGTAATATTTATTTAAAGATAATTGACAGCTTCAGCCAATCATTTCCCTTCTCTTTCCAAAGGAAACAGTGGATTTTGTAATTCCAGATGCTTTCTTTACACACTGCAGCAGTCATATGATTTTTCAGTAGTAAATTGGACATTATTATTACTAATTCCTTGGCAAATTAAAGATGTTAATGTATTAAACTAGAGCACAATATTTTTACTTTACAATGTATTCACAATTAGCAGCTTTTCTTGCTCTCGTTATGATTCTAACTTAATTATCAGTTGACACATCAAGGCCATTTTATTTAAATAGAAATTCCATTTGAAAATAACATGTATTTTCTGAGTTTTATCATCCCATCAATATTCGCTCAACTGAGAAATCAAAACTTTCAGTTTAATTTAGTTGTATTTATAATCCTAACTATTCCACTCCAGACCCTCTTAAAAGAATAATTGTTAACGTTGTTGATATTAACAACAAATTATTGTGCTGACAATGGCTGTCTCATCATATTGGTCTCCCCACATTTGGTTCTTGTCCTGCTTTCTATTTTAGAAATGTAATTCATCATTGTCATATATTCATGTAGTGTAAAAAAGTAAATGGGTCTACAGAACTCATTTTGAAAATTAACAGTTCTCTTCCCCTTCCATGTATTGTATTCCTATTCCCCAGAAGCAACTACTTTACACTCTCTTAGATGTTTCTTTTGGTATTTGCTTTCCAATATCTGAGCAACAAATAATATTATTTCTTGATTTTCAGTTTTAGAGTACTGCCTATTGGCTTTTGCTGTAAGAGATATAAAATCTTTTAGCTATATTATATTTTGTATAATATGTTTTATTTTATATTTATATTATATTTTATATTATTTTATAACTATCACACTGAAATCTGAGGTTTTAACTCCTAAACTACCTCTACCCCCAACAACTACTCTCCATACACTCACCCTCCCTGCAGTCTCTCAACATTGCTATATCAAAATTTTTTAGATTAGTACTTAGTCATAATATTAATATTACTATGCAAATATTTTTCACCGCTAAGCCATGCCATATAGGTCAAGCATATTCTCTTTCTCTCATACATATGATCATCATGGAGTTGATGTTTATTTTGTTTTGGTTTGTTTTGTTTATATTGTTGGTGCTTATTTTTCTACCAATCAATCACAATTTTATACCCAAATTCTCTGTCAGAAATAATTCTCTCCTCAATTACATTTCAGGTATTCTACCATTTTCAGCCACTTAAAGACTATCCCCTGGGATCCTTTGTTCTACAGTTGCAACTGAGACCAGTTGCGCTGTACATTCACTATTTTGCTCTCATCCTTGACCCTTCTTTCACCATCTTCCCAGAGATTCCTTTTACCACCTTGTATTGCAAGCCCTGTGACCCCCTTTGTATTTGTTTACTCCTTTTAACTGTGGGAGTACATTCTTTAGTAGCACCAATGAATAAAAACGAGGTAAATTTTTTGAGATTTGAATGTTTAACATTTTCACCTGATTCATGGATATAGAATTCTAGGTGGAAAATCATTTTCTCTCAAAAATGTAAAAACACCATGCCATAATTTTCTAGCTTCCAGTTTAGCTGTGGAGTCTCAAAGTCACTTCGCCTTTTCCCAGGCAGTCAGCCACATAGTCTCATCACACATCAGGAGTGTCTCTTGAATTTGTTTTCTTCTCATTATGCCGCTGTCACTGCTCCAACCAAGACATGTGCCATCTCTTCTCTATACTGCTATGATAATCCTCTCATGGATTTCCCTGCATCTAGATTTCCCTTCTCCAGCAGTTTTCTATTTCCAAACACACGTCTGATCACGCTTCTCCCGAGCTTAGAACTGGAAGGTGACTTTTTATTGCTTATTTTTTAGAATGGCAGCCAAGATCCTTCCCCTGGTCCCACTTTACGTTTATATCACCTCCCACTCCCAACCATCATTGTTCTCTTCCCTAACCACAGTGAAGAACATGATTTTCCACTTATCTACATCATACACGCTTTCATTCCTTGGAAGATCTTTGTGGAATGCCAAGCTGTCTGCCTTCTCTATCTGTTGAACTCCTACTTATTCCTAAAGACAACAATGTGGTGTAGAGAAAAAAGCACAGACTTTAGAACCCTAGCTTTAATACCAACTATATGCATGACCTTAGGCAAGTTAAATAATCTTTCTGAATATAATTCTTTATTTTTAAATTAGTAATAATATGCCTCCTTCATAGGACTGCTACAAGATTGAATGAAATGATGAATGTAAAGAAATTAGCATGGTGAGAGGCTTTTCATGAATAAATATTGGTTTTTATTTTCATTTATTCAATCTGACATCTTTTCTGTAGAAAACTGAATTCCCTCATTTTTATTCTCATTGCCAATTATCTTCACTCTCCTCTTACTCCCATTATTGTCCACTTCATAATAACATTTAAACTCTCTTATCTTAAAAAAAAAATTCAAGGTGCCAGCACTGTCACTGGTATGAATATGTGCACAGACACTGGTGGACACTCCCCTGCAGCACCTACACCCCCCTGCGGCACTGCCACTGCTGGAATGACTGCCCAGAGGCTGGAACCTTTGCACCTGCTGGCGTCCCACAGCAGCCAACTAGAATGCATCCCACCACACTGCTATCACTACTGGCACATGTGAATGAGCATGGATTCCACTGCCACTGCCTGAAGAAGAGCGTTGGCTGGCACCACCCATCAGAGTGTTGTGACCAGTGGTCTGTGAACACCTCAGACCCTGCAGTGCAGCAGGTTTCTAAACTCCAGGGGCTGGAGAACAAAGTCAGCGTCCAATAGCAGCCCTCCAGAGCTACAGCATGCAGCCCAGGAATCCTGAGCTGAACGCTGGTCCCTTAAAATCTTCCAGAAATAAAACCAGTTGACTGAAATCATCTTATACCATAATCAAACCCCAAAGGACATCAAAGAGGACAAAAGAAAAAAAGTCCAAAAAAACAGCAATTTCAAAGGTTAAAAGAACACCAGCCCACAAAGATGAGAAAGAACTAGGGCAAGAACTCTGGCAAGTTGAAAAGCCTGAGTGTCTTCTTACCTCCGAACAATTGCACTAGTTCCCCAGCAATGGTGATTTGCCAGGCCAAAAGGACTAAAATGACAGAAATAGAATTTGGAATATGGATAGAAAAGAATATCACTGACATTTAGGAGAAAGTCAAAATCCAATCCAAGGAATCTAAGAATTAAATAAAATGATACAGAAGCTTATAAATAAAATGGCCATCATAAGAAAGAGATAAACACATCTGATAGAGCTGGAAAACTTACTACAAGAATTTCATAATGTAATCACAACTATTGAGAGCAGAATCAACCAAGCTGAGAAAAGAGTATCAGAGCTCAAAGACTGGCTCCCCAAAATAACTCAGACAAAAATAAAGAAAAAACAATAAAGAAGAATGAATGATAAAATATGGGATGATGTAAATAGACCAAATCTATGACTCCTTGACATCCCCGAAAGAAAGGAAGAGAAACTGAGCAATTTGGAAAACATATTTCAGGGTATTATCCATGAAAATTTCCCCAATCTTGCTAGAGAGGGCAACATTGAAATTAGGAAATGCAAAGAATCCTTGCAAAATGCTACACAAGAAGACCATCCCCAATATACATAGTCATCAGATTATCCAAGGTCAAAATGAAACAAAAAATGCTAAAGACAGCTAGAGAGAATGAGTAGGTTACCTACAGAGGGAAGCCCATCAGGCTAACAGCAAACCTGTCAGCAGAAACTCTAGGAGCCAGAAGAAATTGAGGGCTTATAATCAGCATTCTTAAAAAAATTTCCAGCCAGGAATTTCATGTTCAGCCAAACTAAGCTTCATAAGTGAAGGAAAAATAAGATCCCTTTTGGACAAGCAAATGATAAGGGAATTAATTACCACCAGACCTACCTTACAAGAGGCCCTGAAAGGGACTGCTAAACAGAAAGGAATGACTACTACCAGCCACTACAAAACACACATTTAAGAAACAGCTCAGTGATACTATAAAGCAACCACACAAACAAGTCTGTGTAATAACCAGATAACAACATGACGACAGGATCAAATCCACACATATCAATATTAACCTTTAATGTAAATGGACTAAATTCCCCCAATTAAAAGGCACAGAGTGTCAAGCTGGATAAAGAAGAAAACCCAATGGCATGCTGTCTTTGAGAAACTCATCTCACATGCAATGACACCCATAAGCTCAAAGTAAAAGGATGAAGAAAAACCTATCAAGCAAATTGAAAACAGAAAAAATACAGGGTTGCCATTCTAATTTCCAACAAAACAGACTTTAAAACAACAAAGATCAAAAAAGACAAAGAAGGGCATTACATGATGGTAAAGGGCTCAATTCAACAAGAAGACCTAACTGTGCTAAATATATAGGCACAGAAGCACCCAGATTAATAAAGCAAGTTCTTACAGACCTATGAAAAGACTTAGATAACCACACAATAATAGTAGGAGACTTCAACACCTCACTGATAGTATTGGACAGATCATCAGGGCAGAAAAGTAACAAACATATCTGGGAGGGACCTGAACTCAACACTTGACCAAGTAGACTTAATATACATCTACAGAACTCTCCACCCCAAAACAACAGAATATACATTCTTCCCATCTGTATGTGGCACCTACTCTAAAAATCACCACACAATTGGGCAGGAAATTTTTCAAAAAACTGAAATCATACCAACCACACTCTCAAACTATAGTGCAATAAAAATAGAAATCAATGCTAAGAAAATCACTCAAAACCTTACAATTACATGGAAATTAAACAATCTGCTCCTGAATGACTTCTGGATAAATAATTAAATTAAGGCAGAAATCTAGAAATTATTTGATACTAATGAGAAAAAAGGTACAACATACCAGAATCGCTCAGACACAGCCAAAGCAGTATTAAGAGGGAAGCTTATAACACTAAATGTCCACATCAAAAGGTTAGAAAGATCCCAGATTAACAATCTAACATCACAACTAGAGGAATTTGGGCCAGGTGTGGTGGCTCACGCTTGTAATGGCTCACGCTGGTAATCCCAGCACTTTGGGAAGCTGAGGTGGGCAGACCACTTGAGGTCTGGAGTTCAAGACCAGCCTGGCCAACACAACAAAACCCCAGCTCTACTAAAAATACAAAAATTAGCTGGGTTTGGTGGCACATGCCCTAATCCCAGCTACTCAGGAGGCTGAGGCAGGATAATTGCTTGAACCTGGGAGGCAGAGGTTGCAGTAAACTGAGATCATGTCACTGCACTCCAGCCTAGGTGACAGAGATTCCATCTCAAAAAAAAAAAAAAAAAAAAAGACCAGAGTAATTAGAGAAAAAAGAGCAAACAAACCCTAAAGCTAGCAGAAGACAAGAAATAATCAAAATCAGGCCAGGAATGATGACTCATGCCTATAATCTCAGCACTTTGAGAGCCTGAAGCAGGAGGATTGCTTGAACCCAGAAGTTTGAAAACAGCCTGGGCAACATGATGAGACCCCATCTCTACCAAAAAAAAAAATTAAAAAACGAAAGAATCCAACTCAGAGCTGAACTGAAGGGAATTGAAATGCACAAAATTATGCAAAATATCAATGAATCCAAGAGCTTTTTCTTTGAAAGAATTAATAAGATAGACTCAAGCTAGACCAATAGAAAAAAAAAGAGACCAAAAAAAAAAAATCCAAACAAACACAATCCAAAATGACAAGGGAGATGTTACCACTAACCCCACAAAATACAAAAACCTTCAGAGACTATTATGAGCATCTCTATGCATGTAAGCCAGAAAACCTAGAAGAAATGGATAAATACAGTCTCCCAAGATTGAACAAGGAAGAGAATAAATCTCAGAACAGATCAGTATGAGTTCTAAAATTGACTCAGGATTAAGTAAAAAGCCTACCAACCAGAAAAAGCTCAGGATCAGATGACACTTAGCCAAATTCTACCAGATATATAAAGAAGATCTGGTACCATTCCTACTGAAACTATTCCAAAAAAATTGAGGAGGAGGGATTCCTCTTTGACTTCATAACCAAGTAGGCTTCATTCCTGGGAGACAAGGTTGGTTCAACATACACAAATCAATAAATGTGATTCACCAAATTAACAGAATTAAAAGCAAAACCCATATGTTCATCTCAATAGATGTAGAAAAAGCTTTCCATAAAATTCAACACCACTTCATGATAAAAACCCTCAAGAAACTAGACATCAAAGGAACATACCTCAAAATAATATGAGCCACCTATGACAAACCCGCAGTCAACATACTGAATGTGCAAAAGCTGGAAGTATGCCCCCTTGAAAACCAGAACAAGATAAGGATGCCCTGTCTCAACATTCCTATTCAACACAGTACTAGAAGTCCTAGCCAGAACAATCAGGCAAGAGAAAGAAACAAAAAGCATCCAAATAGAAAGAGAAGAAGTCAAACTATCCCTGTTTGCAGAGGATATGGTTCTCTTCCTAGAAAACCACACAGTCTCTGCCCAAAAGCTCCTTGATTTGATAAACAACTTCAGGCAAGTTTTGGGATATAAAATCCATGTACAAAAATCAGTAGCATTCCTGTATACCAACAACGTCCAAGCTCAGAGCCAAATCAAGAATGCAATTTTATTACAATAGCCACAAAAAGAATAAAATACCTAGGAATACAGATAACCAAGGAGGTAAAAGATCTCTACAATGAAAATTACAAAATACTGCTTGAAGAAATCAGAGATGACACAAACAAATGGAAAAATACACCATCCTCATGCATAGGAAGAATCTATATTGTTAAACTGGTCATAGTGCCTAAAACAATGTACAGATTCAATGCTATTCCTATCAAATTGCCAATATCATTCTTCACAGAATTAGAAAAAACTATTTTGAAATTCCAATGAAACCAAAAAATAGCACAAATAGCCAAGGTAATACTAAGCAGAAAGAACAAAGCTGGAGGCATGACATTTCCCAACTTCAAACTATACTACAAGGCAACAGTAACCAAAATACCATGGTACCGGTATAAAAGCAGACACATAAGCCAAGGAAACAGAATAGAAAGCCCAGAAATAATTTCACACACCTACAATCATCTGATTTTCAACAAAGCTGACAAAAGCAATCAATAGGGAAAAGACCCCTATTCAATAAATGGTGTTGGGATAACTGACTATCTATATGCAGAAGACTGAAACGGGACAACCCCTTCCTTACCCTACATACAAAAATCAACTCAAGATGTTTAGATTAAAACCTAAAACTATAAAAACTCTGGAAGATAACCTAGGAAATACCATTCTGGACATAGACTTGGCAAAGATTTCAAGATGAAGACACCAAAAGCAATTGCAGCAAAAACAAAACTCAACAAATTGGATCTAATTAAATTAAAGAACTTCTCCACAGCTATCAATACAGTAAACAGGCAACCTACAGAATGAGAGAAAGTATTTGCAATCTATGCATCCAACAAAGATCTAACATCCAGAAACCGTAAGAAACTTAAATAAATTTACAAACAAAAGCAAACAACCCCATTAAAAAGTGAGCAAAGGATATGAACAGACACTTTTCAAAAGAAGAAGCTGTGTATGGTGGCTCACACCTGTAATCCCAGCTCTTCAAGAGGCTGAGGCAGGTGGACCCCTTGAGACCAAGAGTTTGAGACCAGTCTGGACAACATGGTGAAACCCCATTGCTACAGAAAATACAAAATTAGCCAGGCATGGTGGTGTGCATCTGTAATCCCAACTACTATGGAGGCTGAGGTGGGAGGATTACCTGATCCTTGGAGGTCGAGGCTGCAGTGACACCTGATCATGCCACTGCACTCCAGCCTGGGTAACAGAATGAGACTGTGTCTCAAAAAAAAAAACAAAACAAAACAAAACAGACATATGCATGGCCAGAAAGCAATGCTCAACACCACTAATCATTAGAGAAATAAAAAACCACAATGAGATACCATCTCACACCAGTCAGAATGGCTACTATTAAAAAATCAAAAAATAATAGATACTGGCAAGGTTGTTGAGAAAATGGAACACTTATACACTGCTGGTGGTAATGTAAGTTGGTTCAGCCATTATGACCAGTTTGATGATTTCTCAAAGACCTTAAAACAGCATTACTATTCAATCTAGCAATCCCATTATTGGGTATATACCCAAAGGAATATCAATTGTTCTGCCATTAATACCATGCACGTGTATGTCCATGGCACCACTGTTCACAATCGTGAAGACATGGAATCAACATAAATGCCCATCAACAGTAGACTAGATAAAGAAATGTGGTACATATACACCATGAAATACTATGCAGCCATATAAAAGAATAAGATCTTTGTAGTACCATGGATAAAGCAGAAGGCCATCATCCTAAGCAAACTAACACAGGAAAAGAAAAACAAAAAAACAGGGAAGGTCTCAATAGGATGTCCTACTGTGACCTCCCTTTGTGGGATATCAATTTGGTGGATTCATGCTCCCAATAACACTGATACGAAATTGCCGTCTGGAGAGTTAGACTAAAAGAAATAATGCACATATTCATCTCTTTGACTCATTTTCCTTTGATTTTGTATATTAAGAGACTAGTTTGTTCTTGTTTCTGGTTTTGCTGTTTGTTCATTTGCCTGTTGGTTTGCTGTTTGTTCATTTGCCTTTGAACACAAAATTTGTTTCAAAAAATTCCAAGGCAATAGAATCAGCACCTTCTTACCATATCTTATCTGCCACTAACGATCTGTCTGGGCCAACTTGGATGCCTTGAACAAGCTCAATGGCTTACTCACCAGGAACACATTTTCCTGCTAGGATACTGACAAACCATCAGCAGTTCAATTGATCTTAACTTCCCCAGTCTAATTCCAAGGAAATTTACCCACATTGACTACTTGCAAAAGGCCATTTAACTACTCAAAGACAGTGAAATTGGTATAGAAACACTTTGCAGGAAATCAACGTAAACCTAAAAAACCATCCAGTCACAGTTAAAGACTTGGCTCTGTGTAATTCCAAACCTGAAGTTCCTATTTTCCAACCTCTTGGTTTTCTTTTCTGCTAAAGGATTAAGACGAATAAGTGATAGAATGAGAGACAGAGACAGGGAGACAGAGGTATTTTTTAAAATAATTTTCAAATAAAAATCATGAATAGAATTATGAAAATTGTATATTTACTAAAGAATTGCAATGTGACATCCCACTTCAGACTCCTGATCTTCAGTCCCTTTATTCCAAATATTCAAATTTCATTAGAAAATAACAATTCCAAAATCCAAAATTCTCCAATTAACATGTACTTAAAATTACTAGATAATATGAAATTTGAAGACAGATTTTGCCCCATTAAATGTTCTCAGCTTTTGTACTCTCTGTCATGGTGCATAATTTGAACTTTAAAATTTCTATGGAAAAGCTAATAATCTATTAAGATAAAAACTCACCAAAGTTTTGCAGCCAAGGACATTGAGGTATGCACATTCTATTCTGTAGAAGAGAAATAAAAGTTTTACAATATTCACTAGAAGGAACACAGCGAAAAACAAGCTGCACGAAACTAATCCCCCCAACCTACAAAGAAATACGGACAATTGAGGCTTAATAGTGGCAGTCATGAAGAAACAAGGTCATGTCAAATTTACAATGGTAACAATTTTTAAGGGAACTCTGAAAATTCATTGATTGTATTAGAAGAGTATTGTTTATGTGGTCCTCATTGTCCAGGGTGGAAATCAAAAGCTCAGTTTACTAGGGGTCTCCACATTGACACCACCCTCTCTTCTCTACCCATTCCCACCCCGTAACTATACACAAGCATTTCTAGGCTTCCAACATAGCCGGGTTTCATGGTGGGATGAAAGTATCATTCCAAACTCACAGTTATTCAGGAACAGTGAGAAGCCTCAAATCGCCAGTTTCTCATTGCCCTAGACCAAAGCCTTAGATTCCTCCTCTGTCCCAGGAAACTATACTGCTTGGGCAACTTGAGGGTGTAGATACACTGCATTTGGATCTCATTCATTGTGCTTGGTAGTTGCTCTCCCCATTCAGAGTTCCCAGGTCACTCAGTGGTGGCGTGTCCCAACATCACTTTCTCAAACCATCTGTAGAGGCAGCACCTGCTAATTCCCTGCTGAGATTTCTATTGGCAAGGCTTGCTCCAAGCACTTGTTCAAAGCTCTGGGAAATTGCATAATATTGAGTTAACTTTCTAACTGCACTTTCTGCTCCTGTCTGTGGTTCTTTAAGGTAAGGTACATTTTCATTCATCTTCTATTGAGTGAAATTCGTATAGAATTTGAGTTTCCTTAATGGCCCTCACAGACAGCAGCAACATAGAGCTTATCAGTCACCTCTGTTGGGATAGAATGCTGTATTATAGTCCCTTGCTGTTGGAAGGGTAGTCTGAGGACCAGTAGCATTGGTATCACCTGGGGGTTGAATAGAAGTGCAGAATCTCATCCCCCACCTCAGCCCCATTAAATCAGAATCTGTATATTATCAAGAACTCAATGTGATTCATATGCACATTAATGTTTAAGAAGCATGGCATGCTGGTGGGGCTATGGAGAAATAAGAACACTTTTACACTGTTGTTGGGAATGTAAATTAGTTCAACCATTGTGAAAGACAGTGTGGCGATTCCTGAAAGACCTAGAACCAGAAATACCATTTGACCCAACAATCCCATTATTAGGTATATACCCAAAGGAATGTAAATCATTCTATTATAAAGATACATGCACACATATGTTCATTGCAGCACTATTCACAATAGCAAAAACATGGAATCAATCCAAATGCCCATCAATGATAGACTGGATAAAGAAAACGTGGTACATATACACCATGAAATACTATGCAGTCATAAAAAGGAACGAGATCATGTCCTTTGCAGGAACATGGATGGAGCTGGAAGCCATTATCCTCAGCAAACCAACAGAAACAGAAAACCAAACACCGCATGTTCTCATTTATGAGTGGGAGCTGAACAATGAGAACATGTGGATACAGGGAGGGGAACAACACACACTGGGGCCTGTTGTGGGGAGGTAGGAGGAGGGAGAGCATCAGGAAAAATAGCTATGCATGTTGGGCTTAATACCTAGGTGATGGGTTGGTAGGTACAACAAACCACCATGACACACGTTTACCTATATAACAAACCTGCACATCCTGCACATGTACCCCAGAAATTAAAATAAAATAAAATGAAGTGTGGCAAAAAAATGTTTATTCCTGTGCATTCCACTTACATATGAAACAAAGGAACATACATCCAAAACTCCTTTTGGAAATAGCCCTTGCTTCTATCTAGTAAATTTCCAAGGGAAATGCATAATAAAACATTCTAATATGTGCGGGATATACCTAAATGAGGAATCCCTTGAGGCTAATCAATGGTTTTCTGTGCAAAAAAGGAAATCAATGGCATTTGATATGAGCTGATTTAACTTGCAAATGATATGGCATATTTATGCAAATAATAGCAAGTAGGCACCTAGTCTTCTCTACCAAAACCCACACTTTATGTCACACCTGATTTTTGTTTCATACTCATGGAACTGTTTATGATGACACTTTCAGGAAACTGTTCCTAGTGAGAGGAAGAAAATCTGAAAATGATTTTTAATATTCTTTGTGAGTTACCTGTAATAGTTCTTCAATAAAAGCCAGAAATTTTGCAAATTTGCCTTTTACCTCGATATCCCTCACTGGTATTAACTATGATAAGAATAACCCAGCATATAAATCACTCAGTTTCATCTCTACTCAGCATCTTTAGTGAAAGGGCCTAAAAGGCTGAATGTTTAACAAGCACCAGCATGATTCTTAGCAACAAGGAATTTTGAAAAACTTGGCAAGTTGTTCCACACTTGAGAGGGTATCAGATTCACTAGTATTCACTCTGTTAAAAAGATCAGGTTTCTGGATCCCAGCCTGATTCAGTAGATTGATGGAGAACCACAGGATCAGCATTTAAAAAAAAAATAGCCCAGGTGATGCTCAGTGAAATATTCCAAGAACCACCCCTTGAAGGTCATTGCATAGGGGCATTACCCTACTGCAAATTTGTCCCCATCCTGTTCTCTGGGACGAAAGCCACTCTCAAGTCATAGTCTACTGGATCATATTTCCCATGGTTATGGTTCAGACCTTTACAGCCCAATTTAACACAAAATGTGTTCTTGCCTCAATGACGTTACTAACTAGTTCCCTGTAATTTTCCTATCAACAACTAAACTCCCTACCAGTCCGTTAGATCCTCAGTAGCTAAGGTTCCTGTCCTCAAAGCCCAAATTACCCTGATAAGGTCATGGAAAAATTCTTCCGGCTCTATCCAATGCCAGCTTCTTGAGCAGAACTGTGCTGTCTACCTGCTGCCTGCGACTGGGGATCCTTGTTCATTGTTGTGATCTTTTCTTTGTTTCATTGATCAGAGGTTTTCATATTTATTTTTAGCCATGAAACGTTTCCAAGAAAAATCTTACTTGGAACTCCAGTAGAATATCAACCAAGCAAAACTGCTCTGAGCTAGTGGAACAAAGGAAAGTGAAGGTAGAATCTAAGTAGGCATTCTTCCCCCTCCCCAATGCATACATGCCTGCACACAGTCACATCCCCATTCACCCATTTACACACACACAACTATTTGCTCACATTTATGCACAGTTGCATTTGCACACTCCTGTTCAATCACACTTACACATACACAATCACATGTATATCCCCATTTATACAAATACACTCACATGCACACACCTTATTTGCTCACATTTACATACACACACACACACACACACACACACGACTCTGAGGCAGTTCTGCAGAACTTTGTGAATCTATGGAACACAGTCTGAAAATCTCTACTCTGAGTCATGGATTCAATTTTTTAGGCATTGTCTTATTGGACTGCCTTTCCAGGCTTGAATTCCTGACTTTAAATCTACCTTCAAAAGATAAAATGTCTCTTCTTGAAAAACAACTAATGAAATTAGCTCCCGTGTTTACACTTCCAGTTCCATCTTACTCTACAGATTGGGTAAAAGTTCCCGTCCAAACAATTCCTGTTCAGACCTACTCAACCATTTATCAAGTTTGGGCTGTTATATGCTCATAGATATTTTCTGGAAAAATAATTTAACAAATTAAAGTTAGAAATCATTATGTGCAACTGAAATACCTAGTATTTAATGCTTTGGTACTATTATAAATTATGCTTTTTTAAAATTTAAATTTATATTTTTTCCATGCTAATATATTGAAATACAATTGATTTTTGCACAATGACTTTGTATCCTGCAATCTTGCCAGGCTCATTATTACTTTTAGTACCCTTTTGAAGATTCTTTAGACTTCTCTGCACAGGCAATCATGTTGTCTGCAAATATAAACATGGTTAGTTCTTCCTTTCCAAGCTACATGCTTTTTATTTATTTTGCTTACATAATTGCACTGGCAAGGACCTCCAGTATGAGGTGGATTAGGAATGGTGAGAGCAGACATCCTTGTCTTGTTTTTAATATTAGAGGGAGAACATTCTATCATCAAGTATGATGTAAGCTCTAGGCCACCTTTTAGTGTATGCTCTTTATCTTATATAAGAAAGTTTCATCCTACCCCTGGTTTACATAAAGAGTTTTTATCATGCGGCAGGGCGGGGTGGCTCACGCCTGTAATCCTATCACTTTGGGAGGCCAAGGTGGGCAGATTGCCTGAACTCAGGAGTTTGAGACCAGTCTGGGCAACATGATGAAACCCTGTCTCTATTAAAAATAGAAAAAATTAGCCCGGCATGGTGGTACATGCCTGTAATCCCAGCTACTCTGGAGGCAGAGGTTACAGTGAGCCGAGATCGTGCACTGCACTCCAGCCTGGACGACAGAGTGAGACTCTGGCTCAAAAAAAAAAAAAAAAAAAAAAGAGTTTGTATCATGAACAGGTGTTAAGTATTATCCAGAAGATCATATGGTTTTCCTGCTCCAAGCTGTTGATATGATGAAATTCATTGATTGATTTTTGCATATTGAATCAGCTTATACATCTGGTATAAACCCAGGTAGGTCATGATATATTATCCTTTTCATACAGCATTGGATTCATTTTGCTAGCATTTTCTCGAGAAAATGTGTTTTACATCTATGTTTATGAGTGATAATTGGTCTATCGTGTTCATTTTTTGAAATGTCCGTGTCTGGTTTTGGTATCACGGTAATGTTGGCCTTATAAAATGAACTGAGAAGCATTCTTTTCTTTTTTTTCTTTTTTTCTTTTTATTTTCTTTTTTTTTTTTTAGTTTTTGGAGACTGAGTCTCACTCTGTCACCCAGGCTGGAGTGCAGTGGTGTGATCTCAGCTCACTGCAACCTCTGCCTCCCAGGTTCAAGCGATTCTCCTGCCTCAGCCTCCTGAGTACGTGGGACTACAGGTGCGTGCCACCATGCAGGCTAATTTTTTGTATTTTTAGTAGAGACGGGGTTTCACCGTGTTAGCCAGGATAGTCTCTATCTCCTGACCTCGTGATCCGCCCGCCTCAGCCTCCCAAAGTGCTAGGATTACAGGCATGAGCCACCGCACCCGGCCGAGGAGTGTTCTTTCACCCTCTATTTTCTGAAAGACTTTGGGTATAATTCTTTTTTTTTTTTCCCCTTAAATTTTTGGTGTAACTCACAAGCAAAGACATCTGAGCCAGGAGTTTCCTTCATAAGAAGATTTTTAATTACTAACTCAGTTGCTTTACTTACGGTAGGTACATTCGTATTTTCCTCTTTCTTCTTGAGTTGGTAACAATAATTTGTTTATCTTTCTGGTAATTTGCCCATTTTATTTAAATTGTCAAATTTTTAAATTTAGTGTGTTCTAAGCTGCTATTTAATTTATTTAAGGTCTTTTGTCTATAAAGGGTTACTCTATTATAATAATAATGCTCTTTCTCAATTTTTTAAGAAAAGATGTAGAGTACATATATTTCATCATTACATTTGAGTATCTTGACTAAATTCACAGAAACTACATTTTCTTCTTTAAAAATGTATTTATTAGAGAAGAAATATATGTCTATTATAGAAAACCTACAAAATGATACAATCAAAATCTTACTCATTGATAAATACAGCACATCCTTCAATGCATATTCTCCCGGTATTTTTTCCTGTGAAAAACAGTTTTCACCAAAACGAAATCATGTTGAACAAAAGGCATTATCGGATGGTGGATTAGTTTCCTATTGTTGCTATAACAAATTATCACAACCTTAGTGGCTTAAAACAAAGACAACTTTGTAATTTTACAGTTCAGGAAGCCAGAAGTCCCAACGAGTTTTCCCGGGACCAAATTAAATTGTCAGCAGGGCATGCTGGAGACTCCAGGAAAGAATGTTTCTTTGCTTTTTCCATCTTCCAGGGGCTGCCTGGTTTTCTTAGGTCATGGCCCCTTTATCTGCTAAATGAGTAGATTTCAGCTCTTGTCACAAAAGGAAAAACACCAAAGGTAACCATGTGAGATGATACATATGGTAATTAGCTTTTCTATAGTAACCATTTTACTATCCACATGTAACCAATAACATCATGTGATATGCAAAATAAATTTTATTTTAAAGGCCACGAAATATTGTCAAGTTTTTGGCACTGATTTTTTTATAGTATTTCTTGATAATCATTTTAGTTTCTGCAGAGTTCATAGTTATGTCTCCTTTTTCATCCCTGGTTTTGCTAATATGTGGCTTTGCTCTTTAATCAGTCATTTTAGCTAAGGGTTTATCAATTTGTTGATCTCTTCAAAGAATCAACCTTTGCTTTTATAGATTTTCTCCACTGTTTTTCACTGTTGTTTTATTGATTTTCAGTGTAATCATTATTGCCTTTCTTCTGCTTCTTTGGTTTTAATTTACTCTTGTAATTTCTTAGAGTAGAAGCTCAGGTTATTGATTACAAGTATTTCTTCTTTTCTAGTTTGGTATTTAGTATATAAATTTCCCCCTGGGCAATGCTGTAACTCAGTCCTCAAGTTTTGATATGTTGTATTTTCATTTCATCTCATTCCTAATATTTTCCAATTTTCTCCAAAAATTCCTCTTTGACCATGGTTTAAAAGTGTCGTTTTAAATTCCCAGATATTTAAAAATTTTCCGTGTACTTTTCTGTAATTCATTTCTAGTTTATTTCCATCAGAGAGCACAGTTTGATTAATTTCAATTATTTTAAATATGCCAAGACTTGTTTTATGGTCCATCTTGAACTATCTTGGTGACTGTTACCTATGTGCTTGGAAAAAACATGTTTTCTGCTGTTGTTGGGTGGAGTATTCAATAAACATTAGATAAGCTGATTGATAGTGTTGTTCTGGAATTCTATAGCCTTACTGGTTTTCTGTGTACTTATAGCAATTCCTGGGAAAAATTATTGTTTATGTTTTCTTCCTTTTGCTTCTAACCTATCTATGTCTTGATATTTAAAGTGTAGGCATCATATAGTTCAGAATTATCTCTTTTTTAATTCAATTAGACAATATGTTAATTAATTTGTTCAGGTCACTTACATTTAATGTATTTATTGATATGGTTGAATTTAGGCGTACAATTTTATTATTTGTTTTCTCTCGTCTCTGACACTTTCCCCCTCAGTTTCTCTTTCCTGCCTTTTAAAAATTATTTGAGTATTTAAATATTCCATTTAGTTTATCTACTAGCTTTTGTTTATACCTCTATATAAATTTGTATAGTGGTTGCTCTAAGTTTTACTACATACATCTAACTTTTCATGGTTAGAACTAGAGTTCATAATTTAATATTTCAAGTAAAACATAGAAGCCTTCCTAATATATAGATGCCTTTATCCTCCCACTTACATTTGTCAAATGTAGCCTATCTACATACACTGAAAAGCAAATCAGAAAATGTAAATTTTGTTTTCAAGAGTAATGCAGACCTTAAAGAACTCAAGAGGAGAAAAACTCATTTTAATATTGACCTAGATATTTGTCACTTTTACTGACTATTCCTTATTGTTTCTCTTCATTCTAAAGAACTTTATTTCGCACTCATTTTAGAGCAGGTTTCTTAGTGATGAATTTTCTTAGCTTCACTTCATCAAAGATGTCTTATTTTGCCTTCATTTTTAAAAGAAAGTTTCTCTGGGAATTCTGGATTAATAGGTTTGCGTTTTGTTTTCTGTCTTTTGTTACGTGTCACTGGCTTAATGATCTCAGAGATTTTTGTTCATTCAGATTGCATTTCCTCTTGCATGTAACATGTCATTTTTCACTAGTTTCTTTCAAGATATTTTTGTCTTTGTTTTTATTTTTGTCCTAACATTTTGACTATGATATGTCTGGGCACGGATTCCTTTGCATTCAATCATTTTGGGATTTGCTGAACTTCCTGAATCTGTAAATGTTTGTCTTCCTCCATATTTGGGGAGTTTTAAGCCATTATTACCTTAGACATATTCTCCCAATCAACCTTTTTCCTATCATTCTGAAACTCCAATGATACATTAGAATTTTTTATATTATTCTATAGGTGTGAGAAACTCTATTCATTAGTATCCTAATAAATTATTCTCCCTTTTCTTTGTATTGAATGATTTCTATTAATTTAGCTTCAAATTCACTGACTGTTTCTCATGCCCTTTCAGGAATTGGGTCTATCTCGTGCCTATTTTACTTTTCATATTGTCTTTCACAGTTACGGAATTTTTATTGCCTTTTTTTTTTTTTTTTTTTTTTTTTGGACAGGGGCTCTGTTGCCTGGGGTGGAGTTCAGTGCACAGTCTCAGCTCACTGAAATCTCTGCTTCCCAAGCTCGAGTGATCCTCCCACCTCAACCTCCTGAGTAGCTGGGACTACAGATGCATGCCACCATGCCTGGCTAATTTTCGTATTTTTTGTACAGATGAGGTTTCACCACGTTGCCCGGGCTGGTCTTGAACTCCCGGGCTCAAGCAATTCTCTCACCTCACCCTCCCAAAGTGCTGGCATTACACATTACACTCATAGGCTACTACTTTATTTGCCTTGTAATCATTTCTATTTCTCAGATTAGAATTTCTTTCTGTTCATTTCAAGTGTGTTTACCAATACTTTGTCTGATGCTTCCAACATTTATTTAAGCTAGAAATTTGTTCAATGAATTGTCTTTTCTCTTGAGAATTAGTCACTTTTTCCTGCTTCTTTCTTTATGGACTAATTCTCAATTATATCCTGGACATTTTAAAAATTATGTTGCATAAGCTTTAGGTTTTGATAAAAATCGATTGGGTTATGTTCATTTGTAGTAGCCAGCAATAAATGCAGTTGCATTTATAATGCATGTTCCATCTCACTTTTTGTGTTCAGTGATCTTAAACTCAGTTCTGCTGTCAAAGGCTGTGCTGTGCTTCTTCGGGTCTGTCCCGTAGATGCACTACTCAGGGATTAGCCTGAAACTTGGGCAATCTTCATTCATTTCTCAATGCCTTTGCTATGTTTGTTTGGGTCTAGCTCTCAAATGTGCTGCTCAGAGATAAGCCTTGGACCTTTGTGGGTCCAGACACAGAATTACGCATTGTATTCTTCAGCCATCTGCTCTCGGTGATGCCCCCACACCCCCATACACTCATAGACTGTTGGTTTTTTTTTTTTTTTCTGTTTGCTCTGACTGAGAAGACAAGACTTCTCTCTGAGTTTTAGCTGTTTGCATTGACAATTTCATGCTTCTCTGTCACTGAGGCCTCCTGTCAAAGCAAAACAAGAGAAAAAAAAAGAAAGAAACACAACAGACATCTGCTCACATTATTCTGACTACAGGGACAGCTTTTTCTACTCCTTTAAGGTAAATAAATAAGGTTGCTCTTGGGAGTTTTCACCTCCAATTGTACCTCCATTGCATAGTTCAGGACTATAAGAGTGAAGAACAGGCCAGGCGCGGTGGCTCACACCTGTAATCCCAGCACTTTGGGAGGCCAAGGTGGGCAGATCACCTGAGGTCAGAAGTTTGAGACCAGCCTGACCAACATGGTGAAACCTCGTCTCTACTAAAAATACAAAAATTAGCCGGGCATGGTGGCAGGCACCTGTAATCCTAGCTCCTCGGAAGGCTGAGGCAGGAGAATCGCTTGAACCAGGGAGGTGGAGGTTGCAGTGAGCCGAGATTGTGCCATTGTACTCCAGCCTGGGGGACAACAGTGAGACTTTATCTCAAACAAACAAAAAAAAGGGAAGAACAACAGCAGCAAAAATACAGTCCCTTAAGGTTCACTTCTCCAGTGTTTTACTGTATTCCACAACGCTCTATTTTTCTTGACTGTTAAGTAACTTCAGATAGTTGATTTTTAGTTGTCATCAGTGGAGGAGACACGCTTGCATTATTTCACCTTGGACAACACCAGAAGCCAGAGGAATCTATAAATAAAACTTAATATACATGGCCCCACATGAAATACCAGGTTATCATAGGTCTTAATTAATCTAGTTCTAAAGTGTAATGACCCTGGATCACAACTTTATTGAAAACTTTTAACAGCCCGGTTATTAAATATAAGTTTCAGAGAACAATATAAGAACATACTAGAAGATACTCCCCAAGATGATTTTGGTAATGCTCAAGCATCTTGAATCATTTTCCAAAGGTTTTAGGAAGAAAAAAAAAAAACCTAAGACAGGCTGTGCCTTAATCCTCTCATACCTTAATTTCACAATTTGTGTGTATTTTGCAGGAAATCAAATCCATCCACATCTAATCCCTTAAACTTTCATCAACCAAACATTGCTTTTTAGAGCCATTTGATATTTTAGACCTTAGTAGAGGTTGTTTTTTTCTTCCTTATAAAAACAGGAAGTGGTCATCTGGCAAAAGTAAATTTACTTGAAAATTGTAAGTTGGTCATGCTGAGTTCACAACTTCAAATGCATGGTTCATGGGCACATTCTTGACTTGGCAACACTAACCTATTTGCTTCCTTCAGTCCTAAAAATCACCTAGTATTAGATGTATTTACAGAAATTAGAAATCATTAATCTTTTTTTTTTTTTTTTGGAGTCTCGCTTTGTCCCACAGGCTGGAGTACAATGGTGCAATCTCAGCACACTGCAACCTCCGCCACCCGGGTTCACGCTATTCTCCTGCCTCAGTCTCCCGAGTAGCTAGGATTACAGGCGCCTGCCACCATACCCAGCTAATTTTTGTATTTTTAGTAGAGACGAGGTTTCACCATGTTTGTCAGGCCGGTCTCAAACTCTTGACCTCAGGTGATCCACCTGCCTCAGCCTCCCAAAGTGCTGGGATTATAGGCGTGAGCCACCGCACCCAGCCCATTAGTCTTAAAGGTAGTCATAACTATCATTTTTTATAAAGGAAAGGGATTGGGTGGGCACTGAGGAAAAAGCATAGGAAATTTTCATTGAATATAAAAGCTGAAACAATCTGAGTAAAATAAATAACATAACACAGTTGACCTTTGAACAGCACAGGGATTAGGGATGCTGACCACCCATGCAGTTGGAAATCCAAGTGTAACATTTGACTCCCTAAAAACTTAACTACTAATTGCCTACTGTTGACTGGCTGGAAGCCTTAGCAATAACAAAGATAGTAGATTAACACATATTTTGTGTGTGTGTGTATATATATAATATACTGTATTCTTACAATGAAACAAGTTAGAGGAAAGAAAATGTTATTAAGAAAATCATAAGAAAGAGAAAATATATTTACTATTCATTAAGTGGAAGTGGCTCATTAAAAGTCTTCATGTTGAGTAGACTGAGGAAGAGGAGGAAGAGGAATAAGAGGAAGGGTTGGTTCTGCTGTCTCAGGGCAGAGGCAAGAGGAAATCTACATATAAGGGTCCATGCAGTTTAAACCTGTGTTGTTCAAGGTCTACCGTATTGAATGATTCCCCACCATATAAAATAAATACCTGTGAGTGCATACTGACATAAACGTCATTGAATGAATGGATAAACAAATAAACACATAAATATAAGGAAAAAACAAAATTGTTTCCTTTTCTACACTCACAACACTTCTAATATCAAACGTGTATGGGTTTTTTTCACCACAAGCAATTTTTCAGGTCTCTGTGGACCCAAAGTAGGTATCCTACAATTCGATTCAATTCTGACACTATTCACCTGCAGTTAGCTCAGACCCCACAGGTTAAAAGCTAAGACTGCCCCTCACTTCAGACACCAATCACAAGTGGTGAGTGCCCTGGTTACTCACTACTTCTATCTAATGGTAGCAGAGGCAGGTACCATGCTTGTACTGCCTGCAGAACTGTGAGCCAAATAAACCTCTTTTCTTTATAAATTACCCAGTCTCAGGTATTCTTTTATAGCAATGCAAAATAGACCAACACACTTTGCTGATTTGTAAATCGGAGGTACCCACAACCCCCTCCTTAGGTTGAAGCATTTGTTAGAATGGCTCACAGAACTCAGGAAGACAGTTTACTTGCTGGATTACCAGTTTTCTCACAAGGGATACAACTCAGGAACAGCCAGATGGAAGAGATGCGTAAGACAGGGTATGGAGAAAGTGACATGAAGCTTCTGTGTCCTCTCCAGCCATCTCACCCTCCCAGCACTTTCAGCTATTTGAAACCGAGGGCTAACCTGATTAAGCCCGTCAAACTTAATCTGCCTTGCTTGCCTTTAATCACTTCTTAGTTATCCTTAAAACATATGCAGCTAAAAGTTACATAGCTAAGCAATCCACTAGCTTTCTTATAGATAACATCTCTAACATATACATCTCCATGGTAATGGCTGCTTAGAGTTGTTCTTCAGGAATTGGGGGTTGGGGGTAGGCTGGTTAAAGGTAGTTGAAACCACCAACTGTCTGACTGGGCCTGGTCAAATGCCCAAGAGGTGACTTTTTTTGACATCAGAGGGCCAAAACCTCCCCCCTTAGATCATGCTAATGCCACCGTTTTCTGAACACATGCTCTATTAAAAACCATGACGCTTGACTACACATGGCAGATCAACAATTACCTCGTGATATAGTTTGGATATTTTATGCCCTCTGAATCTCATGCTGAAATGTAATCCTCAAGGTTGGAGGTGGGCTTAGTGGGAGGTGTTTGGGTCATGAGGGTGGATTCCTCATGAATGGCTTAGTGCCATCCCCTTGGTGAAGAGTGAGTTCTCACTCCATTAGTTCAAGTAAGAGCTGGTTGCTTAAAGCCTTGTATCTCTCTCACTTCCTTTCTCACCATGAGACATGCCTACTCCCCCTTCAACTTCTACCATTACTGTAAATTCCTGAGGCTTCACCAGAAGTCAAGCAGATACAGGTACCATGCTTGTACTTCCTGCAGAACTGTGAGCCAAATAAACCTCTTTTCTTTATGAATTACACAGTCTCAGGTATTCTGTTATAGCAATGCAAAATAGACCAGCACACCTTGCTTTTCCTTGTCCCCAGTCACCTTCCCCTGTGTTTTGGACCACTTTGTACCTTTATCCCATAAATTTCTCTAAAACCCTATCTTTGGGGAGGTAGATTTGAGATTTCTTCTCCCATCTCCTCGCATGGCAGCCTTGTGCATAAAATCTTTTCTTTTTTCCAAAACCTGTCATCTCAATAATTGGCTTACTGCACACAGGCATAATAAACCTGGTCACTAACATACTCACCAATTTGGGTGCTCTCTGAAAATTGTCTTGTGGGATTCTATGGAGGCTTTATTATATAGTCATGATTGATTAAATCATTGGCCACTGGTAGTCAACTCAACCCTCAGCCTCTCACCCCTATCAGGAGGTCAGAATATAGGGTTGAAAATTTCAGTCCTCCTTAGCCGATTGTGGTAGCTCATGCCTATAATCCCAGCAATTTAGGAGGCCAAGGTGGGTGCATCACCTGAGGTCAGAAATTCAAGACCAGCCTGGCCAAGATGGCAAAACACCATCTCTCCTAAAAATATAGAAAATAGCTGGGTGTGGTGGTGCATTCCTGAATCCCAGCTACTCAGGAGGCTGAGGCAGGAGAATTGCTTAAACCCAGGAAGCGGAGGCTGCAGTGAGCCGAGATCATGCCACTGCACTCCAGCTTGGGCCACAGAGTGAGACTCTTGTCTAAAAGAGGAAGGGAAGGGAAGGAGAAGGGGAAGGGGAAGCGAAATCTCAGTCCTCTGATCACAGGCTTGGCTTCCCTGCAACTAGACCTCATCCTGAGGCTTCTCAGGAGCCACCAGTCATCAGCCATCTCATTAGTATGAAAAAACACACATCATTTAGGAGATTTTAAGAGTTTTAGATGCTGTATGCCAGAAAATGGGGATGAAGAACAAATATGTATTTCTTATTATAAATCATAATATCACACTAAATAAGGAATAAGAGATAATTTTCCCCTCAAATAGATAGACTATAACTCCCCACCCCATAAGTGTAAGCTACACATATTGACTTCTTTCCAAACAGTACAAAATGGAAAGCTGGCTGTGCTGGGCAGAGGAGGAGAGCATAACTTTATAGTGGAGAAACCTAATAAACCTCATCCCAGCCAAGTGATCAAGGTTAGCAACAACAGTGATGTCATGTTAATACCACATACCTTTGATGTGATTTTATAAGAATGGCCCTTTACCTCCGTATTCTTCCTCCTCAAACTCTGTAACCTCTGTATAACTGAAAAAATAAAAATCATAAACATTGCAATATGGAGGCACCCTACAAACTGACTACTCCTCCTTAAAACTGTTAAGGCTGGACGAATGCGATGGGTCACACCTGTGATCCCAGCACTTTGGGAGGCCGAGGCAAGGGGATCACTGGAGGCCAGGAGTTCGAGACCAGCCTGGCCAACATGGTGAAACTCTGTCTCTACTGAAAAATACAAAAATTAGCCGGGCATAGTGGCACACACCTGTAATTCCAGGTACTCAGGAGGCTGAGGCAGGAGAATTGCTTGAATCTGATAGGCAGAAGTTGCAGTGAGCCGAGATCGCACTGCTGCACTCCAGCCTGGGTGACAGAGCAAGAACAAGACTCTGACTCAAAAATAAATAAATAAATAAAAAATAAAAATAAATAAATAAAACTGTTAAGGCTATTAAAAAAATAAGAAAAATCTGAGAAACTGTCACAACTATGAGAGGCACTAGGAGACATGACTAAGTATAATGTGGTATCCTAGATAGAATGCCAAAAAGATCACTAGGATAAAATGATGGAAATCTGAATAACATATGGACTTTAGTTAATATATTAACATACTGGTTCATCAGTTATGACAAATGTCCCCTACTAAATGTATGATATTAATGATATTAATTATAGGGGAAACTGAGCACATGGTATATGGGAACCATCTGGACTACTTTCACAATTTTTCTGTAAATTTAAATCTATTCCAAAATTTAAAAGTGTACTTAAAAAATCCATCCTGAGTTATCTTCTCCAACTGCCCACTAACAATCTTAAGTAAAGAATGTCTCTACTTATTTTAAATTTGTAAAAAGTAAATTGAAACCATTTCCAAAATGCCCCTTTTTTTTTTTTTTTTTTTTTTTTGAGACGGAGTCTCGCTCTGTCGCCGGGGCTGGAGCGCAGTGGCCGGATCTCAGCTCACTGCAAGCTCCGCCTCCCGGGTTTACGCCATTCTCCTGCCTCAGCCTCCTGTGTAGCTGGGACTACAGGCGCCCGCCACCTCGCCCGGCTAGTTTTTTGTATTTTTTTAGTAGAGACGGGGTTTCACCATGTTCGCCAGGATGGTCTCGATCTCCTGACCTCGTGATCCGCCCGTCTCGGCCTCCCAAAGTGCTGGGATTACAGGCTTGAGCCACCGCGCCCGGCCCAAAATGCCCCTTTTGACCATGCTCAAAATTGGCATGTGGCAAATTTATTGACAATGATAAAAAGCATGTGTTTTGTTTACTCTGTATTTCTACCTGCAACGAAATAGTCAAACTTTCATGCTCTCTTGTCTGACAGTGTTTCTGTTGCATGGCAGAAGTCTGAAGTTGTCTGAAGACGACTTCATTTTTTGGCTTGTGTCTTCAAAACCCTACAGTTTTTCAGTAGATCATAGTAAGTGTATTTCATATGGGGTGAAAGAAGTAAGAGAAGTATTGAAGAAAATGAAATATTAGGAAAAGAGAGAAAGCGGAAAAAGTATAGTTCCCCAAACTTAGATATGTTACAGAGATCCTTGAGTTCTATGACTAGTAGGGATCCCAAACCTGTTTCCGCTCAGCTTCCTAGAAAATGACTAGACCTCAGTAGACAGAATGGACCAACCTATGAAGGCTTCACCCAGCAAACTAGCAATCCTGATCTTGGCAAAGATGCCAATGCCCAGACAGAGAAGCAGCAGAGCCCCTCTACAAGGGCCCACACCAGGGTTAGCCCTTGAATGTTTTCTACACTGCCTAAGATGCCAGGAACTTTCTTTCAACTCCCTAGGAACCCCAGTTTTGACTGAGAGTCAATTCCCTGCTAAGTCAGCAAGTTAGAAACTGAGAGTCAAATGTAATTAAATTTTTGTAAAAATAATCTAATCTTTCCTCTGAATTTATACAGTAAGTTTCACACCTACTTCAGAAACAGAGTGTAGAGCTATCACTGAAAGAGCATCAAACACTGCACTTTGAGTTGAAGAATAAAATGCTGTGTACAAAGATCATACTAAATAGAAGGGAGACAAAGGACTCATGAAAGATGCTCTCAGCAAATATTTTATAATACATATAATATCATTTATAGAATTCCTAATTGGACACATCTCTATATAAGTTAAAAATCATCTACCAAATAAAAGCCTACAGTGCACATCATTCTTAGTCATTAATGGATTATATGATAAAAAATATGATAGGACTTTGCATACATAATTGCAGTTATCCACACTTTATGGAGGGAAGCAGATAGAATTAGCCCACTTTGAGATGTGAGAAATGAGTCTCCATGCAGAAAAATAACTCACCTCAGATTGTGCGCCAATAACTGCCGTGGCTACAGAGAGAGAAGGTAACTCTAAACCTGTCCTCTCTTGAATTCTAAAGTTCACCTCCCTCTTTGGCCTCGGCTAGGTCTGCTATTTTTATCATGGTACTATTTTCATGCAAGATTTGCCAACCCGGGAAAGAGTAGCTTTGTTTTTATAGGCTGTGTCTTCTTTGGGTAAAGAAAGATTTGGGTCAAAAAAAGTTCCATTTCATTTTGTAATCAGAAACATTTCATGGAAAATTAAAATTGCTACACAAGCTGTACTGCACACACCATGAAGTGTTCACTCATAAGAGATCATTGAGGCATCCCAGGACACTTTGCCCATCTTCAGATCACACTCCTTTCCTTCGATGTAGAACATTGGTTTGGACTTCAGAACCCATGAAAACTGAGCTGACACTTCAAAAGTTGGATAGTTCGGGTCAGGCAAAATAGTGTGGAAACTTGTACATGCCAGAAGCACCTCATCTATCCAAGCCAGAGGAAGACAACCACTGAATGTCTGCATTCAGCTCTAAACCAGCTTCCCTAGGGTCCCCAAAAACACCAGCATGTCCCTCCATTGTAATGCAGACTCCACCAAATAAACAAGCACCCTATAGATTTAAAAATTTTTGAGATAATAGATCACATTTTAAATGATAACATCAATGAAGCTTCTTCAAGATTGAGACCTTACATAAGTGGCATTAGAGTTACTGCAGCTGTTCAGTGAAAGTGTCTCTTTCTACTTCTTCCTGCTGATTTTTTTTTTCCTTCTCTGCCAAAGAAGCATTTACTACATATTTTTTCATTATTTTCTTCATGTCAAGTGGAACTTTTTCTTCCAAGTTTCACTGCTCAGGTCCATATGTCTCCTTTTTCTTCTTTTTGTTTTTTTTTTTTAAGATACCACATAACAAAAATGTTTCTCTTATATTAATTTTGTTACTCAGGCAAAGTAAACCATCACTCCCTGGTATGTCACATAAAAGCCAGAAGAGTAGTGACTCACTCACGCAGAGATTTTATTTAAAACATTTGCTCTGTGGTCAGCATAGATTAAAGACAGATCAGGTTGCCCTCAGAGCAGTGCAGGGATAGTGAGAGTGAGAGATGTTGCCACTTGGTAGATAAACCACACACCATTCACATGACAGTCACTTTCCTTGGTCCCCTCCTTCAAGACTGGAACACCTGCATTCAGCAGACTTGGGCTGACTGGCCTTGTAACTCTGAAGGGTTCTTGGAAAGATGTGACATTTTAATTTTGTGATAAAAAATGAAACGGCTGCTGAAAGAAGATCTGAATGTCCCTTAGGGACTCTTGGTACATGAAGAAATGAAAAAGAGAAACTGGTGGGGAAGAAAAGGGAAAATAAAAAAGAAAAATGAGGGAAAGGACATAAACCAACAAGAGAGCACTATGACAAGTTTCCATTGTTCTTTTTCTGTGCCAGAGAGAGTGGAATTTTAAATGATTGCAAATTGAGCGGCTCATGGGTAATCGATTTGGTCTCCACCAGTAGAGGTCAGAAACCCATGACATGTAAATAATATTTATACAGTTGAAACAAGGAACAGATGAAGTCCATGGAAAAGAATGAATCTCTGCTTTTTGATTTTTATAGAAAAGCACAAATTTCAACATCTGAGACCGACACAGTAAGAAAACTGCACATGGTAAAAGCTAAAGTGTGAATGAATATCCGTAACTGTCAGTATTTATTCGGCTATGTGCTATTTATCTCAGGTCTACCAACTAAAATTAGTTAATAGTCAACCAAATTCATTGGTCAATTCATAAAAATCAGCTGATTGACTGATTTTGTGTGTGTGTGATCACATCCATTTCCAAATATACTTGTCCTAGAGCAACTTTTCTTCTCCCCTTTCATTCTTCTTCCCTTTTTTCTTTTTTTTAAATATGTAAAAAAATCACTAATTCTTTCACACTTAAAATAGCCTGTGACCTGCTGAAGATGGAAACTGTCAAGAAGATCATAGGATCTGTGGGTTTGAAGAAATTCCAGTGGTCATCTAGCTGGACCTCTGATGACGGCAGGAATCCTTTCTATAACATCTGGTAGTACATGGTCACCAAAGAAAGTCTGCTCATACATTTTCATTGATAAGGGACCTGCTATTTTGAGGGGCATTTAGTTCCATTGTTTATGCATCTGTATGTTAAATCCATATTTTTAGGTGTGGGTAATAAATTAATAAACAACAAAATCATAAGATAGTGATAAGTATAATTCAAAGCCTTAAAACAGAATAATGTGAGAGTGAGTAGATAGCTACTAAAGACTGGGTGTTCGACAATGGTCTATTGCAGGATATGACATTGGGGCTCAGAAATAAGTGTTTTCCAAGCAGAAGGAATAAGCAAGATGAAGAGTCTAAGGTGGGAATCAGTTTGGCATGGAAAAACAAATAAGCAGGCTGGAGACTGATGGGCTAGGTTCAGGATGCTGAAAGACAAGCCTGGAATGGGTGCAGAGATCATTCGATGTTGGGCTTTGTGGGCTGTGACGAGGATTGCGTGTTCTATTCTAAGCACAATCAGATCTATTAGGCAGTTTTAAACAACATATTTAAAAATATTGCTCATGTAGAGAGAATAAGATCCAAAGCAGCAGAAATAGAAGCAAGGAAACCAATTATAAGGCTATTATGATAGATCAGAGAAAAGATTTTGATAGTTTGGATTGTGGTGGTGATGCAAGAAATGGAGAGAAGTGAAAGAATTTGGATTATACTTTCAGGAAGTCAGATTGGCACAACTGGCTAGATTGACTTTGCAGCATGGGGTGGAGAAGAACAAAAAAGAATCATATGCACTGTCAAGATACCTGGCTTGAACACCTGAGCAGGTGATGGTACAAGTTACTGACATGTAGAAAACAAGGTGATCACTAGGTTTCCAGGCAATGAAAGTAACCCAAGAATTCTGCTTTAACCTCACTATGTTTGAGATGTCTGCCATGTAGGCAGTTGGCCAAACAATTCAGATGTTCTAGATAGAAGCCAGATATTTTCAGGCATCTGCATTTTGTAAGATAATTAAATTATTAGTAGGTTAGTCCTAACATTGAACTGAAATTTTCTCCTTGTCATTACTACTTGTCACCACTAGTCCTAGTTTTATCTTCAGAGGACAGACCATTTCTCACATGATGATATGGTTTGGCTGTGTCCCCAGCTAAATCTCATCTTAAATTGTAGCTCCCATAATCCTCATGTGTCAGAGAGGAGGAACCCAGTGGGAGGTAACTGAATCATGGGAGCGGGTTTTTCCCATGCTGTTCTTATGATAGTGAGTAAGTCTCACAAGATCTAACGGCTGTATAAGGGGCAGTTCCCCTGCACATGCTGTCTTGCCTGCTGCCATGTAAGACATGCCTTTGCTCTTCCCTCACCTTCTGCCATGATTATGAGGCCTACCTAGCCAGGTGGAACTGTGACTCCATTAAACCTCTTTTTCCTTAAAAATTACCCAGTCTTGGAAATTTCTTCATAGCAGTCTGAAAATGGACTAATACACATGACAGCTCTCCAAGTATTTGATAAAAATGAAGGTTAATATTTACTGTATACCTGGTATATGCCAATTATTTTGCTCATAGTCTCTTATTTGGACTTTCTAGGGTATATGAGGGCATGAATTATTTTCCCATATTAAAGAAAACGGAACTGAAGTACAGAGAGGGTATCTTGTCTAAGGTCACAAAGCTACAAAGTAGAGAAGCTGAAATTCAATGCAGATCAATCTGATTCCCAAGACGAATTAACACTAGTGCTCTCAAGTGTTTCTCAGATAGCAGGGCTTCCAGAATGTTTCACCATTCTCAAAGTCTTCTGCTAGCTTCCTACTTCAGCAACATCTCGCTTTAAATTTTGGTCCTTCCAGTGAACACATTTGATCTGACCAAGGAGGAATACACCCATCTTCTGGACAGATGCCTTCATAGAATGATGCTGGACATTGCATTAGAGTAACCACATCACACTGCTGGCTCATATAAAATTTGTGGTCAACTGCTGTCTAGCCAGGGCTCCCACATCCTATACTTGTGCTATAATTTTTTTTGCCTACATTAAAAATGTCAGGATATTTGAAACCTGAGTCTTTTAACTAGCAAATTAGTTGTTACCTCCACTTTTCTTCCAAGGCAGTCTGATAAGTGGGCCTTTTGTCTTTGTCTCATTTGTTGATTAAAATGACATTTACATTATAGAATCAAAATTTTCAATATAATAAAAAATAAAGGTTAAGATTTATTGTGTGCCTACTGTGATTCCAATATTATTTTAAGTCTCAGTTTTCTCATCTTTAAGATGGAAATCGTAATAGTACCAAACAGCAAATGACAAATTGCCTGTGAAATTCCTAACTATAAGGTCATACTTATCTATCACTCAAAACTTTGGAAGACCATCTTATTTTAAGACAATGTCCAGCCTTTGATATTAAGCCACTCTCTGATGTAACTAAGGAATATTGTATTGGGAAAGTATACGGAAACTAAAAATTAGTCCGCCAAAAGCAGTTTGCAATGGAAAACGAGTAAATGATCTTACTATGTCACTGAGAGTTGCAACCACCGCTTAATTGCCCACCGATAGTCTGGTAAGTAAGGCATTGTTGATGTGTTTCCCATTCTACCCCAAAAAGGAAAAGGGCCTCCAGGAAGAAGATCCTAGGGAAGGACAGTAATGGAAGGAATGTACTGAAACTCCCTCCTCTGCCCAAATCCAATACAATTATTTATTTGTGCCCTGCGCATAATCTGTGCTTCCCTTAGTTCAGATTCTCAGAAGTAGATCATGAGACAAGGGCTCAAGTGTAAGTTGTTTGTTTGGAGGAGATGCTAGGAAACACCAGAAAAATGGGAAAGTGAGCCAGGAAAGGAAAATAAATAAAAAGTGTATTATTAAGTTAGTTACTACTGAGAGTAAATGGTATGTAATCCTGCTGGGAATCTCTGGTAGCCGGGGTAGAATTTGTGTCTCAGTGTTATCCCATCCCAGTTAGTTAATTATACACCAATTCCCATCAGTCATTGATGGAGACTGTCAGGGTAGGGGGTTAATTCTCAAGCACTTCCAGAATGCCCTGTGCACCAGAGAAAGCTGTCAAAGAGTTGGAACCATGATCAGGCCTGAGGGAATGTAGACTGGGAATAACAGAATATGCTACAGCCAGTGAAGGTTTCTCAAGACCTCCAAGCTCTCCAATAAGCTAGATGATCAGATGTATATTTTTCTGGCAGGATGCGTGGCCAACGAGAGCAGTTAAAACAACAGAAGCGTGGACAAGCACCATGGCTCAGGCCTGTAATCCCAGCACTTTGGGAGCCAAAAGCAGGCAGATCATGAGGTCAAGAGTTCGTGACCAGCCTGGCCAATGTGGTGAAACCCCGTCTCTACTAAAGATAGAAGAAAACTAGCTAGGCGTGGTGGCGTGCACATGTAATCCCAGCTACTCGGGAGACTGAGGCAGGAGAATCATTTGAACCTGGGAGCCGGAGGTTGCAGTGAGCCAAGATCAAGCCATTGCACTCCAGCCTGGGCGACAGGGTGAGACTCCATCTCAAAAAAATAAATAAATAAAAATAAAAAAATAATAGAAGAGTGTACTCTGGACAACTCAACAACAGCAACCACAAAAATTTGTAAATGGGCAAAAGGACTTAAATAGACATTTCTCCAAAGAAGATAAACAAATGATCATTCACTGGGCTCATTGCACATGAAAAGATGCTTAACATTATTAGGTAAATGCAAATCAAAACCACCGTGTAGTATCACTTCATGCTCATAAGGATGGCTCTTATGAAAAATCAAAGCAAAACAACAACAAAAACTAAAAATAACCAGTGTTTGTGAGGATGTGGGGAAATCAGAACCCTTGCAAACCGGTAATATAAATGTAAAAATGCAACCACTATGGTAAACAGGAAGTTCCTCAAAAAGTTAAACATAGAATTATTATACTATCCAGCAATTTCACTCCTAAGGATACAACCAAAAGAACTGAAATTGAGGACTCAGACATATACGTGTGCACTAACGTTCCTAGCAGCATTATTCACAATATTCACATTATTTACATTATTGTTCATATTTTCCCATCAAAAGGTGGAAACAACCCGACTGTCAATAGATTAATAGATAAACAAAATGTGGTATATACTTACAATGGAATATTATTCACCTACAAAAAGCAATAAAATTATGATATGTGTTACAACATGGATGACCCCTGAAAACATTACGGTAGATAAAATAAGCCAGAAAGACACCAAAGGACAACTATCGTATAATTGCATCTAAATAAAATACCTAGAATATGCAAACTTACAAAGACAAAAAGTAGATTAGAAGTTACCAGGGTTTGGAGAAGGGGCATTAATGTTTAATGGGTACAGAGTTTCTATTTGGGATGATGAAAAAGTCTTGGAAATAGATAGCAGTGATGATTACCCAATACTGAAACTGTACTTAATACCACTGAATTGCACACTTAAAAATGGTTAACATGGTACATTTTGTTACGTATATTTTATCACAATAAGAAAGGTCAAAACAAGTTGATTTTCTTTTCAATTACAAGTTGAAGAATAATTTTCAAAGATGGGCACATAGTGTGATCCCATTTTTCAAAATGAAAATAAAAGGGGAACGTTGGAACCAATAAATGCAATGCATTACAACTGGGACCTATATCCCTCATTGTAGATCATGCTATCTGAGCGCCAGAAGCTTCAGTGACTAAAAACATGAGTTTGCAAAAGATAACATTTCAAATGTGTGAACACATACATTTTAAAAGACCTACAACTCTTATAACTATAACCAAATTTCTCTTTTTATTGCTATAAACTTGGTCATAATATTAATATTACCATTTTCTCCCAAAGTTCTATAACATCTACATTACCAGGTCTTTCTTGGTCAAAACCAGCATGTCATCAAGTTCAGAGTAATTCTGACCTTTATTTCTTGCTAAACTATTTTTGATATAAATCTATTTTCAAAAGTTGTATAAACCAATAATTTACTAAATGTTCAACTTTCTATTTTGCCTGCTCCCTCCCTCTTATTCCTTCATAAAATTCTCTTACCCTCTGCATAAAATGTATCTCTTTTTTTTTTTTTTGAGTTGAACACATTTTGCCATGAACATGAGGCTTCGTGCATGAAAGTTCATCTCCCACTTCCTCTTCCCAGTGGCACAGTCTTTCAACTGCCAACTCCCCTGACTTGAACCTTGGTGCTCCCTACAGAGTGGCAGCATGACTCAGAAGAGAAAATACAACGGGTGGGTAAAATCAGACCTGGGTTCAAATCCCAGTGCTACCATCTATCATATGATCTTGAGTAAGAAACATGGCCTTTCTGAGTTTCAATCATATCTTACATAAAATGAGTCTAATACTACCTCTCAAAGGGCTGATGTGCAACATATATTACACTAAAAAGCATTTGGGGCTAAATGCCATGGCTTACACCTATAATACCAACACTTTGGGAGGCCAAGGTAGTAGGATTCCTTAAGGTCAAGGAATCAAAGCAAGATGCCATCTCTACAAAAAAAATTAAAAATTAACCTGGCATGGTAGCACATGCCCGTAGTGCTAGCTACTCAGGAGGCTAAGGCAGTAGAATCACTGGAGCCCAGGAATTTGAGGCTGCAGTGAGCTGTGATTATGCCACTGAATTCCAGTCTGGGTGACAAAGCAAGACCTTATCTCAAACAGCAACAACAACAACAACAACAAAAACCTGGTTCATTACATGCCATACTTAGTGCTTAATAAATTATTTCCTTTTTTGCATGACTTCCTTCCCAGATCGTAATTGCATTCTATTATCCTATAGTGGACAATGATCTTGGACCCACAGTACTCATTTTCCTCTTCTTTAATTGTAATAGTACATTTATCTGGACTTGGGCCATTCATAATAGAGATTCCATGATCCTTGCAGCCAGTTATGGTCATGTCACTAAAAGGAAAAGGCAGAAGGCACTCTCTGATATGAACCAGTTTTGTTAGACGAGTAAGTTCTAGAGATCTGCTGTACAGCATAGTGTCCATAGTTAACTATATAATATTATGTTCTTCAAATTTGTTAAGAGAGTAGATTTCATCTTAAGTGTCTTTACCACAAAAATGAGGGGGAATCACAAGGAAACTCTATTACCTTGTGTGTTAATCTGTTTTCACACCGCTATACAGAATACTTCCTGAGACTGGGTAATTGTAAAGCAAAGAGGTTTAATCAACAGTTCTGCAGGTTTAACAGAAGGCATGGCTAGGAGGCCTCAGGAAACTTGCAATCATGGCAGAAAGCGAAGGGGAAGCAAGTACATCTTACATGGCGGCAGGAGAGAGAGAGCATGTGTGAAGGAGAAACTGTTAAGCACTTACAAAACCATCAGATCTCGTGAGAACTCACTCACTATCATGAGAACAGCGTGGGGGAACCTGCCCCCAAGATCCAATCATCTCCCACCAGGTCCTTCCCTCAACATGTAGGGATTATGGGGATTACAATGAGATGAGATTTGGGTGGGGACACAGAGTCAGATTATGTCACTTTGATTGTGGTGATGCTATGTGGTCCAACTCAGTAAATTGTACACATTAAATATGTGAAGTTCTTTATTTATCAATTAAACTCAAACTCAATAAAGCTCAATAAGCATCTTAATAAAGCGGTTTGCTATTAAAAAAAAAAAAAAAAAAAGTAGGACGCTGCCCTAACAATGGTTGATATGAATGAACCCCTCGCTGTCTTCTTTTCCAGTCTGCTGACTGGCACACAGACACTGATATTCTGGAACATGAAGACAAAGGCTTGGGACAAGGGAGGAGAGATCTGGAAGGAACCTACATCTGAATATTCCATGGAGCAAAGCAGCCATATCGTCCTAACCCACTCACCCCCAAGCATTATTTATATGGGAGAAATAAGCTCTTTTCTTCTTAAAGCCAAATTATCTTTCATTTATAGAAAAATTTTATACTAACTCACATATCTTCCTAGGAATCCTACATTTTCTCTTTTGGGGTAATGGAAGAGTCCTCCTCAGAGTTCTTTCCTATTTCCCATGAGAGGAATCTTACAGGTGAGTCAACTGAGGCCAATCTAGCAGGCTGTGATGAACACTAAATGGTTGGGGACTTTTGCTCTGACATATGTCATCATCGAAGTGCATGAGTATTTTATAAGATGATCAATGCTAAATGGCGGAAATATTTTGCCACAGCATTAACTAGACTAAAACCATCTTTACAAGATAATTGAAAAGGATTACCTAAGAATCTGAAGGAAAGTTACTTTTATGATCATACTTGTTATGCTGTAGTAATGTAATATGCTGCTAAAATCCATTTCAAACTGTTATTTCTATGAGAATCTGTCACACTAATTCTCACTAGCTATACACAAAGACAGAATTGAGTACTATCGATGCAATGAAGTTCTGGGGTAAAAGGAGTCAGGCTCCAATCTGTGTTGTGCAATGCTGTAGCAGTGTACTTTGGGGGAGTTTTCTTTTTTGTGTCTCAAATTCTTCACCTATTTTATGGATTTACAATAATAATTAACAAGATTAATATGATTATTAAATGCAATAATAATGTATAGTATTTAACATAGTACCTATAGAAAGCACTAAATACATGTTAGTTGTCATGTTCTATATATTATATATATATAGTTTGTTTGTTTTGTTTTGTTTTTTTGAGACAGAGTCTCACTCTATTGCCAGGCTGGAGTGCAGTGGCGCAATCTCGGTTCACTGCAACCTCCAACTCCCCAGTTCGAGTGATTCTCCTGCCTCAACCTCCTGAGTAGCTGGGATTACAGGCATGCGCCACCATGCCCAGCTAATTTTTGTATTTTTAGTAAAGACTGGGTTTCACCTTGTTAGCCAGGATGGTCTCGATCTCCTGACCTCGTGATCTACCTGCCTTAGCCTCCTAAAGTTCTGGGATTACAGGCATGAGCCACCGCACCCAGCCTAATTTTTTTAATACTTGTTTCTGTAAAATTTCTCTGTTCAAAGAAAAAAAAAAATCCACAAAACCTAGCATATTGTGGCACTAAAAACTGTAAAATAAAGTATATTAAATACAATCTAGCAAATGGGTTATTTGAATATAGTTCACCTTGAAGGTGACTCCTGCTAAAAATGTGCCAAGACCAACGAATGCTAAATTTGGTGAGCAAAAATTTTAGGAAAACAGGATTTACATAGTCTCATAGAGCCTCCTTCAAAGGTATTTATTAACACCAAAAAGGTGAGATGGTAACTTTACAACCGGTATACCCAGCAGATATTACCTTAACCAAGTGATCGAGGTCAACATCGCCAGCAACGAGACAAGTCAACATCATGAACCTCTTATTAATTCATGCTTAGAACGCAGTATCATTTGCGTAATATTTTGCCAAAAGTGAATAACTTCAGTCCAAACAGGAGAAAACATCAGACAAACCCAAATTGAAAGAGACTACAAAATTTGTTCAAAATTGAAAGTCTTTAAAAATTTGGCAAGGAAACCTGGACGAGCAACAAATATAAGTAAACCTATATTTGATAGCCAGCCTATATTTGAAAAATGTCAGAGAATAGATACTCACTTTATCTAATGTTTTCACACCTTAAAAAAGAGAAATTTATTTTGGAAATGAAGTAGATCTATAAATGTTGATTTTAAAAGATTTTGAGTGGAAAAACACAAATTATTTTAATTTTATATAAGACTATGGGCTGGGCACAGCAGCTCACGCCTGTAATCCCAGCACTTTGGGAGGCCAAGGAGGGGAGGATCACAAGATCAAGAGATGGAGACCATCCTGGTCAACATGGTGAAACCCCATCTCTATTAAAAATACAAAAATTAGCTGGGTGTAGTGGCGCATGCCTGTAGTCCCAGCTACTCTGGAGGCAAGAGAATCACTTGAACCCAGGAGACGGAGGTTGCAGCGAGCCGAGATTGCCCCACTGCACTCCAGGCTGGCGACAGAGAGCGACTCCGTCTCAACCAAAAAAAAAAAGAAAAGAAAAGAAAAGAAAAGGAAAAGAAAAAGACTAGGCACACTATAATCTCATTTATGTAAAAAATGATTTACATCTGCCTGTGCATTTTTTACCTTTGTATATAAAATGTCTGAAAAGATAAAAAATACAATTTGTGATTAGTTCTTTGGGTAAAAATTGGAGGCTGAGAGATGAAGGGAGAAAGTTACTTTTCACCCTGCATTTCTATGTACTATTTCAATTTTTTAGCATAAAGATGTATTATCTTTGTAACAAAAATAATATATTTATTAAAAATGAATGTAAATCAAACCTGGATCCATTTCTCATTTTTGTCACATGTCTGCTAAGTCACTTAACGTTTTTGGACCTCATTTTTCTCTTCTGTAAAATGAAATTATTATTTTATATATTAGTAATTTAACTGGAAATCTCTGCAAGCTTGTCCAGCTTGCCTTATTTTGTTGTTATTGTTGTTGTCGTTGTTCTGTTTTGTTTTGTTTTAGGCTTTTAGCAGCCTGAAGCCATGGTTTTTAGTTCCTGTCTCTGGTGATAAGTGGAAAAGAGGGATGAGGAAGGGGCTTTACTGGTCCAATCAGAAACAGAAACTAAGAACCTATGACTGTATTCTTGCCTTTGAACAGCTCTGCTAGGGTGTTGTGCAAATACAGATTCCCGGGCCCCCCCTCAAGTCCTATTAAATCAGACTCCTCGGGCATAAGGCCCAGAAGTGAAATCTGTAAAAGCTCCCCAGTTGATTTTGGTTCTCCCTTTCCAGACCTGGCCGAGCAGGAGGCGCCATCATGGGAGTTGCCATCCGCCACAACAAGGACCGAAAGGTTCGGCGCAAGGAGCCCAAGAGCCAGGATATCTACCTGAGGCTGTTGGTAAAGTTGTATAGGTTTCTGGCCAGAAGAACCAATTCCATATTCAACCAGGTTGTGCTGAAGAGGTTGTTTATAAGTCGCACCAACCTCTGTTGGTGCCGCCTCTGTTCCTTTCCCGGATGATCCGGAAGATGAAGCTGCCTGGCCGGGAAAACAAAACGGCCGTGGTTGTGGGGACCGTAACGGACGACGTGCGGGTTCAGGAGGTGCCCAAACTGAAGGTATGTGCACTGCGCGTAACCAGCCGGGCCCGCAGCCGCATCTCAGAGCAGGGGGCAAGATCCTCACTTTCGACCAGCTGGCCCTGGACTCCCCCAAGGGCTGCGGCACTGTCCTGCTCTCCGGTCCTCACAAGGGCCGAGAGGTGTACCGGCATTTCGGCAAGGCCCCAGGAACCCGCACAGCCACACCAAACCCTAGGTCCGCTCCAAGGGCCGGAAGTTCGAGCGTGCCAGAGGCCGACGGGCCAGCCGAGGCCCCAGGAACCCCGCACAGCCACACCAAACCCTACGTCCGCTCCAAGGGCCGGAAGTTCGAGCGTGCCAGAGGCCGACGGGCCAGCTGAGGCCCCAGGAACCCCGCACAGCCACGCCAAACCCTACGTCCGGTCCAAGGGCCGGAAGTTCGAGTGTGCCAGAGGCCGACGGGCCAGCCGAGGCTACAAAAACTAACCTTGGATCCTACCCTCTTATTAAAAAGATTTTGAATGCTGACCAAAAAAAAAAGTTTATATCCACATCACTTTCCACAAGAGTATCAGAGCCTCCCAGGAGAGAAGACAGCGTAATTATGCCTGCCATTTTTACTTCGGGAGTGGTCACGGGACTTGACCAGTGAAATGTTAACTCCATGAATACCAGCAGGGATGTTAATGTGAGTGCATGGATTGGTCTGTTTGCATGTCTTTACTTAGCCATGAGAAGAACATATACTAGGTAACAGCTGATCCCCAAATAAGGAACTACAGGGAGCAGACTTGAATTCAATAAGTATGTGAAGTCAAGCATAGGTAAGCAATCCTAGGTAAGCCATCCTAGGTAAGCCCTCCAAGACCGCTACTGACCCACAGACCTATGAGTGAGTAAGCATTGCTACAGCAGCAACTATCTAATAAGAGTGGAAAGTGGAATTTTGGAGAAGCCAGTCCACCCAGCAGATTAAATAAAGAGTTACCCTCTAGAGATGGTTTTGTTCCTCTGAAACAATGCTTCACAGTGTTTAAGATGCAGTTTTTCTATCTACCTGGCCTCTAGAGTGAGGAAAAATGGAACAAATTCCCTATTCAGTCCACACTGTACATATAGTGTATGCAAGAAATGAACATTGCTCTTATAAGTCACCATAGATACAGGGCTTAGCTCTTTGGCATATCTCAGACAATCCTGACTAATACAGGAAGGAAGTTCCAAGATTAATTCATCAGTTCTTCAATGTCATGGAACATTAAGCTTTCCTTTTTTCCATTTTTCCTTGTTCTACGGACCACCGTGTCATCCCTTAAAGTTTCAAGGTGGTTGTAGCAGATCCAGGCCAGAATCAGGTAACAGGCCCACGTCCTGACTGTAAGAGGAGAAGCTAGAAAAACAAGTGGTTTTGCCTTTTCGTTATATTTACTGGAAGACAAGCTTTGCCAGCCATGAAGAAAATAGGAGGAACAGGTGCTGCGTAGGCAGCCAACAGGTTCTTTGAATGTAGGATGGGATACTATCTACATTTGAGATTCTACTATTTACTGAATGCTTTCTCTATGTCAGTTTATTTTCATAGCTCATAGACATTATTTCATCCCCCGCCACCCATTTTACTGATGAGAAACTGGAACACAGGGAAGCTAATTGGGAATCACAAAGACAAAGCAACATGTTTAAGATCACCCAGATTGTAGATGACAGAATAAAGGTTTGAACCCACGCCTGACTGTCTGTATTGAAGCCCTCTTATCCAAACACCCTTCATGTAAAGACTTCTGCTTCTCTCCATTGTTCAGTACTTCAAGACAGCTACTGATTCTGCTGCATGACTCTTCTGTACTACAAAAGAGGTGCAGGACAGACACAAAAACAAAGTCCCTCCCTGGGGCACTGAATTACCCACCCCCAAAGAAAAAGACAGATGGTGATCTTTTTTCTTTTTTTTTCAGTGTCAAAGCCCATTCCAGTGAAACAAGCGCCTGCTGTCCCATGACTTATAACATCAAGTGATGTTCAGATTCTGTTGGGTTCCTGAGCAAGCATGCCAAGTCTGTTTGCAATTTCCGCAGCTCATAGCATGCTTGTCAGAGGCTTTCCATTCATTTTCACTAACGCTTCCCTGGCCTTTTGAAGGCTTTTCAGCTGAAAGCCAAGAGTCCAGGCCCCAGATTCTCAGAGGCTGGCAGCCCTCTTAAATGCATTGTTCATATCTCTGTCTCTCTCTCTCTCTTTCTCTCTCTGCTTTTTCCAAAGAAAGGACATCTTGGTACAACTCAAAAAGCTGCAAGCTGAAAACGCACTGAGAGTTTGAGCAGTAAGTCCCTGGTGTTGCTCATACCCAGAGCATTATTATCCCCTTAATCATCTCTCTCTCTCTGGACAGTGGTCTGTCTTGATCTTTCTGGGAGAGGCAACAAAGCAGCTGTGGTAGAATTTGATGCCATGTTGATGGCGTTGCACTGTTTCTTCAGATTCTCACATGGATGTGTGCCCTTGTGGGTGGCCTTCCATGCAGAACAGAGCAGTCCTTCTTCCCAGAAAGGCAGCGGAGCTTCCCAGCTGTGGTATCTTGGGGAAATGAAGCACATCCCCTCTGCTGTAGAATCATCTTAGCTTTTCCCACTTTGAAAGCTGGTTCCCAGAGAAAAGATACTAGGCAATTTTTTTTTGTAGAGTACTGATTGTATTGCTGTCAAATCAATGGACTAATCACCTATACGCATTCTTCTCTCTCAAACTATGAAATTTTTAAATGGGAAAACAGAGAGCTTGGGAAGAAGGAAGCAACAAGGGCTTTATGCCTCTGTGGTAGACAGAATTCTAAGATTGACCCTCAATGACCCTAACCCTTCTATAATCCAATACCCAGCCATTTGAATGTGGGTAGAACATGTGAATATGATGAGTGGTTACAAGGCAAGAGGGAGATTATGCAGTTGAGCCTGAATTAATCACACAAGCCCTTTAAAAGTAGAGAGATTTTGCTCGCTAATAGTAAAAGAGAAGTCAAAACGATTCTAAGTTTCAGGAGGATTCTATTTGAGAGATCCTGCTACCAGCCTTGAAAAGTTAAGCTTAACTGATGAGAGGGTCTGGGAGAAAGTCCATGGCAAAAAGCTTGCAAGGGGCCTCTAGGAGCTGAGACAAGCCCAAAGCTGAAAGCAAGTAAGGAAATGGGGTCCTCTGTCCTACAGCAGTGAGGGACTGAATTCTGCCAACACCCTTAATGGACCTGGAAATAGATTCTTCCCCAGGTCTCCAGGGAAGAGTCTAGGCCAGCCTTGAATTCAGTCTTGTGAAACTCTAAGCATAGAACCCAGTCAGGCCCTCTCATCCACCCTTTTCCTCTATATAACTGAGAGATGATAATTGGAAGTTGTTTCATGTGGTGAGTTTGCAGTAATTTGGTATGCAGCAATAGAAAACTCATACAGCCTCTTTCACCCATTCCCAGGAATCACAACGTTCAATTGGCAACAAATTGCATTTAATGAGTACAGACTCTAAATCATATAGATCTTATTCATTACATTATCTTCCGGCTTCGTTATGCATAGTAAGTATGAAATCAATCTTTGATGAAATGAATGAGGCAATGCTTAAAAGCACAGGCTTTAAAGTCAGAGACACACGAATCCAAATCCCAGCCTCATTACCTAGTATCTCCATGATCTGGAGTGGGTCGTTTAAGGTCTCTGAGTCTCAACCGTTGTTTCATTTGCAAAAAGAGGGTGAGCATGACACCTGCCCATTTTACTGGTTCCACTACTAGGAGACACAGTTGACTACTAGCTTATTTTTCACCTTCTCCAGTGGATTTGACAAAATTAGACTCTACTGATTTCCCACCTACATATAAAACCATTTTTTTTTTCAGTCCCTTGTTGGAGATCTTTCTTTCCCATCTATTTCTTATATGTTAGAGTTCTTCAAGGTTTGGCTGTTTCCTTTCTTACGAATTATTGCATAAATTTCCGTGGCTTCAAATGCCATACACTTAGCAATCTTTTTCAAGATTCTTTCTCTACACCAGCTCTTTCTTTGGGGCCCTGAACCCATATATCTAGCAACCTGATAACTCTATTTGTATCTTACTAGTTTCTGAAACTAAGAGAAGGCCTATATTGAATTCATGACTTTTTCCCCCCAAAATTACTCCTCCCCTAATGTTTTCAATCTCCATAATGTCTCTACCATTCACTCCTACCGGAAACCTGGGAGACATCTTTGAAAACCTCTTCCTCAGACATTCACATTCAACTCAACACAAAGACTTGTCAGTTGTACCTCTAAAGATATTCCTTATCTACCCTTTTCTCTCCATCTCCACAGCTATTCTTATACCCATCCAAGCCACCATGTTTTGCTTGGACCATGATAACATCATCTAAATGATATCCCACTTCACTCTCGTTTCTCTAAAATCCATTCTCCATTCTGTGCCCATGTGATCTTTATAAAAGGAGAATCTAAGTATATCATTGCTCACATTAATATTTTTAATCTTATATTGGCCTTAAGATAAATTATTAATTATAGATTAAAATTAAGTTATTAGTCAAATATTAGGTCAGTTCTTCTCTAATTTCAGCATAAAATTAAATACACGAGGTGTCTGCACAGCTCATGTGCTCTTATTTGGAAATGTTTTTGCCACTTTTGCTGAAGAAGTTGCCAGATTTTTCGACCTGGTTGTCCTGTAGTTCTGACCAGAACTGGCTAAATAGGAGAGGGAAGGAAAGAAAGACACAGAGACAGAGGAAGAGAAACGTCTGATATCTTTGTAGTTCCCATGACACCAGTAGTACTTCCCACAGTTGGGTTTCATGAAATTTCCCTTACTTACTTGTAAATACATTTCCTTTTGGCCAACATGAGTTTGTTTTTCTTTCAACCAAATAACTCTTAAACAGAAATAAAATTAGCCTTTTGCCTTTCCTTCTCAACATAATCCCAAACTTGCTTCCAAATTTTAATTTGCAAAGTCATCATAATTTGAAAAGTACTGGTGGATTTCCCAAGTCCAGGGATTCATTTGCTCTGAGTTCTTCAGAAGCAACCAACTTTTGCCAATGGAAACACAAATGACCCAAATCAATGATATATTTTTAACTTTTTATTTGGAAATAACTTGAAATTTACAAATTGTGGAAATAAAAATAATATGAAAATCCCCACATAACAATTATTCAAATTCACCTATTTTTAACATTTTACCCCATTTGTTCTATCATTAAGACTATTTGTCAATGTATGTAGCTATCTAGCTACATCTAATTTCTTGTCTGAACCACTTGATGGTAAAGTAAATACATCATGGCCTTGGACCTATTAATGTATCAGTGTATATTTCTTAACAATAGGAATGTTCTATTATATAACCAAAGAAAAGTTGTCAACCTTGGTGAATTTAATATTGGCAAATGTTTTTCTGTACACTTTGTATTCCAGTTTTCTCACTTGATCTAACAGGGTCATATAGCATATTGCCCCACCCACCACTCCAGTACAAAATTTAAGATCAAGTATTGTATTTACTTATCATGTCTCTTTGGCCTCTTTTATTTTAATTTTTTATTAACATCATTATGTTGTAAAATAGATCTCTTGAACTGATTTCTCCTAACTGAAATATTATATCCTTTTCCCCAATTCCATTCTCCCCCTGCCCCCGGTAATCAGATCCTACTCTCTGCTTTTATGAAGCTTACATTTCTACATTCCACAGATAAGTGAGATCCTATGATATCTGTCTTTCTGTGCCTGGTTTATTTTACTTAACACAACAACTTCCAGGTTCATCCATATTGTTGCAAATGACAGACTTTCCCTCTTTTTTAAAGCTGACTAGTAATCCATTGTGTATAGATGCCATATTTTCTTTATTTATCCATTGATGAACACAGGTTGATTCCATATCTTGGCTATTGTGAAGAGTGTTGCAATGAACATGGCAATGCAAACAGCTCTTCAACATACTGATTTCATTCTCTTTGTTTATATACCCAGAAGTAGGACTGCTGAATAATGTGGCATTTCTATTTTAATTTTTTGAGAAATCCCAAATTGTTTTCTATAATGGTTTTATTAATTTACATTTCCACTAACGGTATACCAGGGTTCCCTTTTCTTTATAACCTTATCAACACTTATCTTTTATTTTTGACCTCTTATAATCTGAAACATTTCCATAGTCTTTCATGATATTGATGCTCTGGAAAAATACATTCCTCTTTTTGTTTCATAGAATGTTTCTCCTTTGGATTTTATTGAAGTTATGTGTTCTCAGATGGAATACTGCATAGGTAATGTGGTGTCCTTCCAGGGGTGTGACACCTGGAGGGACACAAGGCCACCTGTCCTTCATGGGTGATGGTCACTAGGACCACTAGTCAAGGTGCAGTTAAGGTGTGATCTGATTCTCCACTGCATGATTATTGTATTTTTTTTTTGTCTTCCTGTATTAGGGTTCTCTAGAGGGACAGAACTAATAGGATATATACATACACACACACACACACACACACACATATATATGTATCAACTCACATGATCACAAGGTCCCATAGTAGGCCATCTGCAAGCTGGGGAGCAAGGAGAGCCAGTCTGAGTCCCAAAACTTAAGAACTTAGAGTCCAATGTTTGAGGGCAGAAAGGGTCCAGCATGGGAGAAAGATGTAGGCTGGGAAGCTAGGCCAGCCTAGTCTTCCCACATTTTTCTGCCTGCTTTATATTCTAGCTGCACTGGCAGCTCATTAGATGGTGCCCACCTAGATTAAGGGTGGATCTGCCTTTCCCAGCCAACTGACTCAAATGCTAATCTCCTTTGGAAACACCCTCACAGACACACCTGGGATCAATACTTTGCATCCTTCAATCCAATCAAATTGACACTCAGTATTAACCATCACACTTCCTTACAATAGATAAGCAGTCTGTAGAGAGACACTTTGAGACCATACAAATGTCCTGTTTCCCATCAAAATTTCTTCTAGGATTAAAAATCCATTGATTATTCTTATCAGATCCAATCCATACCACGATGGTTGGAAAATGATAATTTTTCAACTCCAGCGTTGCAAAAGCCCTCCTTCTCTCCCACTTATTTATCTATTTTTGGTGTAAATCCATGAGTTTCTTTTTTCCCAGTGATTTATGTTTTATTATTGTATTCCATTATTTGATGCTCAAATCAACCTAGATTTTCCCAGTGGTAGCCCCTTTGAGCTGAATTTTTTTCCTTGTGACAGGTCATGATAGGTAGATGGATGTAGTGCTTTTTATTTTATGGCATAACAATATATTTCAGGCTCATTTTGTGCCCATCCTGCCCCAGCTCTGAAATCAGCCATTTCAATTATATTTTTAAATTGATGTATTGTAATTGGGTTTTTATTAAAATGGGGCATATTTATATCTGTCTCATTCTTTGTTATCAGAAAATTTTAGCAATACATTAGAGCAAAACAAAGAAGTTTCAGTGGAAAATTCTTCTAGTGGCTTATTTCCCCTGAGTTTTTTGGATAGGAAGATAGGCTGTAATACGGGCTGAATTCTACTTATTGAAAATCAGTGTATTATTATCCTACTCTTCTGAGAGCCAATGCTTGGCAGGCATCCTCAAATTTTATTGTGAGTTACAATGCTGGTGATCAACCAATCCAATAAATTGCTCAGTTCTTCCAGTTCACTTAGACAAAATATGATTTTTCTTTAAAAATATGCAAACTTGTTGGAATTCATTTCTTCATCTACAAGTATAATGATTTTGACTAATTTTACACAAAAATATTGCCAAGTGTGGGCTTCATAAATCTGTCTCATTTTGTTACTTGCTACTCTCCCCAGCTGCTTTGAACTTAGCAGAAAACTGCCAAATTAAAAAAATAATAATAATAAGCTATCATGTGCTGTAATTTCCTCTTTGGGGGCATTTTTAATTTTGTCATTGTACATCTTATGCTTTAAAGTAGATTAAATACATCTGATCCGGTGCCCAAGAAACAATTATTTCCAGTGTTAAAAACAGAATTGAGAATTCAGGGGATGGGAAGTTAGAACTTGAACTCTGTCTTAGATTTTATGTGACATGTGTTAACATCTCATCTAATTACATTCATTACCTTATTCATCTTTAGAAACAAAATATTAATGAAAACTGAAAGGACTGAAATAACAAAAAATGGATTTTTTTCTGGCCTTATATTCATACTGAATGGAAGTGTACAATTCATTGAATGATACCCAGTTAGGTTGATGAGATGGGGCTTTGTGATGGAGTCAGATACATTCAACAGGATGTAATAAATAAGAAACACGTAATGAGTCTGGGCACGGTGGCTAATGCTTGTAACACTAGCATTCTGGGAGGCCGAGGTGAAAGGATTACTTTAGTTCAGGAGTTTGACACCAGCCTGGGCAACAGAGACCTCATCTCTACAAAAAGTTTAAAAATTAGCGAGGTATGGTGTCATATGCCTGTGGTCTCAGCTACCTGGGAGGCTGAGACAGGAGGATTGCTTCAGCCCAGGAGGTTGAGGCTGCTGTGAGCTGTGATTATGACACTGCACTCCAGCCTGAGTAACAGAGCAAGATCCTGTCTCAAGTAAAAACAAAAACAAAAATGAAAAACAAGAAACACGTAATGGAGTGTTAATGACTAAAAGGTTAAACTGGTTAGCATTGGCTCAGAGGCTCTAGCACCGTAATCCAGACTATCATTTGTCTTATTAGATTTTAAGACTCAGAAGAGCTGAGATGAAAGGAGGGTTATTTTTAAATAATACTTTTATGAAAATATAATTTACGTTCCGTAAAGTTTACCCTTTTAATGTGTACAATTCAGTGACTTTTTAGTATATTCACAAAGTTGTGCATAGATCACCACTAATTGTAGAATATTTTCATCACCCCAGAAAGAAACCCCATAGTCATTAATATTCATTCTCCTTTCCCCCTTCCCTTCAGCCCCAGCCACTGCCAACTTACTTTATATGTATGTTCTATTTATTTGTCTATTCTGAATATTTTACATAGATGCAGTTATGCCATGTGTGGTGTTTTACTTCTGGTTTCTCTCCCTTAGCATCATGTCTCTAAGGCCCATGCATGTTGGAGCATGTGTCAGTGCCTCATTCTTCATTATGGCCAAATAATATTCCAATGTTTATATGCATTATAAATATTTCATTTACCAGGCATGGTGGCTCACACTTGTAATCCCAGCACTTTGGGAGGCCGAGGCAGGCAGATCACGAGGTCAAGAAATTGAGACCATCCTGGCCAACATGGTGAAACCCCATCTCTACTAAAAATACAAAAATTAACTGGGTGTGGTGGTGTGTGCCTGTAGTCCTAGCTACACAGGAGGCTGAGGCAGGAGAATCGCTTGAACCTGGCGGGGCGGAGGTTTGCAGCGAGCCGAGATTGTGCCACTGCACTCCAGCCTGGCGAGAGAACAAGACCCCGTCTCAAAAAAAAAAAAAAAAAAAAAAAAGAACAAATCTTTTATTTATCCACTCATCAGTTGATAGATATTTGGATTGTTTTTACATTCATAATGCTGCTATGAATATTTCTGTACAATATTTTGTATGGACATATATTTTTAGTTCTCTTAGGTACATAGGAGTGGAACTACAGGATCATATAGCAAATCTGGGTTTAACTTTTTTTTTTATTTAATGTAATTTTTTTTTTTTTTTTTTGAGAGGGAGTCTTACTCCGTCACCCAGGCTGGAGCGCAGTGGCGTGATCACGGCTCACTTCAACCTCCGCCTCCTGGGTTCAAACAATTCTCATGTCTCAGCTTCCCGAGTAGCTGGGGTTACAGGCATGCACAACCATGCCCGGCTAATTTTTTGTATTTTTAGTAGAGATGGGGTTTTACCGTGTTGGTCAGGCTGCTGACCTCAAGTGATCTGCCTGCCTTGCCCTCCCAAAGTGCTGGGATCACAGGTGTGAGCCATGGCGCCCAGCCCATGTTTAACTTTTTGACAAACTCCCAAACTGTTTGTCAAAGCAGCTGTACCATTTTACATTCCCACCATCAAAGTCTGAGCATCCAATTTATCCATTAACTCACTGATGCTTCTTCTTATCTGTCACTTTTATTATTTCCATCCTAGCAAGTGTGAAGTGTTAACTCGTTGTGGTTCTCATTTTCCTTTCCCTGATGACTAATGATGTTGAGAATCCTTGTATGTGTGTATTGACCATTTGGATGTCATCTTTAGAGAAATGTCTGTTCTAATCCTTTGACTGATTTTAAATTGGGTTCTGTGCCTTTTCATTTTTATTTTTTTCCTGAGTTGTAAGAGTTCTTTATATGCTTTGGATACAAGTCCCTTATCATATACATGACTTGCAAAACTCTTCTCCCCATCTGTGGGGTTGTCTTTTTACTGATGGTATCCTTTGTAACACAGAAGTTTTAAATTTTGATGAAGTCAAATTTATCTATTCTTCCTTTTGTTGCTTTCGGTTATGTCTAGGAAACCACGGCCTAATCCACTGTCACAAAGATGTACTCTTCTGTTTTCTACTAAGAGTTGTATAGTTTTAGCTCTTACACTTAGATTTTATTCTATTTTTGGTTAATTTTTGCATAGGATATAAGATAGGGATCTAACTATATTCTTTTACATGTAGATAACACTTGTCCAACACTATTTGTTTAAAAATATATATATATATTCTTTTACCCTTGAGTTGTCTTAGTACCCTCATGAGGAGGAAGCTTTTTGGGTGAGTTTGTCTCCCACGAAAATGTAGAAGACCTTTGAAATTCCCTTAACATTCACAGTAACAAGTTTCTGGTTTCCCAAGGATTGAAGAAAAAGGTGTTCCTTCTCCCCAGCAATAGGCTAGCTGCTGGGTGTTGTGGCTCACATCTGTGATCCTAGTACTTTGGGAGTCTGAGGAGGAAGAACTGCTTGAAGCCAGGAGCTCAACACCAGCCTGGCCAACAAAGTGAGACCCCATCTCTAAAAAGAAATTTTAAAAAATTAGCCAGGCAGGGTGGTGCACCCTGTACTTCCAGCTTCTTGGGAGGCTGAGGTAAGAGGATTGCTTGACCCCAGGAGTTTGAGGCTACAGTGAGCTATGATTGCATCGCTGCACTCCAGACTGGGCAATAGAGTGAGATGCTATCTTGAAAACTAATTGATTTATTAATTCATTAAAATTTAAACAAAAATTCAAAAACCAACGTGATTGGATTCTTCTTTATTGAATACCTGCAACAGACTATCATTCCATCTAGGAACTTATCACAATCTCTGTTGTTCTTTGGCCACTTGAAAAAACTTGCCCTGCCACAGAACGTGTATTTCAAAGCTTAGCTGAGGCTCCAGAATCCCAAAAAATGCCTTTATTATTGAATCACTGGATAAGATTTGGAAAAAGTGGTGCAGTCATTGACACACTATAAGATTGCAAATCTGCTATACGATCAAATGTTCAAATAAGGATGAGACACTGAAAGATTGGTGAGGCCATTCTGCCTTACCCAACACTTCAATTGAGAGAGGGTCAGGTAAGGTGGCAGGTAACTTCTTTCCAGAAAGTCCATTGAAGAAAGTGAATCATAAAGGTCAATCTGAGTCCGATAAATCATTCTACTTCCTTATAGATCCGAATGCCATGATTCGTAAGCAATTCTCCTTTTATCTCATGTTGAACTCTCTCTCAACAACTTCACCTCTAATTCTTTGTTGAGAAAGAGCAACTCGTTTCTGGTGAATCACTTTGGAGTAGACTACTTCTAAAATAGCCCCCAGTGATCCTTGCCCTCTGGTAGGTATGACCTTGTGTAACCCCTCACCATGGGTGGCCTAGACCTAATGACTTGCTTCTAAATAACAAAAGTGATGGCCTATTACTTCTGAAAGTAGGTTATAAAAGGCTGTGACTTCTATCCTGCTGGCACTCTCTTGCTGTTTCTCACTTTCTCATTTTGATTAAGCCAGCTACTCTATTGTGAGCTGCCCTCTGGAGAGGCTAAGTACTAAGAAACTGTGGCTCTTAGTCCAACAGCCCAGCAGGAACTGAATTCTGCAAACAGCATTGTGAGTAAGCTTGAAAGTACATCTTGCCCCAGTTACGCCTCAAGATGACCGCAGCCTTGGCTGATACCTTGATTGCAGCCTTGTGAGAATCCCTGGGCTGGAGGATCCAGTCAAGTCATTCCCAGACTCCTGATCTACACAAACTGTGTGAAAATACATATTCTTGTTGTCATCCACTAACTTCAGGGATGATTTATTATATAGCAGTAGATAACAATACATGATATTACTTGATCCACTGTTTTCTATTCTGTGCCCCAGTTCCTCAATAAACTGCAAGTGATGTCAAATAAACGCTTCCTAAATCCTGGGTTTTCAAATCCTTTCTTGAAACTCTATCTTTCCAACCTCTCATTGCTGTTCAATTACTGGACCATTCTAACCCTACTCGCTCCTATTCAGTCTCAATGAAAAGTCTCATTTTCACTGCATCATCTGGATGTTCATTGTCTCACCACCAAATTGCACCTTTCTTCTCACAAACGCCTTCAATTTCCTAGTGTTAACCAAAACCAGGTTTCTTCAAAACCATATCAAAGCCTTCTTCAATGGAGAAAATTCCTGCTGTCATCCCCTGCCCAACCCAGCATCCTGCTCTGTGTTTCTGCCATTTGCTAATCATGGGAAGTTGGGTTATTATTTAAGCCCTCAAAACCTCAATATCTTCATTTCTTAAATGGGGATAATATCTAACTCACTGAATTGCTCGAAAATTAGTAAAATGGTGTAGGCAAAAGTGCCTGACAGTGCTCATCCCTCAGCACATACCCGATTGATAATTGCTTTTTTTCTTTCCTGATATCAATTTCTCATTCATTTATTTAATAGTTTCTTATAGACTATATTATGGTCCCTTTTTTAAGGCAGGTCCTGGTGATACAGAGATGAAGATACTCACCATCTTGAAGATACTCATCGTCTGCCAGGGATACAGCATTTATCACACTTTTATTGAAGTTATTGGTTGGTCCATGATAGAGGCTCATATTCTGGGAAAACAAAAACAGGGTACTTATTATTATCCTGACAACTCTTTACTAATTCATGCCACTTACTTATATCTGCCTCTTTCTTTAATCTTCATTATAATCTACAGAATTCCACAACATTTTTCATCCCTCACTCTCCAACTTTTGGCTTGGAGTCTTTCTTTCCACTCTCCTCTGGTCATTACTCCCTAATACAATCAGCTACCATGTTAAATTATTTTAACATAATGGCTCTCACAATTCCCAAACAAATCCTATTATTAGATCCCAAAGATCTAATAATAATCCTACCTTTAGTATTGATTAATATGGCTATCCTCACTCTTCTCCCTTAGACTTCATCATCTTTATTCAAACGTACCTCTTCTTGCACTTGCTATGTCTTCTCTTAGAACATTGTTTCCTTCCCTATTGCTTGACTAATTCCTAAGCATTCTGTGCATCCTTGCCCGCCATCGTATGACCCCAGCTAATCACCTAATCAATCATTGTTTCCCTGCAGACACCTGATGCTTCAGGCCATTGTATCATTCATGGATCCCAGGCACAATGCTTATCATCCTCCTTCTAAAATTATGTTCAGTCATTTGCTCCATGAAGGATGCCTTCTCCCCTCAACCAATATTAATCCATCAGAATCTCAATCATCCTTCAAGGACCATTACAGACACAATGTTTTTCTTGTTTTAAATGCTTGTGCTCTTTCTTTTAACCCTAAGGATGTTTACAACACTTTTTTTTTTTTTTAACAGCATTTAAACTACATTCTTGAGGCTAGTGTCGTAATTTTATAGTTACATGTTTATTGTCTAAAGTATATCTCCTAATGTTTGTTTGTTGTTGTTGTTGAGGCAGAGTCTCGTTCTATTGCCCAAACTGGAGTGCACTGACGCCATCTTGGCAAGGGCAACACCTCCCAGGCTCATGAGTTTCTCATGCCTCAGCCTCCTGAGTAGTTGGGATTACAGGCGCACACTAATGCACCCAACTAAATTTTGCATTTTTATTTATTAATAATTTTTCTTTTTTTGAGATGGAGTCTCGCTCTGTCGTCCAGGCTGGAGTGCAGTGGTGTGATCTCCACTCACTGTAAGCTCCGCCTCCCGGGTTCACGCCATTCTCCTGCCTCAGCCTCCCAAGTAGCTGGGGCTATAGGTGCCCACCACCACGCCTGGCTAATTTTTTGTATTTTTAGTAGAGACGGGGTTTTACCATGTTGGCCAGGCTGATCTCAAACTCCTGATCCCAAGTGATCCACCTGCCTCAGCTTCCCCAAGCGCTGGAATTACAGATGTAAGCCACTGCACCCGACTGAAAGTACATACCCTAATGTTTGAAAACCAAAATTATGTCTGTGGCAGCATGAGAATGTTCTTCACAGATCTTTCAAGATAGGAGGATAATAGAACAAGCTCTGGAATCCAGCATCAGGTTTGTGCCAAGGGTATACCTCCCACAGGCTGCTCCTGGCCAATGACTGAATGTATCAAGGGATACTCAGGCTAACCCATTCTTTGGACACAAAGGCTCTCTGATGGCCAGCTTTGACTTAGGACTCCCCAGGAGCACTACTGAACTTCCCTCAGATGGAGGGCGATATCCATTTAGGGTCACACTTGCTTCTCACTGTGAAGGCTCTCCAAGTCTATCCCAGCCCCCTCCCCATTTTCCTTCATATGGCATTTTCCCAGATGTTTCCAGCTGTTTCCCCACATGTTTAATCCAGTCTTGGCATCCACTTCCCAGAAGACCTGGAATAACAAAACTGGTGCCAGGAGTGATCCTCAGAAACAGGCAATGAGTTGAGGATAGAACTGGCTAACCTACCACCCAGCAGAGGAAGAAGACAGTATCCTAGTTGGAAGGAGGGGCATGGATAGTCACTGGCATGAGGTAACCCACCATTCCTCTAATAAGGACTAGCATTTCCCACTGCAGAAGCCCCTCTCCCACAAAACAACACATGCCAGTGGTAAATGAAATGATAGCCCCATGCCCCGCACCGCCCTTCCACACATACACGAAGATGTCAGGTCCTAATTTCTATAACCTTTGAATATGTTACATTACATGGAAGAAAGGACCTTGCACGTGTAATTAATTAGAATACTGAGGTATGAAGATTATCCTGGGTTATCTGGGTGGGCTCAAAGTGTTCTAAACAATGATGAAAAAACCAAAGATGACACAAACAAATGAAAAGACATTCCATGCTCATGGGTTGGAATAATTGATATTGTTAGGGTGACCATACTTTCTAAAACAATCTACACATTCAATGAAATTCCTCTCAAAATACTAGTGTTATTCTTAACAGAAACAGAAAGAAAATCCTAAAATTCATATGGAATCAAAAAAGAGCCAGAACAGCCAAAGCAATCCTGTGCAAAAAGAACAAAGCTGGAGGCCTTACACTGCCTGACTTCAAAATATATTACAAAACTGTAGTAACCAAAAAATCATGGTATTGTTATAAAAATAGATACTTGAACCAATGCAACAGAATCCGGAAATGAATCCATACATTTATAGTCATCTGATCTTTTGATAAAGCCATCAAGAACAGACACTGGAAAAGGACACCGTCTTCAATAGGAAAACTGGATAATCATATACAGAAGAATGAAACTGGACCCCTATCTCTCACCATATACAAAAGTCAACTCAAGATGGACTAAAGACTTAAACATAAGACTTGAAATTATAAAACTATTAAAAGGATATTGATCTAGGCAGAGAATTAATGGCTAAGACCACAAAAGCATAGGCGACGAAAACAAAAATAGGCAAATGGAACTACATTAAACTAAACAGCTTCTATACAGCAAAGAAAACAGTCAATAGAGTGAAGAGGCAACCTCTTGGATGGGAGAAAATATTTATAAACTACTCATTCAACAGGGAACTAATATCCACAGTATACAAGGAACTCAAACAACTCAGCAGTAGAAAGAAAGAAAGAAAAGAAAGAAAAAAGAAAGAAAGAAAGAAAGAAAGAAAGAAAGAAAGAAAGAAAGAAAGAAAGAAAGAAAGAATCCCATTTAAAAATGAGCAAAGGACATGAATAGACCCTTCTCAAAAGAAGACATACAAGTAGCCAACACATATATGAAAAAATGTTCAACATCATTAATTACCAGGGAAATGCAAATCAAAACCACAGTGAGATATCTTACCCAAGTTAGAATGGCTATTACCAAAAGACAAAACATAAAAGATACTGATATGATTACAGAGAAAAAGGAAAAGGGAGCTCTTATACACTGTTAGTGGAAATGTAAGTTAATACAGCCACTATGGAAAACAGTATGAAGATTCTTAAAAAAATTAAAATATAATTACCATATAAGCCAGAAGCTTCACTGTTAGGTATTTATCCAAAGGAAAAGAAATCAATATATCAAAGTGATTACAACACTGCCATATTTGTTACAGCACTATTCACAATAGCAAAGATATGGAATCAATGTAACCGTCCATCAATGGATGAATGGGTGAAAAAAAAAAAACTGTGGCATATATACACAACGAAATACAATAAAAAAGGATGAAATAATAATAATTTCATCGATAGCAATAAAAAATGATGAAATAATATAATTTTCAGCAAGATGGGTGGAACTTTAGGTTAATATGCTAAGTAAAATAAGCCAGGCACAGAAGACAAGTATTCCATATTCTAACTCCTATGTGAGAGCTAAAAAAAAAGAAAGTTGATCATATAGAGGTAGAGAATGGAATAATAACAGAGACTGGAAAAGGGTGTATGTGTAGAAGAGGGAATGAAGAGAGGTTGGTTAATGGGTACAAACACAGTTAGATAGAAGGAATACATTCCAATCTTTGCTAGAAAAGCAGGGTGGCTAGAATTAACAAAACTGTATTGTACTTTTCAAAATAGCCAGAAGAAGACTTAAAATGTACCCAACACATAAAAATGATAAACCCTTAGGTGATGAATACCCTAAATATCCTGAATTGATCATTACCCATTCTATGCATAGAACAAAATTTCACACGTACCCTCATAAATATGTACAAATATAATGCATCAAAAAGTATTTAAATATAAAAAAGGGTTCTTGTAAGAGGAAGGCAGTAGGGTCAGTGTCAGAGAGGAGGACACAACAATGAAAGCAGAAGTCAGAGAGAGAGAGAGAGAAAGAATGGAGATGTTACATTGCAGGACTTGAAGGTGGAGGAAGGAGCCATAAGTCAGAAAAGGCAAGTGGCTTCCAGGAGCTAGAAAATTCAAAGAAACAGCTTCTCTCTGGCTAGCATCTTGATTTAGAACTTCTAACTTTCAGAACTAGAAGATAATATTTGTATTATTGTATGTCATGAAGCCTGTGGTAATTTATTTATTTATTTATTTATTTTTGAGACAGAGTCGCGCTCTGTCTACAAGCTGGAGTGCAGTGACATGATCTTGGCCCACTGCAACCTCCACCTCCCAGGTTCAAGCGATTCTCCTGCCTCAGCCTCCTGTGTAGCCGGGACTAAAGGCATGCGCCACCACACCCAGCTAATTTTTGTATTTTTAGTAGAGACACGGTTTCATCATGTTGGCCAGGATGGTCTCAATCTCTTGACCTTGTGATCCACCTGCCTTGGCCTCCTAAAGTGGCCTGTGTTAATTTATTACAGCAGCCATGGGAAACTAACACAGTGCCCACTCAGGAGCTGCCACATCTTCTCTTCTGCCTTCCAGGCTGCTAAATAGGGAAAAATTTCATCATAACCAGGCTAGGGATATGCTGAGTCTGGTAGGAGCAGAAAGCAATTATATGCCTAAAAGACTACATCCTGAAGAACTGGCAGGAGTCAGGGAAGTTCTCCTGTGATTTGAATTTGAGGATGCTTGATCAAGGAGACAAAAAAGTAAAGCTGGATATGCAAGATTTCATTGAGTTAGAAGCACTTTATTTAACACAATTTAATGTTCTAGCAAGGTATGGAGAGAATGAGAAAAACTTGTTGCTACTGTGGCTCTTAGAAGCCTGGAGAAAAGCAATGGTCAGCTTTTGGCAATGTAGAAATGCCTGCATTTCCCTAGCAGGTGACAGAGGAAGAAATAAAGGGGCTGAGGGAATATACTTGCTAAAATGGATAAATGATGTGAGTCTAGAAGGTCCACCAGATGAGCATGTTCCATAGGAAGCCCAGAGAACACAGATAGCTTTCACCAAGGTCATCAGGAATGCACTGATGAGAGGGGACAGACCACCGTCACTAAGAAGTTCAGAGACAGTTTCTTTGCAGGCTAGGGTTAAGGGAGGTGAAGCAGTCACAGGTCTTAGCTTAGTAGCGTGCATGGGAATGATGGGACTGTGTAGAGGACTATGTTAGCACATTCCATAACAACACTGACAGTCTGATCTATAGTTTCAGGAGTGGGGCTTCAGAGAAAGTGAGTTCAATCTATTGATAGGAAACATAAGTTTTATTTTATTTTTTTTTTTAAAAAAAGGTCTATATTTCATCCATCCTTTAGTAACTCACCACTGTGTTCACTTCAGTAAAGTTTTCATAGCACATCTAAAGCCTCTGTGAGGCTCAGAAATATTTGTGAAACAAAATTCTGGAACCGCAAATAAAATGTTAAATGGTCTCTTTAAATAGAAAATAACATATCTGGAAAATTTTCATGTAACTGTGTGCTTTAATCAGCCTTTCCTTTTCTAAGCATTATGTGTTTAAGTAATAGGCAATAGAAATATACTAGGCCGGGCTCAGTGGCTCACACCTGCAATCCCAGCACTTTGGGAGGCCAAGGCGGGCGGATCACCTGAGGTCAGGAGTTCAAGACCAGCCTGGCAAACATGGTTAAACCCCATCTCTACTAAAAATACCAAAAATTAGCCGGGCATAGTGGCAGGTGCCTGTAATCCCAGGTACTCAGGAGGCTGAGACAGGAGAATCCATTGAACCCAGGAAGCAGAGGTTGCAGTGAGCCCAGATGGCACCATTGCACTCCAGCCTAAGCAATGGGAGCAAAACTTCATCTCAAAAAAAAAAAAAAAAAAAAAAAAAAAAAGAAGAAGAAGAAATATACTTTAATCTTTGGCAGTCAAATATTATGTCCTGTAACCAGATCGTAATCAAATGTCTTGGAAGTTATATAGTGTATAATCATAATATGTTGGTTTGACATTTCATATCTCATCAAAGAGGATGCCTACCTGCAATGCTCTCTTCAGTTGCAGAAGCTGATAAGTCAGATACTTCATCTTGTCCAGAGGCTTCATGGTGTAATGAGGAAAAAAGGGGGGCAGGGTTTAGAGCCCTGACAAAAGAGATAGGAATGTCAGCTCTGCCACTTCCTAGTTTTCTCAACCTGGACATGTTTATTAACTTCTCTCACCTCGGTTTAATCATCTATAAACAGGAAACAGACACAGGCTTCTTGCAAACCATATATGAGATAATATCAACTGATACCTGGTCAACAAACGCTAATTCTGTTCCAAAATCCACCCTCTCTCCTTCAGTGTTCTTTCTTAACCATCTCCATGTCCCGTGGTATTTTAGCCTTACAATGACAGATTGTGAAGAAACGGACTAGCATAGACCAAAAGATACATAGCCCCATCTTTGAAAGCCACTTCCATTCACAATGGTCAGAAAATCTTGAATTAAAAACAAAAACAAAAACAAAAAAAAAACTGACCTCTTTTACCTGAAGGGTTTTTATTTTTCCTCACAAGGTCATACATACTGGTTTTTTCTTTTTTAAATTTTAATGTAGTAAGAAACATTTAACACTTACCACATCTACCCTCCTACCAGATTCTTAAGTGTTCAATATAGCAATTGTTGTGCACATACTCAATGTTGCACAGCAGATCTCTGGGGCTTGTGCATCTTGCATAACTGATTTTGTGCCCCTTGATTAGCAACTCCCCATTTTCCCCTCCCCTCAGCCCCTGGCAACCACGATTGTCTTCTTTGCTTCCATGACTTTGACTGGCAGAGACAAATTCTTAGTAATCACCTATAAAACAGCTAAATTTAGATTTCTGAAGGTTTTAAACTACTCAGAGGGCTGTTGGTAGGGCTTTATTCCTGATTCTTGACTGCACTTATATATCTCTAACTACTAGCACCTGCCTTGGCCTTCCTCCTTTCAATCTTGTATTAGTCTGTTCTCACGCTGCTATCAAGAAATACCCAGGCTGGGCACGGTGGCTCATGCCTGTAATCCCAGCAGTTTGGGAGGCCAAAGCAGGTAGATCGCCTTAGCTCAGGAGTTTGAGACCAGGGTTAAACCCTGTCTCTACAAAAAATACAGAAATTAGTCAGGCGTGGTGGTACACGCCTGTGGTTCCAGCTACTCTAGAGGCTGAGGTAGGAGGTTGGCTTGAACCTGGGAGGTGAAGGATTGCAAAGAGCCAAGATCACACCACTGCACTCCAGCCTGGGTGACAGAGCCAGACTGTCTCAAAAACAAAAAGCAAAAAAAAGAGAGACAGAGAGAGAGAGAGAGAAGGAAGGGAGACAGGGAGGGAGGGAGGGAGGGAAGGAGGAAGGGAGGAAGGGAGGAAGGGAGGAAGGGAGGGAGGAAGGAAGGAAGGAAGGAAGGAAGGAAGGAAGGAAGGAAGGAAGGAAGGAAGGAAGGAAGGAGAAAGAAAGGCTGAGACTGAGGAATTTATAAAGAAAAGAGGTTTCATTGGCTCACAATTCTTCAGGCTCTACAGGAAAAATGGCACCATCTGCTTGGTTTCTAGGGAGGACTCAGGCAACTTACAATCATGGTGAAAGGCAAAGGGGAAACCAGCACTTCACAGGGCCAGAGCAGAAGCAAGACAGAGAGGGTGTGGGGAGGTGCTGCATACTTTTAAACAACCAGATCTCGTGAGAACTTATGACACAGTACCAAGAGGGGATGATACTAAAGCATTCATGAGAATTCCACCCCCATGATCCAGTCACCTCCCACCCGGCCCCACTTCCAACACTGGGGATTACAATTCAACAGGAGATTTGGGCAGGGACACAGATCCAAACTATATCAAATCTGTGATGTTGCTTTCTTACCACCTATATCACTACCTACTCGCAGCTATAAATAATAGAGAAAATAATGCATTTACAATAGCATATCTCATAGTTTCTATCTGCCTGCCAATGTAATGACAAGCAACCTCAGCCGAAACCCAAAGATAGCAGAATGCAATTCTAATCAGAAAAAACGCCCCTAACAGTTCAGTGGCTCCCTCCAATCTGTAGCAAGCTCACTCACATAACACTCCACCCAGAGATCTCTGCAGCTGATATGGTTTGGCTCTGTGTCCCCACCCAAATCTCACTTTGAATTGTAACAATCCCCATGTGTCAAGGGTGGGACCAGGTGGAGGTAATCGGATCATGGGGGCAGTTTCTCTCATGCTATTCTCGTGGTAATGAGTGAGTCTCAAGGCATCCGATGGTTTTATAAGCATCTGGCATTTCCCTGCTTGCATGCATTCTCTCCGCTGCCACCCTGCGAAGAGGTGCCTTCCACCATGATTGTAAGTTTCCTGAGGCCTCTGCAGCCATGCAGAACTGAGTCGATTAAATCTCTTTTCTTTATAAATTACCCAGTCTTGGGTATTTCTTCACAGCAGTGTGAGAACAGACTAATACAGCAGCTGTTCTCCATCAGCAACATCAGCCTTACTTAGATGGTTAAAAATAAAATGTTACATTCGGGGTGGGGGCAGGGTGAATGGGGAAGGTAGTGGCTAACCCAAGGCATTAGGCATTTTCTTGCTCAAGGAATGATTTTTGAAGATTTACAATTGTTTCTGTTCCTCTCCACTGGTATTTTCACCAGACAGATTTTTTGCTAAATGCCGCAGAATCATTAGCCAACTTATGTCCCTTGAGTAATGGTATTTAATGATTTTTTGCAGAAAAGTTACATTAGTATAAATCAGTGGTCTTCAACAGGTGGCAATCCTTCCCTATCCCAACATTTAGCAACTTTTGGAGACATTTTAGGGGCAGGAAATTCTAGTAGCATCTAGTGGCAAGGGCCAGGGATGCTACTAAATATCCTACAATGCCCAAGATAATCCCCCGCAATGAGGAATAATCTGACCCAGAGGTAAATAGTGCCAAGGTAGAGAAACACCAATCGTTCCATAATTTAGCTATGAATGCATGTATGGCAAAAGGGGAAGGAGCTATAATGCAATATCAAAAAAAAAAATCACGTTATAGCAAAAAAAAGAAGCTAACATGATCTTTGTCATAGAAGAAAACTTGTGACATTTGGAATAGGGAGCAAAAAGTCTTTGAAACACAGGAAGGAAACTTGCATTTATAACAGGTCACTAAAATTAATTAAAAAGATAACAGTGCCCTGAGCTTGCCAAGTATGCCATCGTGACTGTAGCCTCATGGATTCGTAGGCACGCCTGTAGGAATACAGAAATAGGTTTATTTAAGCCTGACTTTCTTTTGAGCACTGGCAACAGATGAGTTCTCTGCGCCAAATCCTGCCCATAGAAAGCTAATGGGTGTTGCATGCAGTTATCCAAGAACACAAATTGGCTTTGTGGCTTCTTGTGGCATTTGGCTAGCTGAATCAGAGGAAACAACTAGAAGCTGAGGCAGATGGTTCACAGGCAATATGCTATAATGTCTTCTTACAAATATGTAGTTATGTATTAATAGGTAACCTCTTAGGAAACATGGACAAATATATCATTTTTTGCAATTCCCAGTTTCTAATACAGCTCTGTATGTTGCTGGTGCTCAATACCACTGGTTTCATATTTGTTAAATTATCTCAAACTCTCTTCAAACTCATATCCTCATATCTTTGGAATGTGGAAGCAGACACAAACAAGAAGTTTAGCAAGGAGTACTTACTAAATACCAAGTACTTCATCAAGGGCCAGAAACCCAGTGATAAATAAGATGAGTATGTCCTCCACCATTTCTGAGCCTGTTTCTCCTCTGAGTTTATTGTGGCCCTTTCTATCTAAGTGAGGCTGAAGGCCATTCCTGTAACAGAAGTAAAAGTTGAAATTCTCAACTCCACGCTTCTTCCATGAAGTCCTCCATCAGGAACATGCTAACAGGTTGGAACAAGAGTTTACAAATATGTACGCTGGTCAGGTAGAAGAGGGGAAATGGTGAAAGAGGAGTAAAGGAGAATGGTGTGACTTCTCAGGTAAAGAAACTATCTTCAACAAGCTCCTCTGACAGTGGGGAAGATGGTGTATAACGTGGTATTGAGTGGAGGCAGAACTATTAACCTGGACCAGAGCTACTGGTGTTGAAACAACGATTCTAGCAATTCTGAGACCAATGGAAAAAAAAAAATTTTATAACCCGTCTGCCAGCCTGTAAGCCTGTTTCCACTTCAGAATTAATTAGTATCAACATTTTACCAGCCAATATGTCTCAAAAAAAAAAAAAAATCAACAGTGTGCTTTGCTTTTTTCTTGCACAATAAACCCCTAGGGATTACAGATACATTTATACCACATCTTTCAGGACTGTTGGAAATATTAACCAAAAGTATGTGCCTAATGATTGTTTTCATTTTAATGCATTTGTATTATTTTCAATGAATGAAATTTATTAAATGACTATATAAATGTGATATAATATGTCTATAGGTAAAACAGTTTCCATAAGCCTACATAAAGCAGAAAATTTTGTCGGACTATTATATTCTGACTCATCTTCCACTTGTAAGATTAATATCTCCTATATGTAAGGTAAGTGGCTCTGTAAATTATCTGGTCAGAAGATGTGACTAGAAATTCATAAATGTTCTATTTCTATTAAACCTGTCTCATTGACACAGCCCACTTTTATCCTCTCCTATTCTGCAAGACTTCGAAGGCTGGTTTAACATTCCTGTGTTCTCAGCTATATAATTCTGGTCTTTCCACCAAAGCAGTTTTATTTCCTGACAGTCACTACAGCTTATGAAAGCCAGTGCTATTGGGAAAATATTCCAAATGCACAGGTTATGTGGTTGTGGAAAACAGACATTAATGGAAAAGGGACTGAAACCAAGTTCTCTTCCGATTGCTATTTTGGAACCTCTGGTTTTTCTGTGGAGCTCCAAGTCAGTGGTGATTGCAAAACCAAAAAGACCAAACAGAATATTCGAAAAGCAAATGACCAGGAGGAGTTTATTTAGAAAATAGATAAATACAAATTGTGCTTTATGGGTTTTCATGTTTATGTCAGAAGGAATGGGTAATGTTGGACGGTCTGAAAGTGATGCTGTGGAATTTCTGTATTTCTCTTACGTTTCAAATCATTCTCCCTGCATCTGATACTAAACTCTTCAGAAAGGTTTCACAGCTGTGTCCTTTGGGCACAGGGCATGTTCTGACATGCAGAGGATTGTCTTGCGCAGCCTGTGGCCGCCAGCGCCACCTAGCTTCTGTATACATTTCCTCAACTCAACAGTTTTCCAAATTGTTCAATTAAATGAGCCAGTCTTCCATGAGGGCTCAGAATCGGTCTCACAGATTTTGAATGATGAAATTCAGGACGGGAGTTGGAACAGCCACACTGCTCTGAATGGTTGTCAGGTAGAAAGACATGTTCTCTAAGTCTGTGGAACTTTAGGTAGGATTGACAACGTTTCTCAATGCATTCATCGCCTGCCTGTCTTTTATTTGACAAACCTTTGTGTGCCAAGCAGTTAGATAATGTGCACAGAGACCCAGCTTCTGAATTTTAACCACTATGTTTTAAATTAGTATTTCTAAGAAGAGAGTCTTTGCTAGGCTCACACTCAGGGACTGCTTCCCAATGAAGGAGATCAGAGTATGTCACCCCAAAATATGCCCCCATAAGAATTATTTTGAGCTAGGGGCAATTGAGAAAAAGCAGACACAGAAGATCTCCGCCTACCACCTCTGCCTTAAAGCAGGGCATAAATTTCCCCTCGTGAAGGTGTTAAAAACTTCAGACGAATTAGATTTAACAATTTAATTAAGCTCATGAATCAGGCAGCTCCCAGAAACAAAACAGGTTTCCAGCGACTCTTGGGCTGCCACATGGTCAGGTAACATTAATAGGCAGGAAATGGAAAGTGAGGTTCAAAAAATCGAAGTGAGGTACAGAAACAGCTGGATTGGTTACAGCTCAGCATCTGCCTTGTTTAAACGCAGTTTAGACAGTTGGCTGCCTGTGATTGGCTGGAACTCAGCTGCTATGATTGGCTGGAACTTGGCTACTTGTTAAAAGAATAGGTTACAGTCCATTTCAACAACCAGTTAGGCTACAGTTCAGTGTGTATGGAGAAACTGTAAGCTTTAGGCTACACAAAGGTGTCCCCCCACCCTCCCCTATTAGAAAGATGGGAACAACCCTTATCAGGAGATGGAGATAGCACACCAAGATGTGCTGTGTAAGCAAACTTTAGTAAATAACTCTTGTTTATTATTGCTTTTCCTCATAAATTTACTTTCCCACCATTCACCACCCCTAGAAGCCCAAACCCTCTTTCCTCTGTCATAGTCGCTTCTCCCCAGGTTATTGTCCTTTGCTAAAATGGTATAGACACCCTCCAGTTTACCTGCTTTTTGGGGGGTTTTCACTTCTTTTCTATGAAAACCCTGCACACATAAGAATATTAACATCACATACAATGTGTACAATTTTCTTCTATTCATCTGTCTTTGTCAGTTTAACTTGCAGGCCCAGCCTCAGAATATAAGAGAGTAAAGAAAAAGTTTTACCTTCATACATTTAGAGTCAGTGAACAATTGATTACTAAACATGAGGAAGTTAGAAAATCTAGGGAAAATGGCATGAGGTAATTTGCTCTGTCTCATCTTTCATTGTTCTGATGTCACCTTTGAATGGAGTTTATGATTCTTGTATCTTTAAAAGATAACAGCGATCTTATCCAAAGAATCATATGCTTCTATCTCTGGGCTAACCGATGACTATAATGAGAGAAACACAGGAGCACAGAATCATGAGTCAGGTTCATTCTTTGTAGATGAGACCAGTTGCTTGAGGGCATGATTCAGTATACTTTAGAGTCAGTGGGTGTTTGAAATATATAAATGAAATCGACACAGATAAATAGAGCAGTTGGACAAATAGCCTACTTGGATTGTCTGGAAGGCCTTTTCATTTTGTTTTATTTTGGAAGCCAGGACAATATGATTACCAACTATTAGTTGAATGACGAAATTTTCCAGATGGTGATGATGATTAGAATGATCAAGAAATTCAAAGCTGTTTCATCCTCATGGGAAGGCTTCAATGGAATAGACTCCCTGCTGCCTCCTGTAGACTTGGACTTATTTAGGGAAAACCCTACAATGACTACAGTTTCCAGTTGTAGCAACTGGAAGAAGAAAGAAATAGCACCTACAAGCCTGAAAGTTCTCTTCCTTTCAATGAAAAAGCAGCTTAAACCTGTCCAAAGTCATGTATGTTACCTCGCCAAGTAAAATTTTATCATTCTGTATGCTGAGTGAGGTTTCTTCCCCTCCCAAGAGGCTTTACCTATAGAAACTTTATGGTTTTTTTTTTTTTTTTTTTAAAGAAGGGGGTCTAGCAACAACCTCAGTCATTCTTTACTGACAAAGGAAGCAAAGATGAAAGTCCAATTAAAAGCCCATGAAATTTCCATCATGTTTCTTTGAATTGAGTTTGGAGTCTTTGGAATTCTCAAAATAATTCACATGAAGATCTCAGATGCCCATGTATTTTCTGACTCCCTTCAAGGTAGCCATATGAGGAATGGCAATGAGTTTTATACCAGCATTTGCTGACAGTAAAATATAATGAAAAACATTTATTTGTAATAATGTTGACCACATTCTAACTGCCATTTAATGTAACCACACTATATTTCATAAGGTTTCAATTTAGCATAGCTAATCACAGGGCCAGTTCTACTCTGATGTAGATCTTTTGCATTCTGCCTAAGAAAATGTACTGAAGTGCTGCTTCGGAGAGAAACCCAGCCAAAGTCACATTTGGAATTAAACACGTTAGAGTTTTAACGTGTGCAGGTTTGTTACATATGTATACATGTGCCATGTTGGTGTGCTGCACCCATTAACTCGTCATTTACATTAGGCATATCTCCTAATGCCATCTCTCCCCTCTCCCCCCACCCCACAACAGGCCCCAGTGTGTGATGTTCCCCACCCTGTGTCCTTTTAAGCCACCACATTTGTGGTCATTTGTTACAGTTGCCCTGGGAAACTAATACAGTACATTCAAATATCACAACAAAAAAAATCAACTAAGAGGAATGAATGTATAAAAACAAATCCTGGCTGGGCGCGGTGGTTCATGCCTGTAGTCCCAGCATTTTGGGAGGCCGAGGTGGGTGGATCATGAGGTCAAGAGTTCAAGACCAGCCTGGCCAACATGGTGAAACCCTGTCTCTACTAAAAATACAAAAATTAGCTGGGCATGGTGGCATGCACCTGTAGTCCCAGCTACTTGGGAGGCTGAGGCAGGAGAATTGCTTGAACCCGGGAGGCAGAGGTTGCAGTGAGCCAAGATCGCATCACTGCACTCCAGCCTGGGAGACAGAGTAAGACTCTGTCTCAAAAAAAAAAAAATCTCCACTGATCAGTGGAGGAAGCCTTTCCTCACATCCACCCTCCACATCTATCAGCATGGGAAGCTGCAGTGAGAAAGTTTACATCTTTTAAAGCAGTTAAAATTTAGAAGTATAAGAATCAACAAAACTATAGAAAGTACTATTGACTCACCATTTCCTAAGCATGTCTTTTTTTGTTACACTTCCATAACTTTGCAAATAGTGTTCTCTTAGCCTGGGATGTCTTTTTCTACCTATGGAATCTCTACATACCCTTCAAGATGGGGGACAAGTGCTGTCACCACTTCCACGAAGCTACCTTCTACACACACACACACACACACACACACACACACACACGAGGCTACCACTTTATTCTGGCTTCTACAACATTTTTTACTTACCTCTAGTACAACACACATTACAATGCTTTGTGGTTTTTGGTTTATGGAGCTGTCTCCCCCACTAGGCTGTGAGGTTTACACGTGCAATACTATGTCCTACTTATTCTCAACCCCTCTATATATGGTCTCCAATCATTCAGTAGTCTAGGCTGAATTTCCTTACCGCGTAGTGGCTAGGTTCCAAGGCCTAAGAAGCAGAAGCTGCCAGTTATCCTAAGGCCTAAATGCCAAAGTCCTGGAAAGTTGTTTCTATTTTATTCTATTGTGCAAAGCAAGTTATGAAGGTATTCTAGATTAAGGGGTGGGGAAATAATTTCCTCTTGTTAATCCAAGACACTGCAGGCATGTACAGAGATGGGAGGAATTGTTGATGGCCATATTTAGAGACTGACCTACCTCACCTGAATTCCAATCCCAGCTCTGTTCTTAATAATACTATGACCTTAGCCTCAGATACATAATCTCTATGCCTTTACATCCTCTCCTATAAAACTAGGATAACACTATCTATTTGAAAAGACTGTTAAAAAGACTAAAGGAGATATTATAATTTACTTAGTGTGGTTTTTTACACATAGTAACCTTCTAACAAATGATAACTATTTTTTCTCTTCTCATAAAGGAGGTGCGTTCAAAAACAGGAAGTTAGTAGACTGCTAAAAGGAAATGCTGAGAGAGACCGTCATGGGGAGAAGAAATGAAGGGCAGAAGGACAGTAAAGACAACCTTTATCAACTTCAATCAGTTGTGTCCAATTTTGTTGTTACTAGGCAACTGTAGAAGAAATACCCAAATCTGGCCGGGCGCTGTGGCTTACACCTGTAATCCCAGCACTTTGGGAGGCTGAGGCGGGTGGATCACAAGGTCAGGAGTTAGAGACCAGCCTAGCCAACATGGTGAAATCCCGTCTCTACTAAAATACAAAAAATTATCCAGGTTTGGTGGCATGCACCTGTAATCCCAGCTACTTAGGAGGCAGAGACAGAAGAATGCTTGAACCCAGGAGGCAGAGGTTGCAGTGAGCTGAGATCATGCCATTGCAATCCAGCCTGGGCTACAGTGGGAGACTCCATCTCAAAAAAAAAAAAAAAGAAAGAAAAGAAATACCCAAATCTGCAAAACAAAGTATTTTGGGTATTCACCAGCAAAGTATATGCATGTCTAGGAAATTTCACAGTTGAATTTCAGGGAATATATCACAGCTTTGCATGATTTTTTTAAACTGTACTTTCCTTTAGAAATAATTTTGTTTCTGTCTTTTTTTTTTTTTTTTTTGAGACAGTCTTACTTTGGAGTGCAGTGACATGATCTTGGCTCACTGCAGCCTTGACCTCCTAGGCTCAAGCAATCCTCCTGCCTCAGCCTCATGAGTAGCCAGGACTACAGGCCCATGCCACCACACCCAGCTAATTTTTTGTATTTTTAGTATAGACAGGTTTTTACCATGTTGACCAGGCTGGTCTCGAACTCCTAACCTCAAGTGATCTACCTGCCTCGACCTCCCAAAGTGCTGGGATTACAGGGGTGAGCCACCATGCCTGGACTTGTTTCTGACTATTAAAGCAACCAATGGCCATTGAGAAAATTGTAGGTAATATCAAAAAGTAGTAGGAAGAAAATAATTAATATCCTTAATGCTATCACAAAGCTACAAGAAATATCTGAACCTATTTTTTTGCAGTAATTTTGTCATCAAAATATTCATCCATAGCTGATTTTATGAGTATACACTGTGCAGTCAGATCGGGCCACACACTCGGAAGAATCCCATTCTTGGTTTAATCCTCTCCTATCACCGCCTTGAAATTCTTAATAATTTTTGAAAAAGAGATTTCAAATTTTTATTTTGCAAAGAGCCTACAACTATGTAGTCAGTCCTGAATGCATGTGTGTATGTTTGCTGTATCTGTGTATGAAAACATGGAAGTAGCTACATATGTACACATGCATTAGTACCCCAAGCATATGTAGAATTATATACTTTATTTACATAGCTTTATGGTTACCTATATTTTATCTATGAGCATGTCATGTTTTAATTAACTATTCCATTCCTCTTACATTTTCAGGCTATTTACATTTCTACTTATGTGAATTTTTTCAGCACATATCTTTGTGCATATACAGTTTTTTATTTCATCTTTTATTTATTTCTGTCAGATGGAATTCCAGAAATGGAGTTACTGGATCAAAGAGTCTAAATATTTTTAGGTTTATATTTTCAAATTAATTTTTTAAGCAAAACTGTTGAGATTTATAGTCCAAAGAGCAGTCAACAAGGGTGCCTTAGGTATATTTTATAAAAGACCACTAACAAAGAATTCACTTTTAGAGGCAAGATGTCAATGGTTGAGAATAGAGATCGAATTCATACTTTATTTTTAATATTAGCCATACCATTTACTAGCTAGATAGTGATTTTGTACAATCTTTATTTGTATTTGTTCTTTATGTGCCTCAGTCCCCTATATAAAAATATCCACTTAATTAGAGGTACTGTGAAGATAAATTTGAGCTTGTACCATTCAACAAGTTTGGACTGAATACTAAATCTGTTCTAGGCATCTGCTTGGCCCAGGAGATGCAGCAGTGATCAAGATTGATAAGTCCTTACCCTCTTGAAGGTGGGCAGGCAAGTTAACAGTTCGAGAAGACAAGTTGGGCAGAAAACATTTTTTTAAAGTATAATGCATATTATAAAAGAAGAAGAAATAAAGTGTTTAAGGGTAGGTAGTTGTGGCCAGAGAAGGCCTCTGAGGATTGGCATGGCTCTGAGACCTAAAAAATGTGGGTGTAGGGGAGCTATCCAATGAAAGTTTAGTGAGCAGGAAGGAGCATTGAAGACAGAGAAAAACATGTGGGACATGGGCCCCCCAGTATGTGTCAAGTTCAGAAAAACCAAAAGTCACATATAGGTAGGGTGAACAGAAGTCCCAGATTATCCAGACAGTTCCTGTTTATACTAAGTATTGTGGCATAATAATTAATAGTGCACCTCTTTATCTCAAAAGCATCCTAGTTCAGAAGGTAAACGATGCAATCAAACTATAGCAAGAAAGCAAAGAACAGGAGGGAGAGTAGGAAGAGATGAGCTAAGGGTACTCTTTGGAGGATTTAACATGTTAAGAAGTTTCATCTTTATCTTAAGAGTCATTTATGGATTTTCCACAGGGAATTTACATAATCTAATTTGCCTTTTTATAGACAGATGCAGCTACATCAGAATAAATGATTTTTGTTGAGTGAAGAATAGCATTTGCAAAGAGTTTAGAGAAGTTTACAATATCTAAAAATAGGAGGAATTACTATCTAGATTATTTTTAGAAATTCATAGAAATCAGCAGTAAAAAAAAATTTAAAAATCCAGTAGGCAAAAGGTTTGAACAGACACTTCCCACGATAGAAAATCCAAACAGGTAACATGTATATGGACAGATGCTTGCCCTCAAAAGTTATCATAAGATATACTGCAATTTTAAATACAGTGTCCAGAGAAGCTTTGCTAATGAGATGACACTTAACTAAAGCAGAAAACTCTCTAGGAATCTGAAGGTGGAATGTTCCAGGTAGAAAAAACAGCAACAAAAGGAATGGCCCTAATCTAATAGGTGGTTAGATATATTCAAGTCAAAATACAACTGTGGAAATCTGATTGAAGCGATATCCCCTATATATATCCCCTAATATAATCCATAGGTGTCATGCCAAGAAGAGTTAATGGATCAGGGATGGAGGAGGATGGGGAAAATAATTAAATAATAAAAATGTGATTAAAGGAAGAAGGAAACTTGCTTGGATTAACCATACGTATACTAACAACTCAGTCTTGTGGACATGAGGTCAAACAACAAAACAATGACAACCAGAGCAAAGTTATCTAGGATACTGGCAAAAGAGGTGAGTCAAGAAGTGAAATGTGTGAAGCTAAGCTAAGCAAGAAGAGAAGTAAAGACCAGAGGGAACTGATAGAAATGTTCAAAGGACCAGAGGTCGTGAGAGGACCAAAGAACCAGTATAATAGGAGCTCCTGTTAGGAGTTAACCAGAAGATAGGTGATCGGAGTTAGACAGAGGGAACTCTGGGTTTCTAAAGTGGAACAACTCCAATTGTCAACATGGCCCAAGGTACAGTCATTGAAAGCAGTATAGAGGAGGTCATTGTTGATAAAGAGGTTATCAAAATTAACAACCAGGGAAAGGAACTGAACAATTGGTAGATGTTATTTTTATTGCTATTATTATAACTCATCACAGCATTCTTAAAAACTACAAGAAATATATAAAACTTATATGTAGAACAGAATCAGAGTCTTAGGAAACAAATATTATCTTACAAAAGTAGTACCAACAGAGTTCTGTCTCCAAAGCTAGCTTATATTCAAATCTATGGTGTCTAAAAGAACAGAAGAGAAAACAGGATTTCAGACACAGCATGTATCAGACCATTTTCACACTGCTATCAAGAAATACCTGAGACTGGGTAATTTATAAAGGAAAGAGATTAACTCACAGATTCACACATCTGGGGAGGCCTCAGGAAACTTACTCATGGTGGAAGGGGAAGCAGGGACATATTACATGGCGGCAGGTAAGAGAGAGGAGTGTGTGTGAAGGAGGAACTGTCAAACACTTATAAAACCATCAGCTCTCATGAGAACTCACTCGCTATCACAAGACCAGCATGGAGGAACAGCCCCCCATGATCCAATCATCTCCCACCAGGTCCCTCCCTTGACACGTGGGGATTCTGGGGATTACAATTTGAGATGAGATTTGGGTAAGGACACAGAGCCAACCACATTATGTCACTAATTACGCTTTTTCATCTTTACTGATTTATATGGAAGGGGCTTCTCTGTCTTTATCTACTTGTTGCTAGTGTTTTTAATTAGGAAATTTCAGAACTGGTGGTGCAAGAAAAAAGAATAATTATGAGGTCATCCTGATTTGGAGGGTGGAGAGGAAGGAGAAAAGGAAGATTAAGAAGATCTTGGAAGGAAGATGGCTAAACAGCCCTCACACACTAGTAAATCTAGATGCACTAGTAAATCTCAATAGCTAACATAAAGAAAAAGGGACTAGCTTTCCATTCTTTCCCATTTAAACTATTTCTACTTTATTCCATTTGAAACAATCCAGTGAGATAAGTTTAAAACAACTGAGAATGTCTCTATTCATAGTCACTCCCTGTACAACATCGCACATAACACATACTCTAACATCTAACACAATATAACACCATTTGGGATGTGCTTGACTAAGTATCTAAAATTGTCATAATAAAGGAATTCAAAACTCCAATTTTTCTTTTTTTCTAATCATTTACATTTTCCAGCCCTCCCTACAAACTCCAATTTTCCTTCTTGAATTTCATCTTATTCTACCATTTGAAAGTGTTTCAGAATAGAAAGCATAAATAGCAGCTTCGTTTTATTTATACAAAAGTGTTTCTTGCTCTTTACTGAGCCACTGGTTCCCATAGCCTGATTTTGGAGGAGGCAGGATAGCTGAAGGCAGGTTATTTCCCATGCATTCTCTGAATCTGTCCCACAGGCTGTTTAACACAAGTTGAAGGAAGTACATTTCGGGAAGAAAGTTCAGCATAGGATGTGGTACAGGCCTGGGGATAGCCTACACAAATGACACAAGGTCTTAGTGTGGCCGTCAAAACAAGGAAGATGGGAGGCTGGGTGTGACTCAGTGACTAACTCTCCACCTTGGGAAACCAGGAGTTCTTGTGAGTAAGCCCTGCCCAAGATAATGAAAGTATAAAAATATATTTACACAATAGTCATTGAAGTTAAGTGTTTTTCATCTTGTTTTCTAGTCTCCTGGCTAAACAGGAAGTTTTTTGCAGGATGCTCCAATATCCTCTGTTCAGAGTAACAACTTTAGCACTTTGCTTTCCTTTTCTCCCACGATACACTTAATGTTTCCGCTCTAGGTCCTGGATTTAGTCACAGATTTCCTGTAGGAAGCTAAGGCCCTTTGGCTTTTTTGCAAGAATCAGGCATACTCCACATAAAAGAGTCACAAGGAACCTTTTGTAGATAGCTTCGTCTTATTGATGTGCCTTGGGGAAAGTCAGAATGGGTGAGTTAATGAAACTGCAAAATACAACCAGCACCTCTGTCAATCTCCATAACACTCACTGGAAGTCAGGTACTTAAAATAGTTCCTGATCTTAGGGGAAGGATAAGTGATTCACTGGGTTCACTGCAAAAGGAAACTCTTTCGCCAGAGCTTATCTTGGCACCTAAAAAACATTACAAGGGCTAAATGCTACTGGCATATAAAGATGATGATGAAAATAAAATTAAGCCAGTGGGAGCTGGCTATATTGTATTAACATCTAGAGTGATTACATTAACAGTTGCCAATTTTCCTTTAAACTAATATTCTATTCACCTGGACATATTTAATTATAAGTTCTACCCTTCTGATTCAGTAGAGCATGGTGACAGATCATGTGGACCTGGAGTCAGGGGCCCCTGGGTGTGTGACTCAGTTCCAACACATTTATCTACATGATATTTAAGAAATCTGTTCATTGACTTGGGATCGATTCCTCTTTTTCTTCATCTTTAAAATGGGAATAATAATTGCATTTGGTTGAATCAAAAACTTAGCCATTTTTGTAGATTAAAATCTACATAAATTTCTTGTAAAGATTAAGGATCTAATACATGTAAAGTGCCTGGCACACTGCTAATACCTGTTAAAATTTAACAAAGCAATTATATTTTTATTATTATCATGTTCCATCATTTGTTCTTTTGATCTCCAGTTATGGAGTAGAAATAAAATGTGGACCACTTAATAACACTCTGGAATATAAGATACTAGAGGACAGCAGTTTTTATATTGGTTCACTGCTACATTCAACCCTAGAAAAATGCCTGGTACACAGCACAGACTCAGTAAACATTTGCTACATGAATGGATAAATTAATAACATGAAGATGACTACAACAAGATAGAATTTACCACCTGTCTTAAAATCAAGAGCTATTTTACCCCATTTCTTTTTAGAAAAATGTGCTATTTGTTGAAATAGTAACTTCTCTAATTAGACCAGGTGGACGGGTGCATTTTCAAGATGCTCAGGTACACCTAGTTCTGAAAGCCTTAATCTCCAGAGATTTCAGGTCATCCCAGAAATGTCAGTGGCAACCCAACTGAAGAAACAGCTGAAGTTATAGGAGGGGTCTGCTCTAAGTAACAGGAACCAGCTTGGATGTCCACCATTCTTAAAAACTCATGATAGTTATACCTGTTCAGAGGTAAGAATGACACATTTACTTTTGACATTTACCTTCTCAATTTGTCTTCTGCCTCAGTTTCTTTCCCTTGCAACAAACAAGGAAACTATAGAGAAGTTCTAAAGTAGCAATATTACTTTTCATTTTCTTTCTTTTTATTTTATTTCATTTTTGTTTTGTAGAGATAAGCTCAGGATGGTCTTAAACTCATGTACTCAAGCAATCTCTCCACCTTGGCTTCCAATGTGCTGGGATTACAGACATAAGCCATCACACCCAGCAGATTTTTCTTGGTAATTTATAGCAAAAGGTCTTGGGCCTGATCCTTAAAACCTATGTAGTGGCATCGACTGAAGGCCATAAGAAATATTAAGGAAATGGCCTTTGGCATGAAATGTTATTGGTGTTTTGAGTCTACGACTGAAGAGACATTGATAATTTGAAGAAACAAAATTAGCATACTGATCATGACTTTTTATTTACCAGCCACAGGATCTTTTTAAAAAGAGTATGGACATAATACTGATGCAGGAGTTTTTCTCGACCCTTTCGTTGGAATTGCAACAGAGGTGCCCTGTTTATTTGGCCTGCTGCACTCAACCTTTTGCGGGAGGGAGCGTATGAGCGAGCAAGTGTTCCAGACAGCCGCTTTGGGTGCTGGCAGGAGCAGGCTCCAGGCAGGCCCCGTGGCAATGCCAGGGTGGGGGTGCCTGTGACCCCTGAAGCCCCAGAGGGCATGTTACAGTGCTTTCTTAGCTCCGCCGTCCATGGATAGCAGTGTGTTATCAGCTCAGTAGATTCCTTGACTCATTGTGTGGAGCAGCTGCCCTCCACCAGTGAACACACAGGGCCAGTATGACAACCTTTTTTGGGTATCCACACTCGGTGGATCCCAAGCTCCTGTCTGGCATCCAAGAAGAATTAGGTTGCACGGACACTTGAAGGATGGTGGAGGTGGAGAATTTTATGTAGCGATGGAAGTGGCTCTCAGCAGAGAGGGATGCTGGAGAGGGGACAGGAAAGGAAGATAATCTTCCCTGAAGTCTCGTTGTCTCTGGCTGTCTCTTCTCCAAAGTCCAGCCATCTCCCTGAAGTCAAGTCAGCTCTCTCCAATCAAGCCGCTTCTCTCCTCTACTGACTGAGTCTGGGGTCTTTATAGGCACAAGATGGGGATCCTGCCAGGCCACAGGTAGTTTTGGAAAAGGCAACATTTTATGGTTAGAAAGACATTATTCAGAAAGAACCAATTGAGAGAGAGTGAGCGAACAGGGATAGAAATTCTCACTTTTGAGCCGCGGGTTTCGGGATTTTTGACCTGAAGGTGGGATTTTGCCAGGGGCCCACCCCTGTCTGCCTAGAATTTCTCTGCCTCATGCCTCTATCAATACAATTCTTATTAAAATGTATAAGTGGTACAGATAGGCAAAAGTGTAAAGGACAAGCAAGCCAGCCAGCTCTGAGCCACACTGCCTGGGTCTCAGTCCTGGGTCCATCACTTACTAGCTATGAGACACTAGGAGAGCTGCTTACCCTCTCTGTGCATAACTTTCCAGAGTATTAAATGAGATGGTACCCAGGAAGCACCTTGCACAATGCCTGGAATGGTGAACACTTAATAAATGTCATCTTTACTGATCCTATGATGTTTAATAAAGATAACATCTGCTTTGGAAGAGATGCTTTTAGAAAGACAGGATCATCAAAACGCTTTCTTCTTTTTGTTTTGTTCCCATTTACATCATTTCCCTTAAAATAGTGTCAGTTCTGAGGTATTTAAATTTTTATTCAGCTAAAAAAATAGTTCGACATTGCAGATATGGCATGGTTGGTCATACTCATTGTTTAAAAATAAAAGATCAACAACAACAACAACAGAAAAAACCTTTTTGATGATGTTCACTGGAAATCTTGACACTTCGATTCATCTTTTGACCATCTTCCTGTTTCAGTAAGATTCTCATGAGACTCTTGGAAGAATATAGTCGAACACACTCGAGAGTGAACTGTGCACCCACTTGTGTTGTAAGGATGTTGTTTATATTTTAGATCCTGTTTTCTTCCTGGATGAAGTGCCGCTGTTACCAGGTGCTTCTCCCACTGTTATCGTCTCCTCCTCAGGGCTCAGCCTGCTGGAGGCAGCTTCCTGCAGGCTCTTTGTGAAACTGGCCACTAAAGAATAGGAGAGAGCCTGTCAAAGGTTATCTCCCACCTGGGTTGCAGTTTCCATGAATATCAAGGTTCATCACAATCTGCTGCAGCAATTTATATGATGTGTCACAGGGCACATAGAAGAGACAGAGTTCTTGCTGAAGGAGAGCTCAGAAGGGGGAAGAAAGATAATGGGGGTGGGCAAATGAGATGCTCAAGGGAATTCCTTCAGTCAGATGCTGTAGACATCAGTTAAAATACAATGCCTAACCCTTCTGGAGAAAATAATGAATGCATGACACACTGTACAATGAATTCTAAATTGCTTTGCACATATCTGATGGTCATGTTGCTCCCAAGAACAACTTTCGTTCAACTATCCAAATAGAATGAACACCTACTTCCAAGAAAAAATGTTGTTACCTTCTTAGATAATTAACCTCCAAAATTGAGGCAAAATGGACCAATTTTACTCCAAGAATCAAGAGGCAATTCATGAGGTAATCAGAAAGCAAGGATGCTTAATTATGCATCTAAACCTCCTGATTCAGCTATGCCATGCCATAGAGCCAAAAGGAAGACTGATCTCTGCCCAAGTCTACTTCCCAGACTGGGAAGATTAGCAGGAGGGCAGAGGCTCACAGGGGTACAGAAACTGACAGTATGGAACCCCCACTGCAGCCCTGTTAGATATTTCAATATCTGCCAAGAAGTAAGCACCATGCCTGTAGAATCCACTTACTTAAGGAAATGAATTACTAGGGTTGCATCCTCTGAGTTAGCAGTTATTGACGGTAACAGCAAAGACTTGACTTAGGAATAGGGAAAATATCACTCGTTACACTTCCTCTGAGCCAATCTCAGCTATTTCCTCTTTAGTACTCATGGCTTCCTTCCAGGCACAGACAGCCTCAAGTAACATTCCTATAATTCCCAAACCAGCCCGTCCTACCCCAAACCAGTTCACTGATTTCAAGGACAAATCCTAAATGGTAATCATAACATCAAAACGCAAAGCATCATCAGGAATATTCCCCTTGTTGACAAATTAGAGGGAAAAATGGAGCTGAAGAGGGTGATGTTGAATAAGAGAACATCATTATCATTTCTTAGAAGTACTATTGTGATAAGTTTTCATAGATATCAGAAAATAGAGATTTGGGAAATACATAGAACTGCTTTTATTCTGAATTAGTTGTTCTGGAGTCAGGTAAAAATCTTTCCTGAATCCCTAAGACAATCACTTTCCACCAATTGGATAACACTAAGAAGGTTTTAGACCACAAGGGAATTTGAAACACTTCCCACTAAGCTAGAACTAGAATATGTCTAGGGAAAGCCATGTTTCTGATAAAGAGATTTCAGTCTCAAAAGCAAGTGAGAAAACATTGATTTAATTTTAAAAATCAAGTGAGCCTCACTACTCTGAAAATATTAATCAAAAAAGAAAAAAAAAGAATCATGGTTTCTGCTCACACTGGCTATAATACTGAAGCTATACTCCAACATATGCCTAATACATTGTCTAATCCGTGTTTAACATTCTGTATTTAGTGTTTTAGTCATTTGAGTTAGGACCTGCATTCAAAAAAATATTTATTGAATGCCTAACATTTCCATGCACTATGTTAGGCAACGGCTATGCAGAGATGTTTGAAACACAGCATTTGACCCCTAGTATTTCAAATTACTACCTAATGAATCATTGTTAAAAGTAAAAATTTTCCTAGAACATTTTGAGCATCAAAATAAACAATAGTTATAGATTATAGACCACAAAATAAAATTTTAAACCTATGAGATGAAAGAAAGAGAGAGAGAGAAAAAATTGAGGGAGGGAGGGAGGGAGGGAGGGAGGGAGGGAGGAAGGAAGGAAGGAAGGAAGGAAGGAAGGAAGGAAGGAAGGAAGGAAGGAAGGAAGGAAGAAGGAAGGAAATGGAGGAAAGATGTGAGGGAGGGAGAAAGAGAAGAAAGGAAAGAAGAAAGCAAGCAAGCAAGAAAGAGAGAAAGAGAAAAAAGGAAGGAAGAAAGGAAAGATGTGAGGGAGGGAGAAAGAGAAGAAAGGAAAGAAAGAAAGAAGAAAGCAAGAAAGCAAGCAAGAAAGAAAGAGAAACAAAGAAAAAGAAAGAAAAGAAAGAAAAAGAAAGGAAGGAAAGAAGGAAATAAAAGAAAAAGAAGGGAGAGAGGAAGAACCTTGCTAAGACTAGATTTCAAACTAGTAAATATGGAAGAATAAAGGAATTTCACTATATTGGCCAGGCTGGTCTCCAACTCCTGTCCTCGTGATCCACCCACTCGACCTCCCAAAATGCTGGGATTACAGGCATGAGCCACCAAAGAGAATTTTAAAATTCCTTTATTCAGCAGGGCACAGTGGCTCACGCCTGTAATCCCAGCACTTTGGGAGGCCGAGGTGGGTGGATCACGAGGTCAGGAGTTCAAGACCAGCCTGGCCAATATAGTGAAACCCTGTCTCTACTAAAAATACAAAAAATTAGCCAGGCGTGGTAGCAGGTGCCTGTAATCCCAGCTACTGGGGAAGTTGAGGCAGGAGAATTGCTTGAACCCGGAAGGCAGAGGTTGCAGTGAGCCAAGATCGCACCACTGCACTCCAGCCTGGATGCCAGAGTGAGACTTTGTCTCAAAAAAAGAAAAATCGCTTTGGGCCACCACCATAATAGTAATTGTTATAGAGATGAACTATTAGTGGATGCTAAAACTACAGGTGGAAGTTTGATTTAAAAAACAGATACTTACATAAACTCAAAGCATTTTCCCACAAGACACGTATTTAGTACAAAGGGAAAAAACAGTAATTTTACAGTGGAGAAACCCTATCATCTTAACCAAAGGGATAAAAATTACCACCAATAATGAGAAAAATAGACATCATGTGCCCCTCATTAGATTTCACTAAGAAAGACAAAACCTCACATCTGAATATTGCCAAAAATGCATAATGTAAATCAAATCATGAGAAAAATTCAGACAAACCTAAACTGAAATGTGATCTACAAAATAAGTGTCCTGTATTTATCAAAAGTATCAAGATCATGAACAATAAAGAAACACGAAATAATTGTTTTACAATGAAAGAGAATAAAAAGACATAACAATCGAATATAATATGTGATCATGGACAGGATACCAAATGATAATTTTTTTTTTTTTTGCAGTAAAAGACATTATGGACAAATGATAAAATTTGATAAGATCTGTCAACTAGATGAAGGCTCACAAGTGTTTTCTCTAGATCAGATGGTAAATGTTTTCAGAGACTGCAGGCCATGTAGTCTCTATCACAACTATTTAACAATACCATTGTAGGCAGAAAGCAGCCAAGGATGGTCCATAAACAAATGGGCATGGCTGTGTTCCAATAAAACTTTACTTACAAATATAAATGGGAAGCCACATTTACCAACTGCTGGACTAAATTAATACTAGATGAATATTAATTTCCTAATTTGCTTATTGTACTGCGGTTATGTGAAAGAACATTTATTTTTAGGAATCATGTACTGAAGCATTTCGGGATAAAAGACATCATATTTGCAACTTACTCCCAAAAATTTCAGAGAAAGAAAAAGAAGATAAATAATAAACAGGTAAATAAAATAAATAAAAGAAGACAAGAAATAAATAAATTTGAATATTCGGGGAACCTGGTGAAGGATATATGGAAACTCGTAGTACTATTTTTGCAAATTATCTTTAAGTCTGAGATAATTTCAAAAACAAAGAGCTAAAAGCAAAGCATGGTGGTACGTGACTCCTCTAGTCCCAGCTACTCAGGAGGCTGAGGTGGGAGGAGCCTACGAGTTCAAGACCAGCCTGGGCAGCATAGGGAGACCCTATTTCTAAAAAACATATCAATTTAAAGTTGAGAAAATGAATTATGGGAGGAAGCCCAAGTGGAATAATGCCATGTAGATAGAGAAAATGACTTGAGAGGTAGGAGTGTAGGAGTGTAATGGAGAGTCAGCAGCAAGACATAAAAATTATAGTTGACAGAGATAATGGGGATAGAATTTCCTCTAGGGCTGCCTTTTAAAGACCAACTTAAATAAAACTGATTCCCATTTTCTTACAGGCCATAACTTTCAATGATGCCCAAAAGCACAGTTCACATAAATGTTCCTCCTACTATGCATTGTGTGCAAAATGCATAACTCTAAAGGGAAATTGCTTCTACATTTTCTCCTCCTCAACTCCCACATTGTTGGGGTTGTCTGGGCTTTCCAAATGCCACAGAAATATTTTGCAGAGCGCAAAGAGCTGCCAAACACTGCAACCAAAGTTTGTCCAGACATATGCATAAGTGACTGGGATGTGAATTATGAGATTATGGAAATAAAATCTTTACCTCTCAGACAGTTTCCAAGGCAATGCCTTAGAACTGATATGGACAAGAGGCAGGAGGGTGGGGGTCCCGAGCAAAGGCCCTACCCTCAAGCCTAGATACCTGAGGCCCTAAATGGGAACAGGCATTCCAATTTTTGCACCCAAAAGTTGCCTTTTAGCCTGCCACACCCCCCTATCCTGTACCCATATAAACCACAAATCCCCAGCTCTAGGAGGAGAGAAGGAGACAAAGAGAAGAGTAGTAGAGACAGGGAGAAGAGAAGGTATGTTGGGAGGAGTTCGGCTGGGGACGGTTGGAGAATCAGCCACTGGACAGCCAACTCCAGGGAAAGACCATCTTCCCACTCCATCCCCTTCCCAGCTCCCCATCCACCCCCTAAGAATGACCTCCACCACTAAATAAAACCCCAGCATTCACCATCCTTCAAATCCCTCTGTGACCCAATTTTTCTGGGACACTGGACAAGAGCTCAGAATACAGAAAGCTGTCACTCTGGCCCTCTGTCCTTGCAGAAAGGCAGAGGGTCCACTGAGCTGGTTAACACTTAAGCTTTACATAGACAACAAGGTTAAAAGAGCTCACTATAACACACACCTGCTTGAGCTTCTGCACCCGTCTGTCTGCATGCTCCCCCTCCCATAAGGAGTTTGAGCAATGGCAGCTACCGAACAGAGGAGCCACATCCTTGTCGCATGTCCCACAAGGTGGGTCAGGGAACTCTCCCGTTTCAGAACTATGATAAAAATTTGGACAGTCATCCTGATATTATACAAATTTGAAAAATTAGCCTTTCCCCGGTAAGAGGGAACCCAAAATATGGGGAGCTCTATACCACAAAGGTTCAATTGTTGCTCATGCTAAGTCCAATGCAGACTTTTTTCCAGGAAAATTCTCTCCAGGACTTCTCCATCTTATGTTGCCACCATTTCCCCATCTCAGCTCCCAAGGCCTCTGCAGCACAGGAGAGGAGAACCCAAAAGTCATGGAGGGATTTTGGGGGCAGAAATGAAAGGGGCAGACATCACTTCTGCTCACAACCCGTTTGCCAAAACAGGTCCACAGCTCGAACTTAATTGCAAGCAAGGCAGAGAAAGGAAGGCAAGGAAGCACTGATATTTTGTGAGCACTAAATATCTCTGCCACCAAATCTCTTCAGGTTTTTGTTTAGTAAAAACCCATAAACTTTTATCAAGATTGTCATTTAATAGAGAATGGAATTGGATACATACCAAGACTCCCCCATACACATGTATTGTGTTTAATAGGACAGACTGACCTACATGTGACCAATAGGATCTGAAACTACTGTAACAATCCATCCTTTCCCCTACCCCCAACTTCAAGTCATGAAATAGAAACCAATTAAAAAGTATTTCCTTGGCATTTGGTCTCAAATGATCCTTAGCCACCGGACTAAGTTTAGGGCATTCAGGTCTCTATTCTAAACCTAAGGTAAACCCTATAAATGTCACAATGCATTTTGGCATTAAATCTCCAGCCTTTGAGAAGGTTCATGTGACATTTTCTTTGTGACAGAAATGATTGCAAGAGTTGATTTTGTTGGTTGGCTTTTTGTTTCAATTGCAACAGAGTCTGAAAAACTACCCGGCAACAAGTACACGGAATACCACTGTCCCCATAATAATACTGCAAGAGAAAAACATCTCAGGGAGAAAGAAGTTAGTACATTTCTGACATTCCAAGGTGTGAAAGGAAGCAATCTGACGTCTGAAAGCCGGAAAAAAAACAGTTCCTTGGCCCATGCTGTTCATACACCAAGGTCATCTAGAAAGTTATCAGAACTCAAAAATAAATAAAATTAAAAGTCTATTTTAAATGATCTCCTGTATCCAAAAGCTGCAAACAAGCACGTGAAGATTTCAATGTTTTATCTGTCTTGTTTGAAAGTCCTCATTAATACTGTATTATGCTGAGGGGTTATTGAACTCAGGTAAACACTAGAATTACAGAATGATTTCCCAACAAACACATTGCTCAGTATATATAATGAAGACTATAAGAGAAAAATCCTGGGGATGTTGTTAACTGAAAGGTGCAAAAATGAGGAAATGTCATTGCTTAAAAATAATTAGATTAACTGAAAAAACAACTCTTAATAGAACTAATATCATACTAAAGCAAAGGAAGTAAAGCAAGCTTTGTCTTGAAAGTCAAATGGTCTCCTCTTATATATGTTCATTTCTAGGGGAAAGGGTGATTTTAAGCTGCCAAATCAGTATAAATACAAGTCCCACTTACGGCCTGGCGCAGTGACTCACTCCTGTAATCCCAGCACTTTGGGAGGCCAAGGCAGGCAAATCTCGAGGTGAGGAGTTCAAGACCAGCCTGGCCAACATGGTGAAAGCCTGTCTATACTAAAAATACAAAAATTAGCCCAGTGTGATCGCACGTGCCTGTAATCCCAGCGACTCCGGAGGCTGAGGCATGAGAATTGCTTGAACCTGGGAGGCAGAGGTTGCAGTGAGCCGAGATTGCTCCACTGCACTCCAGCCTGGGCAACGAAGCAAAATTGTCTTGAAAAAAAAGTCCCACTTACATTAAAATCTGAAGAGTCCCAGTGCAGGTACTCATGTGCCCACGTGCTCACGTGTGCACACACACACCCACACAAACTGTATATTAACTAGAATATATTTTTAATATATATTTAGTGTGGCAGATGGGAAAGATTGTTGTATGAAACAACCAAAGAGAAGAGATACCAGAAAAAAGTAGAAAAAAATTCAGAAACACTAATAGCATGAAATGATGGAGAGTGTCCTAGCATATCTTCTCTGTACCTTGTTGTTGTCATTTGTTATTTCTGTAATCTGAGAAAAATCATACTTTTTTTCTCCAGGCCCCTGGTTGATCTTCTGCAACATGGGAATGGTAGCATGGATTCTGAAGGATACATGGAAGGATGAAATAACAAAATGTGTGTATATGACTGGAGTTGACCAAGCACTTTCTCACTTTTCTTCCCTCAAATATATCACTAATATGATTGTGACTCTGAAAAATTTCTAACCACTTGCATGTGTGTTAAACAATAGATTGAAACTGAGTAACAATTAAGTACTATACAAATAATCAAATGAAGAGTCATTGGCTGGCAAAGATATAAAGAAAGTGTAAGAAAAACAAGATGCTAGGAAGGTTGTATTGTGTTTAATAGGACAGACTGACCTACATGTGACCAATAAGATCTTAAAGCACTGTAACAATCCATCCTTTCCCCTACCCCCAACTTCAAGTCATGAAATAGAAACCAATTGAAAAGTATTTCCTTGGCATTTGGTCTTAAATGATCCTCAGAAAATCTACAAATGTGGACATCTATAGGCTCACAATTTTGAAAAGTTATTTGACTCAAAATTTTGGCTCTTGCTTTCCTCATATATAAAGTGATAGATCAGGCGCGGTGGCTCACGCCTGTAATCCCAGCACTTTTGGAGGCCGAGGCGGGTGGATCACGAGGTCAGGAGTTTGAGACCAGCCTGGCCAACAGGGTGAAACCCCATCTCTACTAAAAATACAAAAATTAGCTGGGTTTGGCAGCAGGTGCCTGTAATCCCAGCTACTCAGGAGGCTGAGGCAGGAGAATTGCTTGAACCCGGGAGGTGGAGGTTGCAGTGAGCTGAGATCGTGCCACTGCACTCCAGCCTGGGCGACAGAGCAAGACTCCATCTCAGAAAACAAAACAAAACAAAATAAAACAAAATAAAATAAGTGATAATGATTATTGTAAAAATAAGGCATTATAGAGAGCCCCTAGCACAGTGCCTAGCAGAAGAATTGCCCTTGACTTCATCCTTTCCCTCACTTCATACATTCAGTTCACGAGTAATTCCTGCAACCTGTAACTTCAACATGTACCACACCACCCATTTCTTCTCATCTTTACTCTTGTCACTTTAGTCTCTCCTCTTTTCAACTTATTATTCATGTAGCGTATTAGTCAGGATTCTCCAGAGAAACAGAGCAAACAGCATGTGTGTGAGAGAAAGATATTTATTCTGAGAAATTGGCTCATGTGATTGTGGACGCTGGCAAGGTGAAAACCTGTAGGGTAAGGTAGCAACTTTGAGATCCAGGGAAGGCTGATGTTTCAGCTCAAGTCCAAAGAGTCTGCAGGAAGAATTTTTTCTTCCAGAGGAGACACCAACCTTTGTTCTCCTCAGACTTTCAAGTGATTAGATGAGGCTCACCTGCATTTCCAAGAGTAATCTGCATTTCTCAAAGTGTTTTTTTTAAAGAATAACTTCTATTTTAGATTCAGGAGGTACATGAGCAGGTTTGTTACCTGGGTACACTGTGTGATGCTGAGATTTGAGATATGAATGACCTCATCACTCAGGTAGTGAGCACAGTAACCAACAGTTTTTCCACCCTTGCTCCTCTCCTTTCCTCTCCACTCTAGTAGTTTCCAGGGTCTATTGTTGCCATCTTTGTGTCCATGACTACCCAGTGTTTAGCTCTTTCTTACAAGTGAGAACATGCAGTGTTTGGTTTTCTGTTCCTGCATTAATTTACTTAGGATAACGGCCTCCAGCTCCATCCATGTTGCTGCAAAGAACATGATTTTGTTCTTTTCTACGGCTGCATAGTATTACATGATATATACCACATTTTTTATATCTACCACATTATCATTTTCCAGTCCACCACGGATGGGCACCTAGGTTGAGTCCATGCCTTTGCTATTGTGAATAGTGCTGTGATTAACATACCAGTGCATGTGTCTTTTTGGTAGAACAATGTATTTTCTTTTGGATATAGAGCCAGGAATGGGATGGCTGGGTCAAATGGTAATTCTGTTTTAAGCTCTTTGAGAAATTTTCAAACAGCTTTCCACAGTGGCTGAGCTCATTTACATTCCCACCAACAGTGTATAAGCATTCTCTCTTCTTCACAGCCTCAGCAGCATCTGTTGTTTTTTGGTGTTTTTAATAATAGCGATTCTGACTGGTGTGAGATGGCATTTCATTGTGGTTTTGATTTGCATTTTTCTAATGATTAGTGATGTTGAGCATTTTTTCATAGGTTTGTTAGCCACTTATATGTCTTCTTTGGAGAAGTGTCTGTCCATGTCCTCAAAGTGTATTGATTTACACAGAATCTCATCTAAAAAATATCTTCACAGCAACATCTAGACTAGTACTTGACTGAGCACCTGGCTACCACGGTGTAGCCAAGTTGACACATAAAATTAACCATCATACATACAACTACCAAACTCATTCTTTCCCCTGGGCCTTAGTAGCCGCTGTCCCCTCTGTTTGGAAAACTCTTCCTTACATGCTTCATCACTCTCACATCACTCAGATACCAGCACAAATGTCACCTCTACAGAGAGACCTTCCCGCCTAACCTATGTATTGCATTTTTGCTGCCACCTTCCTCCCCACAACATGATCTCTTACATCTCCTAATTTTATTTTATTTATATGCTTATTACTACCTACAGTCATCTCATTTCCGCATTCTCTCATTTGTTATGTTTCTCCCATTGGCTACAGGATAATTAGCTCTGTGTGTGCAAGGATCTTATCTGCTTCCCATTCTATCTTCAGTATACAGAATCCTGTCTAATACATAGTAGGCATTCACTAAGTATTTGATGAATGAATCAATCAACCAATCAATCCTACGTACTAAAATACTCTTTGATTATTATTTTTATTAATAATTTATATAGTTTATTATTACTGTTATTATTATTTGTACTCTGGTCTTTAAAAATCATACCCATCACACCCGGTGTGGTGGCTCACACCTGTAATCCCAGCACTTTGGGAGGCCGAGGCGGGTGGATCACCTGAGGTCAGGAGTTCAAGACCAGCCTGGCCAACATGACGAAACCCCATCTCTACTAAAAATATAAAATTAGCCGGCGTGGTGGTGCATGCCTGTAATCCCAGCTGCTCGGGAGGCTGAGGCAAGAGAATCACTTGAACCCGGGAGGCGGAGGTTGCAGTGAGCCAAGATCAGGCCATTGCACTCCAGCCTGAGCAATAAGAGCGAAACTCCATCTCAAAAAAAAAAAAAAAAAAATCATACCCATCCCATATCTGGATTATCTTTAATGACAGATGCTGAATTTATCCTTAATCCCACTTATCTGATGATTTCAAATAAAGTTTGTAAAATTTAAATTTTATTATATGAGAAGCAGGAGATAGATTATTAAGAGAATTGAAACAAGAGTTATAAAGCTTAATATTTCATACATTAACTCGTCTGATTATGGATATAAAGAATAGAGCCCTAAAATAGACTGTGCCTACACACACAAAATGACTTTTAAATGATTCAATAATTCTGTATAATTCAGGCTGAAGTAACCAAGATTTGAGATATTTGGGTGAGTAAAGTAACGGTGAGCTCCTATTTCTTGGATTAGCTTGTTGGCTGGTTGTATTTCCTCCATTGCTTTGTACATGCAGACCTAACTGAGGAGTGTTTCAAAATTTACACCTGGCAGAGAAAAGGAGCTTCCCTGAAAATTTACTTTCTTTGCAAAGAGATGAAAGTTATGACTTCATTATTTCTGGAGAGAATGAAAACATGTAGGTAGATGTTGGATGGTGAAACCAAGTAAACCTCTTACCGAGGCATCTTTTCATATTTCATTCTATCTATACAATATACAACTAAACTTTTTGACTTGCTGATGAATATGGTGGTTGTAGCAGAAACAGATCTTTTTTTAATGATTGAGCCCAGATTTTGTTAGCATAAAGGCATATGTAGAAGTAATAAAGTCCCAAGGAGGTCTCTTCCACAAGGAAGAAGCCCTTCTTTCCCAAGAATCTCCTGGATGCCTCAGCTTCATCTTTTCTCTCTGTTTAACCTGAGACCTTCACATGAACATCTACGTTCAATCTTTTTAGTTTTTCATCTTTGAGTTGCATTTTCCCATGAGTCAAATTATTCTTTCAAAAATGTATAACTTGATGAAAATACAGGAACAGAAATTACCTACTTTCTTTTTCCAAAAAAAAAAAAAAAAAACAAGATGCCAAAGCAGGAAAGAGATGGGCACTCCCTTGATACCCATAGGACATCCTGAGAACCACTTCCCTGTGGAGCATTTATTAGTATTAACTGAAAGCAAGACAGTAAAAGAGACCTTCTTTAGAAGAACTAAATCTGTATCCAGTTCATTTTGAAGATAAGAGGGAGAAAGGAAACTAACACCCTGCCCCTCCTTCGTGGCAAGTCTAGTCCTGAGCTCTGGACCTCTAAGCCCACTTGTCATTGAACAACATTGTGAAATAGGGATTATGATCCCGATTTACAGACCTGGGCAACTGATTTGACCTCTTTGAGTTTCAGCCAATGTGAGACAGAAAGGAGGATTAAGTTGGTCTGTCCAGCTCCAAAGCCTGCCTAGAAGCAAGCTTCATATCCAGTGACAAAAAAGGCCATCCAATGCAAAAAGCAGAAACCATAAAGGAAAAGATGAATAGGCCTAGCCACTTAAAAACAAAGGAAAAAATTGTATGGCAACAAAAAGACAAGTAACAAACTGGGAAGATATTTGCATATGTAAGAGAAAAATAATTAATACCCAATAGGAAAGTGATTCTTATAAATCAATTAGTAAAAGATAACCTCACAGGAAAAAACAATGGGAAAGGATTAAACAATTCATTAGAGACAGATGTTAAATAGCTCAGAAATATATACAAAGATATTCAAGTTACCCAATAACAAAGAGGACAGCCAAAGTAGCAAAGATTAAGAAGACAGGCCAACAAAACCCTCTGTTGGCAAGAGTTTGAGAAAATGGAAATTTACACACATCTCTGTAGAAACTGTAAATTGGTACTGTCTTCCTGGAGAAATGGGTGACTATAGTTGGTAATAATGTACTGTGTACTGGAAAAACTGCTAAGAATGTAGATGTTAAATGTTTTCACAACAAAAAAAATAAGTATATTATGGTAATGGAGATGTTAACTAGCTTCATTTAACCACTTCACGACAGAGGCATATATCAAAACATCATGTCGCATACCATAAATACATATAATTTTCATTCATCACCTATAACTTAATTTTAAAAATTTAACTGTGTATGCCTTGAGTCAGTAATTACACATTTAGAATTTAATCTGAATGATAATGATAGAAAAGTTCACTCATAAATGTATGAGGAAAGTAGGGGCACTAATATTGATAATACCTCTCCAAAAATGCTTATCAATAGGCAACTGGTTGAATTATAATAGCCCAAAAATGAATTCCACTATTGAAAAAGATACTGCATGCTCATATATTTTTCTCTTTTATTTTTATATATTTCTATTTCATTTGAGATATATACATATATTCATTTCAGAAAAAACAAACTATAATTTTTGAGATCTGTAACATACCTAGCACTTTACAAAATTTGCAAAGCAATTTCTCATATTTTATTTCATAGTAAAAACTAAGTTTTCTGTCCAATGATGTTATAGTGTGATATGATTTCATGCTAAAAGCAATAATTTCTCGTTTTGCCTGTGAATTTCTTTTAATTATTTCAAATATTTAAAAGTAGGGAGGCTGCCCAGGTGTTTGGGTTCAGCAACCATGATCAAAAGGAGAGGGAAAATGTGGTTTTCTTTCATTGCATTTCCCTTGAGCATCTTCAAGACCCTTTGAAAGAACAGCTGCCTATCCCAGGCAACCTCTCTGCTTAGTCTACACGGAAGAGATGAAATTCACTCCTAAAGTGTGGGTGTTTTCAGGACCCAGTGAACTGGAACTTTCAGCATCTTCTGCAAGCCCCGCTGGGCCGGCCTTTCATGTGAGCAGGAAGGAAATGACTGACAACTTTCTCGTCTTTATGGAAGGCGGACTTTATTTCCAGCTCTCAGGTCAAAAGGCAGCGGAAAGAAAACAAAATCACTAAGAGATAAAGGCTAAAAATAACGTCCTGTGGGGTGAATCAACCCAGTTTGGGACCCTGAAGACAGCAACAAGGCAAGGATGTGCGTAGGGCTACATCTGCGTCATCCTTCACAGGTGGTCGTGACCAGAATCAAAATGCCTGGGCAAGAGAGGAAGAAGTTCTGCAAACAGGTGTGCTGGAGGGAAGGCGTGGGGATGGGAGAGGAAGAAGCCACTGAGTCGATCCTGGGCTTGAAGCCCACACACTTTCCCAACAGTTCACCTCCGGGAGAGCCCAAGGGCTGGACATGGGCTCGGAAGGAGCTAAAATTTGATTTGGGGTTTTGTGGTTTGGGTGATGCACTTTCAGTTTAAAATATAAATAGATGTGTTTGTGCAGTTGAGCTTTCCTTCTCTTTGCTTTTACTTGTCACTTTAGAAGAAATAAGTCTATGATTCACAGGCTAATGCCAAAAAAGAAAAAAAAAAGGAGTTCTCATTGGGTGATTTCCTAGTTTATAGGAAGCAATGGGGTAATGGGTTTAAAAGTCACCTGAAAGACATCCGCTATGGACTTTGATGATGAGTATAAGAATGATTCATTTCATTTATATAGCACTTTAATTGTGTTTTTAGTGACATTCTAATTTGGACATACAACTATCCTAGGAGACATAAGGTGATTATTATTCATCATATTTTACAAGTTAGAAAACAGAGGTCAGATAAGTTAAAGATTGCATGTTCCCTTATAGACTGAGCTATAATAAACACACACACACACCACACGCATGCACGCGCACACACACACACACACACACACACACACACATACACACCAGGCAGAATCATTATTATTTCCCTAACTGTACCACTGGGCAAACCTCCAAGGGGAAAACTGGTATTAGATGCTGCTAAGGAGAATAGTGCAAAAAATAAATAAAAAATACTGAGTAGAAAAGTATGAGAAGGATTCTAGCCTACATGGATTTAAAAACAAACTAGATCCCAACGGGATTTGAGCAGTGCTACCTTACAAGGTCTTTCCAACTGGCTGCTAAATGCTTCCACCAGAATATGCCACTAGTCCTAGGCACCACATCTATATGCACTAAACAAGACTGATCATCTTTCTTTATCCTCCTCCTTCCTTCCATTTCTATGTTAATGATGTCACTGTCTTCCCAGGCTCCCAGACTCCAGTGAGTTTTCCAATGTATCCACCTTCCCTGCCTTCTACATTCAATCAGTCCTCTTGCTTCAACCACTGAAATGACTCTTATATGTTTTCTGTCTTATATCCTAATACAATCCAGGATTCCTCCCACCTATACAAATGCAATAATTTATTCTCTCTTCTCACTGCCTCCACATCTAATACAGCAGCTCCAATTCATCTCATGATCTATTCCAGCCAATCTTTTCTTAAATGTGACCTGATTATAACACTGTGCTGCTCAACATCCTTCACTTTCCATAGAATAAAGTCTAAATTTGTTGGCCGTGACATTTGAGATCATTCATACAATGGTCTCCAAATGTACATTTACAAAGATCCCCAATTTAAACAACACTGTAAGACCGCTTTCCCCAAATACTTCCTCTTACCTCAATATCTACCTGCTCAAGATCACTTTACCCTAAATATGCCCTCTTACCTCAATATTTGCCTACTGAAATTCCTACATCTCCCTTCTTTGTCTCCAGAAATATTCACATCCTTCAAGGTCTAGTTCAGATGTCCTCTACTTGATGGAGCCCTTTCCAATTATCTGAGCCATTAGACACCCCATTCTTTCCTTCTGCTCCCACTAGACTTGGCATCTCCCTTGCACCGTCTATCACATTTGGCCTCTTAATAAAATTGTTTTGTTTCCTAATACATTGCAACCTCTTTCAAGGTTTTTATAGAGATCATATTCTATACTTTACATCCTGGAAAGTGCTTGACATAACCCTTTGCCCATAGAAGATACTTAATATATATATATATATATCACTTGTAATAAATTAGAAGGACTAACCAAAGCTGGTAGCATAACTTCCAAGTTATTGAAGCATGCAATAATAACACCAAGCTACTTGCAATTCCCCAGACACTTATAATGAAAGCAATAGCTATTATTTACTGAACACTTACTATATGCTGAGGATATCCTACGCATCTTCTAGCCCATAGCAACCCTGTGAAATTTGTCATGTTCACATTTTACATATGAGAAAACAGAGGATTAATAACCCCTACAAAGGTACACAGATGGGAGACAAAGGACAGAGAATCAACGTTATCTAATTCCAGAATGTGCTCCTCACCACCATGCTATCGCCACAACTAAAGTAATGGATGTGTTTTCACAGGTATCCTGGACAGTTTCCCTAAAGAGGTAATACTTTTTCACCAAGGCATACACATCCTCTTGCCCAACCTACTCTGGAGAACAGCTGGATAAAGTCATGATGGGTATAAACCATGGCTGAACACCAAGCTGTGAGCTAAAAGAAAACAGAATCTAGAGCCCAAGAGTAGAAAAGGGGTCACCAAAGCAAGACCAAGACAGGAGCAGACCCAGTAGCTGATAGGAATTGAATCCAACAGACAGTGAAGCTGGAAACCTGACTTGGAACAGACAGGGGCAGGCATATGGACAAGTGCAAGGTCTGAAGAGGTCAGCAGTAGACAGGAACAAAACAAAAAGCTGACCTGCCAGGGGTCCAGAACACAGTCATGAAGAATGGGCTAGGAGTCAAATTCAAGCAACCCCAAGGCTACAGCTCCAGATGTGCTGATGTTTCTGGGAAGGCAGGACACAATCTCAAACATTATCTGACTTGGGACTTTTAGGTACAGTTAAATGGAAAGTCCTGCCCAGAGAAAAGAATGGTGTCTGGGGGGAAGGTAATTCAGAAACTTCCGATAATTTATTTTTATATCCCCAAAAGGCCATGGCACAATTGAAAGTGCACAGTAAACACTCCATAAACATTTGTCGATTACCTAATAGAGACGGAAGTTTGTTTATATGTTTTCCTCTTGTAAACACAAAGTAAATCATACCCAGTCAAGTGCCCCTTGCTTAAACTAGCACAACAAATCAAAAGTACCCTAACGAGGCCAATTCTTTTGTAGGGTGCAGAGTTGAGTCCTGCGGGAGAAGACTGCTCTATTCCCTAAGCCTGAGTAACTGGAAATGCCATACATCGCTGCCAGGGAATAAACAAAGATTCCCTGCCCACTTAAGAGCAGTACAAGCATTCTCCAAGATATTATGATTTCAAGCAGCATTTGGGAAGCTAGCTTGAGTCAAAACTAGACTCTTCCAGAAAGACCCATTCCATAACAACACTTCAAAAACTCATCTTTCCCAGATAAGAAAATTCACTATACATCATCATCAAATTTCCCAAAAAATCCAAGTTATCTCTGTTATAGAGGTCAAAATTCAAGGCCAATCATTCACTCCAAATAGAACTTTTTCAGATGTTTGAAATTCCCACATGAGTTAGACCAGACAAGATAAACTCTGCCCTTAGAGATTGCAGGAGGGGGGGGTTTATCTTCAGCAATTTTCCCTTGTAATCTTTGCTCTCAGATATCCTGAACTGAACTCATTATTCTATTTCAAATAGTATCAGTAACCAAAGTCAACAGAGAAAAGATTATTTTTATTGTTTATGAAATACTTAATATTTATTGTATGATATTGAAGGCTTAAACAAAATATCCTTCTTCATGGGTTACTCTATAATAATAATACCACCTGTAATAGCTTCCATTCAGTCCTAAATAAATTCTCCCTTCCTGCTAAACAGGAATATAAAACATTAAAACCCATGAACAAAATTAACATTTTTAACTCGGTCATTTTAACTAGCCAGTTCTCTATTTATCATGGATGTTGTGACCTAATCATTATTTCCTCTAATAGGTTTTATTCCTTTAATGATTTTAATAGGCAAATTAGCCCCTTTTATGGGAGCTGGGATGATACACACATCCCATAACCAGTATCAGCCCTGTCTCAGTCACAAAACAAAAAGGCAACACAGTCATTTAAATCATAAATTAATACTCACACTTAGGCAAGGAAGAATATGTCCTAAGCTTTACCATAAGCTAATGGCCAAACTGTTAAGTCTACATAGATGTTTCTGTGAATCTACTGAAAAGTAATGAAAGTGTGAATATAGGAGAGGGTTCTCACTGAAGTCTAAAACATAGGTTAAAAATTATTTTTCCTTTACCCTTACAGAAAGGAGAGGAAAATCAGAAAATATTAACATAACCTAACTGTCCTATGGAATAAATGCAAGTGTCTCCTGATGGAAACATAGTTCCCTCAATACTGTAGTTAAGATGTTTTCCTCTAAGGCTAAGTAAAAGCAACAACATGGGTCTTACACACTTACCCATCAAAGGCAGAGCCAAAAACTGTGTTCGACCATCCAAACTCTGCTGGCCAGCCAACCTCAGACGTTCGTGGAATATTACTTCTCCTTCGCCTGACTGGGCAGAAAATAACTGACATTAAACACCTGGAACCCACGACATCATTCTTATCAGGCAGGCAGCATCAGAAAAATCTAACTATCTATTTACAGGAGAATGACCGCATATATAGAGTACATCCTACTATAAAATGCAACCTGCAGTTTAAAATTAAAAGTGGTTCTGAGTATACTTATACAGAAAGAGTTTCAAGAGATATTTGACATGTTACAAGCACGTTTATGTTTGGATGTGCAGTGGGATACTATTTACAGGAAGCCAAAATCACAAAAGAGCATAGCTCATCTAGAAGGATAAGCCAATCCAGCAAGAGAGTGCCAGGACTGAGGGTCGGCCATCAACAAGGGCTTTGGGTTTACTTGTATATTTTCACAATGAGAAGTACTGATGCATCTTTTATGTAAATGCCTTCTGCTCTTCTCCCCTTCCTCCAGCAAGGGCTTCTGGCCAGTCATGATCACCATGTTTAGTTGCAAGAAGGGTAGCCGCTCACGCAGTAAGCACCCATGATGGGCTACATGGCGTACTATGTAGGATATATCACCTGTGTCCATCTTCTTGGGAGATTTGTCCTAGCACTTAGCTCTGGCTTTTTGAAAGCTACTCTATTTTTCTTTTTCTTTTTTTTTTTTTTTGAGACGGAGTCTCACTCTGTCACACAGGTTGGAGTGCAGTGGTGTGATCTCGGCTCACTGCAAGTTCCGCCTCCCGGGTTCACACCATTCTCCTGCCCCAACCTCTCGAGTAGCTGGGACTACAGGCACCTGCCACCACGCTGGGCTAATTATTTTTTTTTTTTTTTGTATTTTTAGTAGATACGGAGTTTCACCGTGTTATCCAGGATGGTCTCGATTTCCTGACCTTGTGATCCACCTGCCTTGGCCTCCCAAAGTGCTGGGATTACAGGCAGGAGCCACACGCCCAGCCCTTGAAAGCTACTCTTAAATTTCTTATCGAAATGACTCAAAGTTTTATCTGTTTGATCCATTGCCTTTCAACTTCTTAGAGAACGCTCCATTTCAATCAAACAAGGTAGTTTGTTGCTCACAGTACTATTTTCCTGCTCAAAGACCTTCTGGGGCCCCTCTGCTCCCTGAAGCTTCCTCTGGTGGTCCTCTGAACCAGTATCTTTTTTCCTGAATTAATACATCTTTTAGTAGGTTTCCAAAGCACTTTAGTGAGTACTGCAGCTCATAAACTAGGATTAAAAACAACAACAACAAAATCTATGCCTTTTTTATTTCCTCCAGTTTGCTAGGCTTCCCCACAGCAGAATGACAGCATCAATAATTTACAATGATTCTCCAAGTAAACTAATCATGCAAACCACACTAATAAAACATTGTAAGCCTAGAACTGTGCTAATGACAACACAGTGGTTACAAAATTAATGATCTCCCTGAACTCTTTATCCAAAAATATCCCACAGCACTTTACGGTTTTAAGATATCAAGAACCATTTTCCCTCTGCACAAGCAATTTGCTAGCTTCCCCCAGAAAGCACAAATGGCCAGGATAGGAAGTGTATGCTTAAAACTGGAAAATTACAAATATGTGAACCAGCTCTTGAAATTCCCCTTTGCACTGGATTAGAGCCAAGGTAACGAGTCTTATGCTTCCAGCCATGCATGAAAGATGTTTGGGGCTTTTTCTAATCCAAGAGCCAGAGCACTTTTTCATGTTGACTTCCAGGGGACAAGACACTAAGTGAAAGCATATCTTGCCACATGATTGACTTTTCTATTTTTTCTATTTATTTAAATGTGTCATCACAGCTAACCACATCTTTCATTTTATCCCATCCTATTAAGAAATAGGATAAGAGATTTGAGCCCATCATTGGTTTTTTTTTTTTTTTTTTTTTTTTTTTTAAGTAAGGATTTAAACGATAGATCTGAAACAGAAGGAATCGTCAGAAGGCTTGAAATTGAGCAGTATTCAAACACGGGTAAAGAGCACGAAATACCACCAAATCTGACCACCCACCCTACATTCACTTATCAATATGAAAACATTTTGTCCACAGTAAAGGGCTTTGAAAATGTAAGATATTATTTTAAAGGCTATTATAAAATGTCCAACAAGGACTCTGAGCTAAGCATATCGTATAGCACTAAATGTAGTGTTGGTAGGCGCTTGCGAGTTTTAAAAATCGTTACTCATTGTTATTAAGATGAATAATTAGTGTAGCAGCTGTTGGTGAGCCAAACACTCATCTTTGATACAGACTTACCAGGAAGAAATGCCCATTTTCTCAGCCTCTTACCTCTCCCTTCCCCTTGGACCCCAAAGCCACACAGGATGGGCAAAGTAGATCACGTGTTCGATGCATTGTGTATGTGCAAATCAGCATGTGTACACATCCCACTCTTCTTTGAGGAACTTGCACTAAGAGGATGGTAAAGGAAGGAGCAAAGCTGACTGTCCGAGCTGACTTCCAATCAGGATATCCCAGCTGGAAGCAAGCCAGCTTCCGCTCCTTTGAATAAAGCAAGAAAGACGTGACCTTTCTTATAAGTGAATGAACAATACCATCGGCATGACCCCTTTTATAGTGTGACTCTAAGTCATTTGGTAACAAGTGAACTCCTGGAAAAGACTGGTCCGGCAATAAAGTCTGAATATTCCAAAAGGCTGAATGAAACTGCCTAGTCATTCGTCTTTAAAAATCCACTTTTAAGTATTTCCTTTCACTTCAATGATTACCCTCAGGAGTAGTAAGAATCTAGGCATCTCATACACTGCTGACAAAAGAATATGGGGGTGAGGTCTCTTGGTGTCTTCACATTACTTAACAGCAAAAGCTTTCAGAATGTCCTTAACCTCTAACGTAGAAATCCTGCTTCTAGGAATTTATCCTGAGTAAACATTTGTAACGTCACAAACACTTGGCTACAAGAACAATTTTTATAAAGCAATTTATAAGAAAGAAAAATTGCAAGACATCTTACACACACAGTAGTCAGAGCCAGTTATATTCACTATAGTACACTCATATGATCACATATTCTGCAGTTATTAAAGAATGAGTATGCTTATTAAGAGTAATAAGAGCAAACATGTTTTCATTTTGGTAAATTTATGTTTGTATTGGTTGTGTGTAGGACAGACACACACACACACACACAGGGATACACACACACACACACAGGGATACACACACACATGCACTTTGAGAGTCTAAACCCAAAAAATATAACCAGAGTTATTTCTGAATGCTAAGATTGTGTTTCATTGTTTTCTACTTGCTTATCTGCATTCTCCCAATGAATATCTATTTTAATCATAATTTTTTTAAAGTTATGTTAAAAATCTGCAACCCAGAGGAGTACAAGATAGTTTTTGTTTTTGTTTAGTTTGGTTACTGTCACTGCTACTTTCTTTGCTTCTGGTTCTTCTGTATGCTTTTTGTTTGTTCGTTGATTTAAAGGTAAGGTGATTAAGGTATGTTTAGCTCATGGACAAAAGAGAGTTCTCCCAGTAGATTTCTACATTATCCTGCTTTGTATGCCTTTCCCTGCTGACCTGATGAACACGTTCTCACCTGCACTGGGGAAGAAAAATAACTTCAGGATGGAGAGTCAAAATAACCCAGATGGGGTTTACGGCCTGGGCAAGGATGAAGGTTGTTGTGTGGACCCTTATGAGCACAACTGAAGTTCCGGACTGGTTGGCAGTTAGCACACACCCTCCAGTTTCCATAATTGCACTTCCTTAGGCCACCGGTGTGAGATCCTTTCTCTACCCCTCCTCCCATGGGGTCATGAAGTTAATCCTGTTAAAACACACACACGAGATTAAATCATCTTTTCATTTTTCAGACAAGCACATAACACCACCCTGACACTGAGCAGATCGCCTCCAGCTGCCTTCATAGGATGCTACTGGAGACCAATCTTTATAACCAGAAGAGGAGGAGGAGCTATTCTAACCTGTCGTTTTCTTCCTTTACATCACTTTTTCCTTTTAGGTCATATCCAAAAAAGGAAGGTAAATATATGTTTTAAATCATCTGCAGCAGTGTCTTAAATTATGTCATTTCTTAAAGAAGGAGGAGGAGGAAGAGGGAGTAGAGGAAGAAATAAGAAAGAAAACTGGAAAGAGAGGGAGGGAAGTGAGGGGAGGAGAGAGGAGGGAGGGGAGGGGAGGGGGAAAGAAGAAAGGGGAGGGGAGGAGAAGGAAGGGGAGGGGAAGGGAAGAAAGGGGAGGGGAGGGGAAGGGAAGAAAGAGGAGGGGAGGGGAAGGGAGGGGCAGAGAGGGGAGGAGAAGGGAGGAAAAGAACATTAGTGATTGTCTTTCTGGTTCCTTTTCTACTGAAGCTTCACCTATAACTTCTTTCTATGAGATCCACTACTAGGCAATTCTGAGAGCTCCAGGGAACAGCTGCAAGGACACATTTCTGGCTAAATAAATAAGGTTTTCTATCTTGATTTATTCATTCAGCAAGAACATGTCTCCATGTCAAAAGCTGACTTAAGAATCTTGTAAAAATTCAGCAAGTATATCGTTGCATTTTTTTTTTTTAATTAAAAGGATTGTGTGACAAGGGAAGCAGTGTCCTACAGTTTATCAAGAATGAGTAAAGGAATCACTATACGAAGTATAATTTATCCCTTTTTCCATATCTGACTATTCTATGTACTTTTTTTTTTTTTTTTAAAGAGGGAGTCTTGCTCTGCCGCCAGGCCGGAGTGCAGTGGCGTGATCTCGGCTCACTGCAACCTCCGACTCCCAGGTTCAAGCGATTCTCCTGCCTCAGCCTCCTAAGTAGCTGGGATTACAGGCATGCGCCACCACACCTGGCTAATTTTTGTATTTTTAGTAGAGACAGGGTTTCACCATGTTGGCCAGGATGGTCTCAATCTCCTGACCTCGTGATCCACCCGCCTCGGCTTCCCAAAGTGCTGGGATTATAGGGGTTGAGCTACCGCGTCGGCCTTTCTATGTCCTTATTTTGTAGAATTCCTTCGCATCTGCTTAAATAATCATAAGTGATGAGAAATCTACCAAGCATAATATGACCTTTCATTTGCAAGTGTGTACTGCCCAAAGAAATATCATGGTGCCTTCTTCAGAGTACACAGAGAGTACTCTTCAGATTGTAGGTCTGGCTCAAGAAGAAACTAAAGAATGGAGAGCTGTTCCTAGGCAAGTTGGAGGCTTCTAACCCCCACCCACTCACCCCCACATCTTACCCAACATTCTGACACGGTCACCCAGACCCCTTGCTCTGCAGTGAGACAAATTCACAGGAAGTCAGTATATTCCTCAAGGCCTACGCGCAATAAGAACAAACAGAGTCCACTTAGAATCCTCCCCAAACCACAGCAATTTAATATCAAGGGCACCAAAGAGAAAAACAAGACAATTCCCATTTAGGACATAAATGAATACTACTGTTAAATATGATTTTTAAAGTCAACAGACAATTAGGAAGGTATTTTAAGAACATTCGCCATTTAGATCTAACCTTTTGAAATTGGTGTCACGGTGGCCAAGTGCCATGGGGCACTCAGCAGCAGACTATTTACCAAGAGGGATCTTGCTCAGACTTCATTTTACTTTGTGATGCTCACTGTATTACAGGAGTAAGTGAGGATCTGAGGACAGCTTTTATTCATCTGGAGGGACCCAAGAGTTTCTGTAAAATAATGTGGGAAAATCAATAGGTACTAAAGGAGTATCTCGTATCATTTCCATATTAATGTCAGTTGAAATAAGGAATAAGCATGTATATAGCTCAGCAGGCTTTTTCTTGGTAATTCCGCGCTGGTGATCTCTCTTACGGGCGTAGCTACTGCTCTACAATAACAAAGAATTGGTGGATAATTCAGCTGTTTTACCCAGAGAGGGTGTGTTTTGTTTTGTTTGTATGTTTGTATTTTTAATTTTAAAAAGTGCGTTCACAGCCAGGTGCAGTGGTTCATACCTGTAATCCCAGCACTTTGGGAGGCCGAGGCGGGCGGATCACCTGAGGTCAGGAGTTCAAGACCAGCCTGGCCAACATGGTGAAATCCCGACTCTACTAAAAATATAAAAATGAGCTGGGTGTGGTGGTACAAGCCTGTAACGTCAGCTACTTGGGAGGCTGAGGCATAAGGATCGCTTGAATCTGGGAAGTAGAGGTTGCAGTGAGCCGAGATCGCGCCACTGCACTCCAGCCTGGGTGACAGAGTGAGAGTCTGTCTCAGAAATAATAATAAAATAATTAAAAGTGTATTCAATGTAGTTTCTGAGTGCACATGGTGAGGACATGTTCTGTGAGCCTATTAACTAAGAGTGCCTTCTCCAATTAAAAATGCAAAGGGGATCTTTCCATTTCCATGTTAAGAGAGAGCAAATAGAGCAAAAATTCTATGCACTCAACTGATTGTTTCTTCAAGACTTAAAAACCTCAGAAACAGGCCGGGCGCGGTGGCCCAAGCCTGTAATCCCAGCACTTTGGGAGGCCGAGACGGGCGGATCACGAGGTCAGGAGATTGAGACCATCCTGGCTAACACAGTGAAACCCCGTCTCTACTAAAAAATACAAAAAACTAGCCGGGCGAGGTGGCGGGCGCCTGTAGTCCCAGCTACTTGGGAGGCTGAGGCAGGAGAATGGCGTGAACCTGGGAGGCGGAGCTTGCAGTGAGCTGAGATCCGGCCACTGCACTCAGCCTGCACTGGGCAGAGCGAGACTCCGTCTCAAAAAAAAAAAAAAAACAAAACAAAAACAAAAAAAAAAACCTCAGAAACATATTCTGATTCCAGACATCCATATAGCTCTTCACCATAGATGAGTCAACTCATTTCAACAATCACTTGCCCCCTTACACAAGGATGACACTCGATGACGTAGGAGATACACAAATAAGTGTGCTCATGAGTTTAAAGTATGTTGCCTTAGAGAGATTTTTCCAGCTGAGGCTGGTTTGGGTTTGAGACATGGGGGTAATACTTGCTTCCTCCATGATTACTAGAAATTCTCTCTTCTCCTCCATCTCCATACCCTGGTCTGATTAGTGCATGATAAGACGCATGTGATCCTGCCTTGTGCTGGCCTAGTGGAACTTCTAAGTCATTTCCAAGATCTATTAGGTGACTTCGGGTGACTTTAGGAGTTACCAGAAAGAGGGGGAAAAAATGATGGTAGTCTACCTACATAGGTATGGCTGAAAGTACCTGAGCTGGGAGTCAGAAAAATGATAGGTTCAAATCCTAGCTTTTTCGTTTTATTTATATTAGGCAATCGGTCTTTTGGAACCTCAACTTCTCACCTATAAAAATGGAGGGAAGTAAAACTGGTCTCTCACACTGGTTGTAAGAATTAAATGAAATTACATATAATCATTTAGTTACCAAGAAACAATACTAATACCACATGCCACTCATCTATGATAGTAATTTTATAACTGTTAATTCAATTATCATCAAATGTCAGCCACTGAGCTGGCATATATTACTTTACTTAATCTTTAAAGCAACCTATAGAATTAGCCTCATCTTACAAGTGAAGAAACTAAGATATCTAAAGGCGAAGAAATCTGCCCAAGCTTGTACAGTTTCACACCAAGAAAGTCTGACAATAAAATCCAGGTTTGACCAGTAATCTAGACTCATCCCTGCGGAAGAGTGCCTGATCATTGCCAAGCGATTCGTAAGTATTTACTGCTTCTGCAAGAGAGTCTGTTCCCTATTTTTAAAAGTTAAATCTAATTGATATTTTACCTATTGTTATTTGCCCCTGGAATAAAGAGAAATCATTATAGGAGAAGGAGGAAGAGGAATTTACAATTTGCTCCACTGGGAAATATCATGAGCGACTGCCAGGTTTTCGCCCTCCCTGGGTGCACATCACAGCAGCCCTTCATAATATTTAGAAAGGGGCTAGGCACATGGCTCATGCCTGTAATCCCAGCATTTTGGGAGGCCCAGGCGGGTGGATCACCTGAAGTCAGGAGTTCGAGAGCAAACTGACCAACATGGTAAAACCCCCACGATTCTATTAAAAATACAAAAATTAGCCTGGCGTGGTGGCGGGCGCCTGTAATCCCAACTACTCCAGAGGCTGAGGCAGGAGAAGCGCTTGAACCGGGGAGGCGGAGCTTGCAGTGAGCTGAGATCGCGCCACTGCACTCCAGCCTGGGTGACTGAGCGAGACTCCGTCAAAAAAAAAAAAAATACTTTGCAAGTTGGTGTCTCATATATTATTCGGTTATCTTAGGAAGTATAGTGTCCCCCCTGCTAGACTCACTGTAGTTGTACTAGAAATGCCAGTGTTCGAAGACGGCTCAAACGCCAGGTACTTGAATTCGTTCTTTCGTTTGCCTTCTTCATAAGACACGGCGGAATGTTCCTGCGTCAGTGGGTTCAGGGAATCCTGTGTGTTTTGCTGCCCCCTTGTGGCTAGTTTAAAAGTCTCTCAAGTGATTTATAACCAGGATTAAAATTTTCCAATTCAAACTCCTCACGGCAGAGGGTTAAGTATGCATTCTTGGTATCATTGCCTTTGATGTAAAACATGCATATACACTAGCACACTGAATTTTAATTTATCTCTGAATGATAGAGTGATGGCTAAATTCTCAACTGCACTTGAAAGAGATCTTTTAATTCAAACTTCCACAATGTAGGATATTTCTTTTCTCCAAAGTTTAATATTGGAGCTTGATCATTCACCATATTACCAACATAAAATTGACCCCTATACACAAAGGAACAAGAGGAAGATTGTAAACTCACCATTATGTTACCTGCTTCCTAGAAAGATGTTAAGCAATTTTGATATTTTAAATTGAGAGAGAAGAGAGACCACCACACAAGACAGAAGACACAAATCATTTTAAGAGTTTTTTCATCAATGCTGTGGAGATGCCAGAGATCGCAGCCACAGCTGAGAAGCGGATCAAGAAAAGAAAACAATGGAAACAAAACTGATCAAAATATGCCTAAATTTCTAAGAGAAATATTTATCGGATAGTTTAAAATCAAGTTAGTTAATTTAAACATTTATCGACCTCTTCTCTCCAGCTTTTCTGCACTCATTCATATTCACACGATTCCTGCAGAGGAGCCTTAACATCTAAGGGTTATTTCTGAGAAATATGAAACAGATGAAAAACTAATATTTTAAGAAACTACAATTATATTCTGTGAAACAATAATCAAACATTTGAAAAGAACTTTTTGCTGCTCCATTTTTTGTCAAAATTTACTCTCCTCCACTCCCACTTATATTAAGTTAGTAAACTCTAAGTTTTGAGATAAATTGCCTTTGGATTAGCAAAAATGTTATAAAGTATAATTATTAAGGTGTTATATATTATTATATACTTCATATATAACATATATGAGGTATTATATATGAAGTCTATATAATACCTCATATGTATATTATATAATATAATATATATCTTATATAGTATATATCATATATAATATAAACTTCCACAGTGTAGAGTATTTTCTCCAAAGTTTAATATTATCAATATTACTATATTATATATTGTTATATATTATATATAGTAGTTCACATATAATACATTATATTATATATGAAGTATATATTAATATATATCAATATATATTTATGTCAATATTATATATATTATATGTGAAGCATATAAATAATATATAATATAATATGTAATATAGTTATACATTATGTATATAACTATTCTAATATATCAAATAATATAAGTATATGTTAATATATTATAATATTATTAAATAACATAATATGATTATGATTATTAAATAGTATGTAAATTATATATTATAATATAGTATCACATAATATAAATTATTGTATGATATATAAGCTATATGTGAAGTATATTATATATACCAAGTATAATATACCTATATATTATATGTTAATTTATTAAGGTATAATTGTAAAACATTTAAGGAATGTAAGGTATATTTAATATATAGTCAATGCATACAGAGACCTTGTTTTACTTTGTGGAAAAGTTGACGTGGATGTTTGGGTGTTAATAGGTTACTATCATTTAGTTATCTGGTCTGGATAGAAGATGGGGCACATTACTATAATTTATAAATACTAGGGTACCCTTTATGAAAATTGCATATCTTTTGATAGGAGTAGAGCAATAGATTTTATCCTTTAATTGTATTGGTTGCAAACTTTCACTGCTATGGATCCTCTTGGGAAAACGTGCATACAATCATAAACACACAATTTTGCATTTAATTTTATGAGGCTTACAGCTCCTTAGAAGCCATCCGTGGGTCCTAGGCACCCACAGCCACCTTGATCTGAATGCTATCCAGAGCTGTCCATTCAGCACCAGTGAGGCCGCTTGCACTGATGGAAAGAGCTCAGGTCCACCAGGCTGAGGAAACAAGTAAATTTCAGTTCCTATTATGTGGTGATGGGGATGTACAAAGCTGAGCATGTAAAGAGTCATTCTTTGGATGCCATATTCAAATTTTGCTCAAGATTTTTTGATGTCAAAACAGTCTTATTTCCCTAGTCACAGGTCCATGAAAATACTGTCTATAGATTTTATTATACAGATATTATTACTGTCAACACTAATAGTACATCAACATAAATGTGTCATTTAAAGAATGCACTACACCCTCAGTAAATTATTAAAATCAGGATATTTTACCAAAGGTAATTTTACAATTTGAAAGACATACAGTTTTCTGATAAAAAAAAAAAAGATGGTTATTCCATTTCCTATGAGCTTGATAATTACTAGCCTCAAAATACATAATTCCTTTAGGGGTGAAAAGGAGAAATTTGCTGCATTCGCTGAATTATTGGCAAAGATTAGAATTATCATCTACCTGATACGAAGCAGATCATGACCATGGAAATACAACGGGAATAACTGAAGCACAGCTTTTGTGCTGCTCATGTTCACAGATGAGACACTTGCTTCTAAACCTTCTAGAAGCCATAGTATAAAATATGATTTCTGCTTTGGGATTTTTGCTAACTGATGGAGGATAATACAGCACTCCACTGGGTTCAATTCTATAAGGAAAATGAAAATCCATGTTACAGGCCCATGTGTATTATACATCTTAAAATATTTCCATCTGCTTCTGAAGTTTCCATAAGAGAATGCCCAAAAGTCTTTTACAGATTAACAAGAAAGTACATGTAGAATTCCAATGGAGGTTTGTCCCACCTCCCGCTGCCTGCCACCTCACACACACCTAGTAAATGTTTGGTATAATTTAGCTCTGAATGAGTTCTCTATTCACATGCAAAAAGTATTACCTTTACATTTTCCATAACTTACTCTGACCACAAAACATTCATTCACTAACGCCAGACTATCCAGAACCCAGACGCTGTTTTCCCGTCTTCGTCAGGACAGAATTGCATATTGGAAGGCTGAGCCCCATCCCCCACGAATCCCTTCCCAGGTCTTCCAATCTGATGTTAGAAAATGTTGCCGTCTCATGAATCACTGTAACTGTTTAAAGGAGTTAAACCTAACTGGGTATTTTTTCAGTCCAGAGGCATGATTGCATTTCCAAATAATGGTGGAATTCGTCTTTGACTATGGCTCTTAGAGAATGAATTCCTTTCTTTTGCTCCGTTGAATTGAGGCATAAAAGTAGCTCACATGCTCTATAGCTACTGCTTTCAACAAGTGAACCTGATTTTTTTCATTCTACCTGAATGGCAAGGACAGAGCTGCCCACAACAAGCCCCAAGTTTCAAAGGGAAAAGACATCATGCCAGGTGACAGCCCTCACCTTTCACACTTCTTAAGGAAGTCCCAAAAGGGAGGAACACATGGCCAGAGATCTTTTCCCCAATCCTCTTGTCCTATAGTTTGCATGTGGGCAACGCGGGATCACCCATTCCCTCCAGCTGGGAAATGAATTTGTTGTCACTGCTACAAGCTCAAATGTATAGGTTCTGGCTCCTAGCCCCTCAATCCCCTACCTTTTCTTAGTTGGCTCCACCAGTCGCTTTCACCTTAGATCTCAGTCTCAGCCTGCCAGTTGTGGCTGTGACTGGCCCCTCTCCACCCCTACATGCTGGGGAGTTGGCTTACAGCCCTGCTGTCAGACCTGGTGGCTCTGCTGTCTTGACTGCCAGGTTGCTGGGTTGCCTCTGTCTGGCCTGATGTCCCATGATCTCCTCCACTGCAATTTTAAAAAATAATTTCAACTTTCATTTTAGAGTCAGGTGATGCATGTACAAGTTTGTTACGTGGGTACACTCCTTCACTGCCATTTTTATGTGAGATCAAGTATAGAGGGAAAAGTTCAGGTCTCCTACTTACTCTTCTTCTCTGTCTCTCTTAGGTTGGTTCGCTGGTCTAAGTTTCTATTTGCACACCCTCGTCTCAGCCCAGATCAAAATCCAAGTCTCTATTCTGCCTGACCCTACTCTAACAAAACAAGACATCACCCTAAAGCCTGCCCAATTGCTGAAGTCCTGGTGATCTGCCCCAATGCCCACTGGAATGTCACCTGCCCATCCAACTGTGTCTCCCAATTCCACCCTTTGCAGCGCCTCTGCAGTTGAACTGGCTAAGCCGGTCCTGACCCCTTGCAGGATTTAGTCCTCAATAATTTGCTCTGGGGTTTGATCCTCAAGGATTGGCTGTGCCTTTCTGGATCGCCCAGAGTACCAAAGTCCCAGCTTATCCATGCCCCCACATTGGCCCGTATAAAACATTGCTTTCCCCTGCAAAACGGAAAGCCCAAAAACTTAGTCTCAGGGTCAAGAAAGTGAGCAAACCTTGTCTTTGTTTTAATGCAAATCCAAAAGAGACAAGATAGAGAGATTAGTCCCTTCTGTCTGGCTCATCTGTTGACTAGCTGGGTAAATTTGGTCGAGTTATTGAACCTCTGGGTCTCCTTTTCTCCAGTTGTAAAAAGTGTCAGTAACGGTTCTCCTCTTGTTGACAATTTTGTAAGGACTAAATGAAACAGTGCTCAGTCGTTAATGTTATTGTTGTTTCCGATGTTTTCTTTTACAGTGAAATGTTATACTTTCTTTTATTTTTATTTTTGAGACAGAGTCTTGCTCTGCCACCCAGGCTGGAGTGCAGTGGCACCATCTCAGCTCACTGCAGGCTCTGCCTCCAGATGCAAGCGATTCTCCTGCCTCAGCCTCCTGAGTAGCTGGGATTACAGGCATCTGCCACTACACTTGGCTACTTTTTGTATTTTTATTAGAGATGGAATTTTGCCATGTTGGTCAGGCTGGTCTCAAACTCCTGACCTCAGGTGATCCGCCCACCTCAGCCTCCCAAAGTGCTGGGATTACAGGCATGCGCCACTGCACCCAGCCAAAATGTTATATTTTCTTGACATTTTTAATATATTGAAATTATAAAACTGCCATATATTAAAAACTTTTTACAGATTTTGTTGCTCCACATGTTGCAACACATGCAGAAATGTGCATAACTGAAATGCACCCACAAGGGAACGGTGTTCCATGGTTCTATGATAACTAAGATCATCACATGCAAAGTGAGGTTTGCCTGCCTATGACAGGCACAGTGCCAGATTCTTTACTTCTTTTTACAATTTCCGCTCCCCTCTCTTCCATACAGTTCTTAATGTTTTCTCCTATTTTAGGTTGAAAACTGAAGCTTAGAATGTTTAAGAAATTTAACCTCGACCCCAAAAGCTAGTAGGCAGTAGAGCACAGATTCGAACCCAAGTATGGGTGGCACCAAACATGATACACTTTCTACTGACATACGCTTTGTGCTTTCTCTGAGAATAAAGTAGTGTATTAGTCCATTTTCATGCTGCTGATAAAGACATACCTGAGACCAAGTAATTTGTAAAGAAAAAGAGGTTTAATGGACTCACAGTTCCATGTGACTGGAGAGGCCTCACAGTCATGGTGGAAGGCAAAAGGCACATCTTACATGGTGGCAGGCAAGAGAAAATGAGAGCCAAGTGAAAGGGGAAACCCTTTGTAAAACCATCAGATCTTATGAGACTTATTCACCATCATGAGAACAATATGGGGGAAACTGCCCCTGTCATTCAATTACCTCCCACCAGGTCCCTCCTACAACAGGTGGGAATACGAGAGCTACAATTCAAGATGAGATTTGAGTGGGGAAACAGCCAAACCATATCAGCGGACTAACAAAGTATATATGGCTTTTAAGTCTCAAATCCACATGAAATCCTTTCTCAAGTATTTGATAAATTGGAAAAACAACAGTTTATTTAAAAATATTTGAGGTCGGGCATGGTGGCTCACACCTGTAATCCCAGCACTTTGGGAGGCCGAGGCTGATGGATCACTTGAGGACAGGAGTTTGAGACCAACCTGGCTAACATGGCAAAACCCCACCTCTACTGAAAATACAAAAAATTAGCCAGCCGTGGTGGTGTGCACCTGTAGTCCCAGCTACTCAAGAGGCTGAGGCAGGAGAATTGCTTGAACCTGGGAGGTGGAGGTTGCAGTGAGCTGAGATTGCACCACTGCACTCCAACCTGGGTAACAAAGCAAGAATCTGTCTCAAAAAAAAAAAAAAAGAAAGAAAAGAAAAAGAAATTATTTGTATGCATTCAGTATTTAAAGCATAGCCCAGCAATCTATAGTGTTTTAGCATCAGTGGCCTAATCTCTGTAAATAAAAAAAATTTAAAAAAGCAAATATTGAGTCTGCCTCTTTTTTCTAATGTATTATATCTCAGTCTTAATGAATACCCTGAAAATGTTTTTCAATATACATTGCATTTGGTATTTCAAAAGCAGTTGTCACTGTTTTAATCTCATAATACAGGATTTACAATAGGAAAAACAAATTAGCCCTATCACTTACATGAGAGGGTGAACAAAGTTTTTAGTGTAATATACAAACTGAAAAATATGAACATTTGTTCAAAACATTGAGATTTGGCTCAAGTGTAAGCTCCGACAACTTGTTCAGCCAACAAAAGCCAAGTATTATTGGGCTTGAGGGTCTAAAATACCTTCATACTTAAAATTGCTGGGTTATCCTTCCTTTACATACATATTTGTTTAATCACATTTGTTGAAAAAGGGTTTTGATTAGAGGATATTAAGAAAAATGAGTGACAATGATGTGGCAGACACTAAGTGCCTACACTTACAGATGATATTTTATTTAATTCTCATAAGAATTCTCAAGTAGTTCTTATGATTTTCTCCATTTTAAGGAGGAATAAATTGGGGGCACAGATAGCTTAAGACATGTGTCCAAGATTTTAAACACCATACCTGGCTGTAGCTCTAGACTGGAGCACTCTTCCTTTTTTCTTTTTTTTTATTTTTAGACAGGGTCTTACTCTGTCTCCTGACTGGAGCCCCCTCCCTCCCTCCCTCCCTCCCTCCCTCCCTCCCTCCCTCCCTCCCTTCCTTCCTTCCTTCCTTCCTTCCTTCCTTCCTTCCTTCCTTCCTTCTTTCCTTCTTTAGACAGGGTCTTACTCTTTCTCCTGTCCAGGCTGGAGTGCAGTGGCATGATCACTGCTCACTGCAGCCTTGACCTGCCTGGCCTCAAGCAATCCTCCCACCTCAGCCTCCCCCAGCAGCTGTGACTATAGGCACGTGACACCATGCCTGGTCAATTTTTTTGTATTTTCTTTTAGAGACAGGGTTTTGCCATGTTCACCAGGCTGGTCTCGAACTTCTAAGCTCAAGAGATCCTCCCACCTCAGCTTCCCAAATTGCTGGGATTACAAGGGTGAGCCACCGTGCCTGGCCCTTCCTTGTTTCAGTATCAACAGGAGCTCCATCTCTTGTTCAGTGAGTTTTCAACTAGTGTCATTGTTTTGAAATTATTATTCACCCATTTTATTAGCATTATCAAGTCATATTTCAACTCATATTATGCAAAAGTATGTCATGAATCAGATATTTTTGCACACAAATACAACTTTCAGAGAAACTAAATTAAAGCTCACTGGCTCCTTTGTTTTTAGATACATGAAGAGAATTCATGTTCTTTGTTATTGGCAAACAGAGTTGCCACTTGCCCTAGGCTTGTGGCTGGAAACAGAGCTAATCTATCCTCTTTATCAGCTATGGTTTAGGGAATTGGAGGCTCTCACAAACAGATACTTATGTTTATCTCTAGCAATGACTCATTTGATTCCAGTGAAGGAGTCCCAAAAGCCAATAGGCTCAAGAAAAGGATGACCCATCCGAAGATCACTATCTGTCTAGCAAGACTAATTTAGCCACTTTATGGTGGAAGTTGTGAATTGTCCAGAAGTTTTCTAAAGCACACGATGTCACTGGCTTGACTTTTCTGGCTGCCAAATTGCAAGAGCCAAGAGAGATGGCATGCTCCCGATAAACAGTTCTACAGCTGTTGAAAGGTCAAGTGGTTTAGCAAGTTCTTGTCTAAGAACAACTCTTCGCCTTCCAGTCTGCAGGGTCATTCTGGATCATAGGAAAATGCTCTGAGCTGAGCTGATTACTCTTGGGCAAATAGCGTTATGTTCCAAGTCTGCCTCTTGTCTCTGCTTGGAGGACGGAGAGCCAGCACTTGCCAAGGAAGTTTTTGACCAGACTGTCAGTGCAAGGAACTCCAAGGACCCAAGGTGGGGCACATTAAGTCTCAGACAATACCAGAAAGTTCCCGAATTTGGAGAGAGCAAAAGCAGCATTCTTTTAGATCATCGCTAAGCTTTGAAGTCACTATCTCCTAGACTTCCTTTGCTATGAAGCCTACACAATGTTTTGCATCCCTAAACCAGTATTACACTTGGAATCTATAAAATAATTTCATCTACAACTGATATAAATGTGTGCAAGGATAAGGGTCACTTTTTCCCCTTCCCATTACTTCTTTTCAATAATCCTACAATTGAAAAAAAAAAAGAAAAAAGAGGCCGGGTGCAGTGGCTCACACCTGGTAATCCCATCACTTTGGAAGGCCAAGGTGGGTGGATCACCTGAGGTCAGGAGTTCGAGACCAGACTGGCCAACGTGGTGAAACCCCATCTCTACTAAAAATACAAAAATTAGCCAGGCATGGTGGCATACACTTGTGGTCCCAGCTACTCAGGAGGCTAAGGCATGAGAATCACTTAAACCCAGAAAGCAGAGGCTGCAGTGGGCGGAGACTGTGCCACTGCACTCCAGCTTGGGCGACAGAGTGAGACTCCATCTCAACAAAAAAAATTATATAACATATAATATATTTTATAATATATAATATATAATATGTATTATATATTTTATATTATATATTATATATTATATATTTTATTATATATGTATTATATATTTTGTTATATATATTATATATTATATAATATATATTATATATTTTATTATATATTATATATGTATTATATATTTTATTATATATTATATTATTTTATTATATATAATATATTATATAATATGTATTATATTTTATTATATATTATATATTTTATATTGTGTATTTATAAAATATATATTATATTTTATATTGTGTATTTATAAAATATATATTATATTTTATACAATATATTTTTTATTTCAACATTTTGGGGGTACAGATGGGTTTTGGTTACGTCGATAAGTTATTTAGTGGTGATTTCTGGGATTTTGATGCACCTGTCACCCAAGTAGTGTACACTGTACCCAAGATGTAGTCTTTTATCCCTCATTCCCCTCCCACTCTTCCCCTCCAAGTCCCCAAAGTCCATTTATATCGTTATTATGCCTTTGCATTCTCATTGCTTAGCTCCCACTTCTAAGTGAGAACATACAATATTTGGTTTTCTATTCCTGAGTTAATTCACTTGGAATAATGGCCTCCAGCTCCATCCAAGTTGTTGCAGAAGACATTGTTTTGTGGAGTAATATATTTTTAAGTGCATAAACAATTGACTTGGCCGGGCGCAGCGGCACACACCTGTAATCCCAGCATTTTGGGAGGCGGAGGCAGGTGGATCACCTGAGATCAGGGGTTCGAGAACAGCCTGGGCAACATGGTAAAATCCTGTCTCTACTAAAAATACCAAAATTAGCTGGATGTGGTGGCACATGTCTGTAATCCCTGCTACTTGAGAGGGGGAGGCAGGAGGATCACTTGAACCTGGGAGGCGGAGGTTGCAGTGAGCTGAGATCATGTCACTGCACTCCAGGCTGGGCAACAGAGCAAGATTCCATAAAAAAAAAAATTAACTCAGAATCGTAGATAATGTTTATTTCCCTGTATGTATTCTCTAAGTTTTCTCAGAATGTATTACCTAAAAAAATACAAAACAAAGCTATTTCCATTTGGAGGAAAAACACCTACTCAGCAAGTATTTATGAACCATGACCATCTGGGGTGGTGGGGAAGTATAGATAGGAGATTTGGGAGTCATTTGTGTCAATGTTTAATTCTCTTCTGTGTCATTTTAATTCCAACTATGGCTTAAGTCTTTCAGGCAGAGATGGCTAATTTACCCTCTGTAGAATAACATTATTTTGATCAAAGTGCTTTCCTTGACAAAACTGTAGATAACAAATACATGGAAACTAATTTTAATATTAATTTTAATACTGTTTTTCCACTTTCATCATTGATTTCAATACATCATTTCCACTGCCTCTTGGCCACCAATTTTGGAAAGAAGGAATAAGATCCAATTTTAAAGTTTACTGGTATATTCTAACTGTATTAGACTAACCAAGCATGGTAATTAGTTTTCAGACATTCTCACCATGAAATATAACCTCCAAGTATTCACAGTGGAAATTACACTGTGTGGTTAACTTGCAGCTTCTGTGTGGGCCTTCTGTATCACTAAAACTGGGGAACTCCAACTTCCATGAAAGAATTCTAACTACTCTGAGATATCCAGGGTATGAGGAGCCCAATCTAGCCACATAGAGAGGCCACATGAAGCAAGAGATGCTCCACTGGCCCCTAGATATTCCAGCCACCCTAGTCCAGACACCAGACATGTGATGGAAGAAGCCCTCCAAGACTCTCAACCCAGCCACCATCTGACAACACATGCATGAGAAACACCAAACAAAACCGCTCAGCTGAGCCCAGTCAACCCTCAAGATTGTCAGTAATAAATTGTTGTTTTAAGCTACTAAATTTTTGGGTTTGCTGTGTTTAAGTACACAACCAAAACATCAAGAAACAACCCCAAAATGCTTTTGTCATTAACCCAATTGCCTTTCTCCATTTTCTACTTTAATTCAGTTTCCTACAAAATCTTGAGTAAACAGGGAATCATTCTGATGGGGCAAATTAGTATCAGTAAACATGAGGAGGGGAAAACATGGAATTATCCAAATCAAAAGAAAAATACTTTAAAATCTAATTATATAAAAATCAGGAATGGCTGTGGAGAAGTGGATGAAATAACCTTCACATGTGATGTCTGAGAATCTTGTTTGTTCATGCCCTCCCTCTCCACATACCTGCACCCTTATAGGAACTTAGAATTTGTAATGTCAAGGAAGGCCTGTCACTTAAGAAAGATGAAGGATTATGGCAGTCTTGATACAGTTCAGGGGAGAAGGACTCCAAAGTCAGCATAATAGAGTCCATCGTCGCTGGGAAGTCATTTGAGTAACGTACACAGAAGTAGAGTGAGCCCTCTCCTTTGGATTCTAACTCTTGAAATGATTCAAATCTGACGTGAAACACCAAGGGCTTTTTAAAAAGTCTGCTTCTAATTCAGCAGTGTCAATCTGTTTAAGTAAGAAGCAACCTAGAATTCCATTACTGGGTATACAACCAAAGGAATATAAATCATTCTTTTACAAAAATATATGCACGCATACATTCACTGCAGCACTATTCACTATAGCAATGACATGGAATCAACCCAAATGCCCATCAATGATAGAATGGATAAAGAAAATGTGGCACATACACACTATGAAATACCATGCCGCCATAACAAGGAATGAAATCATGTCCTTTGCAGGGACATGGATGGAGCTGGAAGTCATTATCCTCAGCAAACTAACACAGGAACAGAAAATCAAACACCGCATGTTCTCACTTATAAGTGAGAGCTGAACAATAAGAACACAAGGACACAGGGAGGGGAACAACACACACTAAGTTGGGGGGTGGGGTGGGGGGAGGAAGAACATTAGGAAAAATAGCTAATGTATGCTGGGCTTAATATCTAGGTGGGAGGTTGATAGGTGCAGCAAATCACCATGGCACACAGTTTCCCTGTGTAACAAACCTGCACACCCTTCACGTGTACCCTGGAACTTAAAATAAAAATAAAATTAAAAGTTTGAGAAAAAAAAAAAGAAGCAAGCTAGAGATAAATGTGTGCTTCTTGGTATAACGGTGATCCACTCAAATACGAACACTCAGGTCTAGCAACTTTTCTCTAAACTGGATTAACATGGATACAGGTGAAATGGATCTAGTCCCTCCATTTATAGGCGAAATCAGAAAACTGTGCAGACTCAACCGTATTTACTTGTACTAAGATTTTCTTTCCCAGAACATCTGGATCATCACACTGACTGATCATGTAAAGCAAATTTCCTAATATTACACCTATAGGACCAGGAAAAACTTGAATGACTAGTTGACCTCATAGTTCAGTGTCAGCAACACATGGAAGCCAAAAAACAGTTGGTCTTAATCTTTTCATTGGATCCATCTGGACTCATCCTTACCAAAACCTATCTGATTTTAATACTAAAATCTTGGCCTTCACTTCCAATCTAGGCTGCCTACAATATTGAGTCTGAGGGTGGGCACGGTGGCTCACGCCTGTAATCTCAGCACTTTGGGAGGCCAAGGTGGGTGGATCACGAGGTCAGGAGTTCGAGACCATCCTGGCCAACATAGTGAAACCCCATCTCTACTAAAAATACAAAAATCAGCCAGGCGTGGTGGCAGGCGCCTGTAATCCCAACTACTCAAGAGGCTGAGGCAGGAGAATTGCTTGAACCCAGGAGGCGGAGGTTGCAGTGAGCCAAGATCGCGCCATTGCACTCCAGCTCTGAGCGGTAGAGCAAGACTGTGTCTCGGGGAAGAAAAAATATAGATATATATTGAGTCTGAAGTAGACTAGAGATGAAATTCTTTTCTTTTCCTTTTTTTGTTTTTTTTTGTGTTTTTGTTTTTGTTTTTTTGGAGAGAGGGTCTCACTCTGTCATCCAGGCTGGAGTTCAGTGGCATGATCTCTGCTCACTGCAACCTCCACCTCTCAGGTTCAAGCAATTCTTGTGCCTCAGCCTCTCAAGTAGCTGGGATTACAGGTGCATACCACCACACTCAGATAATTTTTTTGTATTTTTAGTGGAGATGGGGTTTCACCATGTGGCCCAGGCTGGTCTCAAACTCCTGAGCTCAGGCAATCTGCCTGCCTCAGGCTCTCAAAGTGCTAGGACTACAGGCATGAGCCACTGCGCCTGGCCTTGAAATGATTTTCTAATGAGTCTTCAGGACTGCTGATATAGTTTGGCTGTGTCCCCACCCAAATTATTTTAGCTCTCATAATTCCCACGTGTTGTGGGAGGGACCCAGTGGGAGATAATTGAATCATGAGGGCAGTTTCCCTCATACTGTTCTCACAATAGTGAATAAGTCTCAAGAGATTTGAGGGTCTTATAAGGGGTTACCTTTTAGCTTGGCTCTCTCTCCCCTCTTGTCTACCACCATGTTGAGACATGCCTTTCATCTTACACTGTGATTGTGAAGCCTCCCCAGCCATGTGGAACTGTGAGTACATTAAACCACTTTCTTTTGTAAATTGCTCAGTCTCAGGTATGTTTTTATCAGCAGCATGAAAACAGACTAATATAACTGCAATACTGTTGTGTTCTTAGGTTTTGTTCTAGTCTGTTTTGGAAGTGTGGTGGTAGAAATAGGAGAAGCATAGAGAAAGAATAACAAGACTATATAGACCAGGAAAGCTTTTACCAGGAGAGCCTTTTATACCATGTTCCTGGAACACAGGGTTTCCAACAGCTCAATTAATGTACAGACTCACTACGCTTTTTAAAATGTCTTTTATTGGTTGTACATTTTCTTATGAGATCAACACACCATTTCTTTCAAGAACACTTTGCTCCTGAATACTTAATGTTGCTTGGCCCAGCTATGAAAGTCATAGCAAGCACTTTGACGGAAAAAGGTGGTTGGGTGTTTTTTTGCCATTATCACTGTCTTCTCTATCGTTAAACTGTTGTTTGAGTCAGTGTGTAGATTGACACAACATTGAACAAAACACACACGGTGTGAAGTTTTACACGCATATACACACATCTGGAGACCAGTTACAGTGTCTGCAGCTTGTTCCTTTCTCCTCAGCAGTATGAAACTGAAGAATATCCTGAGATAGGAAGTCGATGTGAAAGTTCCTCATTAAAAGAGGAGGTCAAGCTTGATTTAATCTCCCAATTTCATTTTCTTTTTGAGGTGGTCAGAGGGGACCCAGAACGGTAGCCAGATGAACCGGGGAACAACCATGTGGTTTAACATCTCAGCCATTTCCTTGGTCAAAAACACAGATTCACAGAAATATTTCGTGATACATCAGAAACCTACTTTAAAAATATGATCTTGGATTAGAAAGGAGGGAAATGAAAAGGTTGTTTTTCACTAGATGTGATGGGAAATTTCACCGCAGAATGACCCACATACTTGTAAGGCAAAATTACCCTCACCTTTGGCAACTACTATAATTCTTTGTCTATTGACTGATAGAAGTCAATCATCCAGGCTTGTCCCCCATCAATGGTGTTTGCATGAAAAGATGAGTGTCTCAAGAATAGGGACCCAGGACAGGTGGCTTCTCCAAATGTTAAAAACAAACATAATTTCTTTAAAGCTATATTATCCCTCAATTCAGTATATTTCTGGGAACACTATTAAAACTTAACCTACATTAACACCAATGCTTATATCTACTGCAAGTCCTGCATATTGGCTATTTCCTTGGCTTTAGGATTTTGAGATAACATCATTAATAATGATAAACAATAGTTCAAATGAAAAAAAAATGCACACAACCTGGGTAACAGGAAAGCCAGCCTAAAATGAAAATGTTTGGAGCCACCAAAGCCAACAGGCAAAGAAAACAAAGGCATGCTGTCCCACAAAACAGGTATTTTAAATACAATCCTGAGGCCTTATTGAAGTGATCACTTGATGCTCATATATTTCCATATAGAAAAACACAAAATTTGATATACACCCCCAACTCCTTCTTTCCTTCTTCAGCTCACAAGCAAAGAGTTCCCAAAGGCCAGAATTTAACTTTAATATTCACCTCAAGAGCATGGAAACACTCCACCCACATGCTTTAGAGGTCTTTCCTTTATAAACTTCTAATGAGTTTCGTGCTCTACAGTTCAGCCTGCCTCATTCACAAAGAGACAATGCGGCAATCCATAAAGAAGAGATGATTCCACCCAGAAAAAGCTGCACCTGGCAGGAAAGATGGGGGCCTCAATGAGGGAATCCACTGAATAGCATTCATTCTTTTATTTCAAACTCCCCAGAGACGCTACTTTGAAGTGTTGGAGATGGGTTTTGAAAGACAGGGGTGCATAGGACCTCTCCAATCTCCTTTCAGAATATTTCAGGTATCAACAAGAGGTAGCAAGCTCCTAACTAGCTTATGGAACTACCTCATTCTAGCATCAGGGCATTTTCCACTTGCCCAAAGGCTCTCTTTACAATAGACAATGGTTTGAAAATAACTTTAGGGTGCAACATAGGCAAACAATCAATCATATATACAAATAACATGTGTCTATCTCAAAATTTACAGACGGTAAGAAAACGTGTTGTTGTGTTTTCTTACAAAGACCATATTAATAAATGGAAGCAGCATTTTCAGCTATGAAACTGAAGCACAAAGAAAGCTGAAGAAATCCACCTCTTTTATTAAAATTCTTGTAAAGTTCAATTCCATAAAGAAATTCTAGTGTCTCCTCAAGATTTTCACAAAATATATAGAAAACTGTTCATGTATTTAAATAATTTGAAACTATATTCCTAACACCTCTTTCAGTTTTAAATGACTTAATTTGATGACTCAGTGTCATAGGAAATATGTCCTAGTTGTGTAATTACACACACACACAAAATACTTTTCCTCTAAAAATACCTATTATTCTATTAAAACATCATTTCAGTTCATATAGAAAATCACTCCACTCAGAAAATAAATTTGAGACTAAAGAATCAATCAAACACAGAGGTAATACAGGAGATAAACAGAATTTTCTTAATCAAAACTCCTCAAGTGGCTTTTATGCAGAGATTGGCCAAGAACACTACAAACTGCTGCCCAATGTAAATTTTTGGCACATATAGTGTTCTGAAACAGTTGCTATGAAACCCCAGCTGTTAAATTTGCTCTAGTGGCAAACATAACACTGTCAGAATTCACCAGACTCTTTATGTGTGTGTACAAGGCACCTGATATGACTCAGTTGGTGGTGAAGCATTCCCTTGTGTGCAGTTCATGACAGATACACCACCATAGCTTCCAGCTTCTAAAAGCTGTACCAGGTTTCCATTACCCTTCTCCACCTATAACACCTTTGTAAAATGCAGCAAGGGGTAGCTCTGTTAGCTTGAGTCTCAGACCATACCCTGTCTGTGTCAACACTGTCCAAAGGATTTGCTTTTTTCTGATAGGTCAATGAAGAAAAATGGTAACTCCTGCCTCTGCAAACCTAGAAATGTAAAAATTCCACTGCATATGAAGAGCCCAGTCACTCCACTCCTTGTCACTGAGATGGTGAACAAAGATCAGGTCATTCTCAACCACTTTAGGAAAATACCCCATGTAAGGATCTATAACGCATGGCTGTCACACATCAATTCCTTGCACTTTTCTTTCAAAATGATTTATGCTCAATTAAAATTAAATGACCCTGTCTTCTTGCCACCTATCTCCCTATCTCTGTGAGCATACTCAATACAGTAAAAGCCAGGGACTCACAGCCATGGTTGGCTATAACATTTCCCATATTTGAGACTGTTTAAAGTTCTAAAGTGGTCATTTAATCCAACGTTCCCAAGTGTTTAATGGCCACAGAGACTTCCAGTTAAAAGGAACAATACTAGAAGCCAGATATTCTGACTGGAGGTTGACAGAGGTTCAGATAGGCAGAGTTCACCTTCATCACACGCTCTTTCCCTTCTGTTCACAACAAGAGACCCTCAGAGGCACCAGTGAATATGGTCTGAAAACCACAGCTGTACCTCACTCTTATCTCCCCAAGTATTGGACATACAACAGGACAAACAACTTGAGATCAGAAAAATAAAATAAAACAACTACTTCTTCCCTATAATGCATGGCTTCTGAAAGTTCAAACTGGCTTTCAGTATTATATTTTAAAATGATAAAATCTAGTTCATCTGGTGAAGACTTGTAGTGTATTTCTAAGAACATTCACAGTTCTCTGCATTATGGGAAAGAAGTCTGCTCATCAGGTAACCTTCTCTAACATCCACCTTTCTTAAAAATGTCTGCCCTCTGGAACCAAAGGTTAAGGAGCTCAGGTTTTGGTATTTGTGCTTCTTTACCCAGAGGAGGCTGATGGATGAGGTGTATATTCTAAAAATGCTTGAGGCATACTGTTCCTTCTTCTCAACCATCATATTTCCCGTTAATCATTTACTTTTGTTCAGCCATCTGTCTGAAATGGTAGCTCCTTCAAATCAATAACACTAGGGATACAAAAGAAAATGTTCTGATATCCAAATTAACGCCACTCTCTGAATCTTCTTATAGCTTAGTATTTTTAAGGAAAAAATAACAATAAAGGGTTGACTTTTTAATGGGTTTTCCCATAGGAAATCATCTCTATAATACAGTAACACTGCAAATAAATTAAAGGATATACTTGTCTGCCAGCTTTCTTTTTAATCAGCTTGCTCCTTCAAGGGGTTCCTAATTTAGCACCACCCTTTGCATTTATCTCTTCTTCCAGCCCCCAAACATGACTTCACATCACTGTTCAGTCTTATATTCCAAAGTCCAGCAACAATCCCCTAAGACAGTGGTTTGACTTACTTTGTTGAAATATCTTGCAGACTCCAGTACAAATATTGGTAGTGACCAAATGATGCAAATGACTCATTTCCGACCACAGTAGAATATTACTTAGCGAAATCGGATACCCAACCTTGCTGCTTGTCTTTTAAAGGAAGTTCTTATTATAAGGTCGCATGTTTTGAATGAGGGTTTCGCTTAAACTTTTCTGAGATAGCCCTTAACTTTTTAAGAACTGGAAACAATAGAGTTCATTTAGGCAGACTGATACAAAATTGTTGACTTTGATTTTTGATATATAAAAATGGCCAGATCAGTTCCTTACCACAAAAACATTAAGTCAGTCCAGGTCATCTGTGACCGGCAGAGAAATAACAAGCGAACTGCAGCAAAGGAAAACAGAGACTTTTGAAGGCCTGGTCTAAGCTACAAACTCCAGAGATTACTTAGAAAGTTCTGTTTCCCACATTAAGACACAAGGAAGTGCTTAAACTTGCCAATACTCTCCCTGAATTCAGCCTCCAGGTCTTAAACATTAGCCTCCTTTCTTAAGAAAGACCCTGAATCTCAGAAATGCAAAAGTATAAACTGGAGAAAGCTACGGTGCACATCAAGATGAACTGCCCACAAAAAAATTCTATTCATACTGACAACATCTAAGAAAGAAATACAAGTCTTCCAAAATTTAACTGTAAACTCCCAAAAATAAAGGGCTCAATTTCCGAGTTGAAATGATAATACAAGTGATGTCAAGATACTGAAAGTCCCAAGGAATTAGGCTGAATATTTTTAAGTTCTATTAATATGTGTTTGTGTTACAAGACAATACTGATTTCTCACCAACAAAAATTCCCTACTACAGAGTTTTTTACTTTATGTTTCTGCTTAGGCTAGTGCCTTTATCACCTCTATAAGGAAAGAGGCTTTCAGAGGAATTTTGCTTGAAAAAGAAATTTGGATCAGAAACTGAAAAGATTACCTTCAACTAACGTCTTGATTTCAAACTACTTCATCAGAAAAATCTGTAATAGCACAATGATATTTGCATAGCTGTAAACAATGACTTTCTAAACCTCAGAAAAATAACACATCTTCTGTGTAGTCACCAGGAACAGGTAGCGAGTGATGTATTTGGTGGCAATGTGCTTCCCCTGGAAGGATAATTTCTTTTGAAGGCTCTGGAATTCAGGTTTTATTTCCCTAGGTGAAGAGAAAACATTCTTTTAGGTAAACTGCCAGATCAAATACTTCAATATGCCCTCTTAAGGAGTTTCCAATTATCATTCTAAGCATAAGGTATGTCTCCCTAATGGTGCAGCAGGAAAAAGAATGTTTCTGAATAATAAAGAGACTATAGCTTTAACCAAGATGTGTGCTATTGTTCTGGAAGAAAAAAAATGAGAAAGCTTCAGTCACTGGCAGACTGTCATTTTTATAGCATTCTGTATGGCAAAGAGAGTGCAAGTCTTAACAGAAGGTGAAGCAAATTACATAGCTGTTCTGGTTCTATAGGGAAGACAGGACTTCCACTAGAGGGTACAGGGCCCAGAAATTCAACTAGGGCCAGCAACCCAAGAAAATCACATCAGAAAGGAGGCATTTTCCATAGGCTCCTTAAAATTGAAATTTACCAATGATTAAAAAAAGAGAAGTACTCGTCTCACTTTTGTGGGACACAAAAGGGGTAGGCCTGAGTCTTCTGTCGCAGTGAGAACAGGGAGCTTTAAGAACACCTGAGAACAAATTTTGTAATTTCAAACTACCCTTTCCTACTTCCTTAAAATGTGAACAAATAATTGAGGTGGATGAGTTGGAAAAGGTTAAGAACTCCATCTGTCTTCTTCTACATTTGAGGTAAGTCTGATCTCCCAAATTCCCCAATCTCAGTACAGTTCAGGGAATAGAGAAATTGACTAGTGTCTGGGTTCGTGATTTCTCCTTGTGTATAAACCACACTACAGAAAGAAACAAAGAAAATGCAAATAACCTAAGCCAAAGATACAGTTAACAACTAAGAGAAGTGTGACATTTATTTCCAAATTGAAGTAAATTATGTTGGTGACTGCACAGAAATGGAAAAAGTAAGTACTCAGTTTGATCTGAAGAAAATTGTTCTATCAGCTTCCAGAACAATTCATACTTACCTGAGAAAATTAACAAGCAACTTTCATGGAACTGAACAGTCTTCATCCTTTCTGAAACCAGTTTCCTATGTCCATTTTCCTAATCTGCCTCAACAGCAGCTGAGCTCAATAGTCACTAAAATGGAAGAGCTCTACACATCTAGTTAATCAATTAGAGTTTTATATTTAATGCTCTAAAACTGGTGTTGGCAAACCAGGGCCTGTGGGCCAAATTTGGCCCATTGCTTTGTTTGTAAATAAAGTTTTATTGGAACACAGCCACCAGGCTCATTCATTTGTGTATTGTTTATAGATGCTTTCACGATACAACAGCAGAGTTGAGTGACAGAGATGGTATAAAACACAAAGCCAAAAATATTTACTATCTGGTCCTTTACAGAAAAAATTTGCCAACCCTGGTCTAGGATGTCACAGTCAATATTCTACAGAACAGAGCTACTGATCCTGTGGGCTATACAAACTGCAGCCTCCTCCCAACAACAACAAAAAAAAGTTTGCAAAATTATGTTTCATATACAATGTAAATTTTCCTAGGGAAAAGGTCCTAGCTTTCAATAGATTGCCAAAAGAATCCATAGTACCCAAATTAAAGCCAAAAAAAAAAAAAAAAAAAAAAAAAAAAAAAAACCCCAAGAAGCATCTTTAGTTGTCAGCACATTTAACGGTGCTAGAGCCACTCAAACACAAAAGGAACACAGACCTCCTAGAATAAAATAGCTTTCTTTCCATTCTATTGGGTCTGGTAGCTCCTTCTTCCTAGATTTTACTCTGGCATTTTTCCATCTGACTATGCAAACTTTCAGAGGCCTAACTGAAAACTGCACCTTCTATTTGCAAAATTAAAATTTAAAAAAAAGTCCTATGAAGTTGACATTTATTCGAATACCTTTTCACTTGCTAATTCATTAAAAGCAGAAGATCCTTTGAGCCAAGAAATCCCTGTTCAAGTCATAGATGTTAAGAAGGCAAAATCCCAGCACAATAGACATTTAATTCATTTTACTAGATCTGACTACCAGCTCCAATAAATTTTATAAACATACAAATCTTACCTTCGAGGTCAGAGGGAGTAACATAGCCAAAACAGCATTTGGGTAGGAAATTAGGAACTAGGTATCCATTGTCCTTTCAGGCCAAAGAAAAAGGTGTTTTGTTAGACACTTTTAAGAGAAACAGAATTGTTTCTCTGAGCATAACTAATAAAGCCCCTTGATCAACAAAGACATTTTAGTGATAAACTATGAAATATTAACCCCTCTCTGCCTCCTTTGAGATTATAATTCCCAAGACACTAAATCAATTCAATGGGAGAAATCAGGAACCCTGTCCATCTTAGCACCAGCCTCCTCCGATGCTGGGGCTTGTGAGTATTGCATTTTTCTAGACTAAGACACTATGGCATTGCAGGACTGGTGAACAGCAAAGAATAGGGTTGCAATTAAAAAATGAATCAGCCTGGCCGGGCGCGGTGGCTCAAGCCTGTAATCTCAGCACTTTGGGAGGCCGAGACGGGCGGATCACGAGGTCAGGAGATCGAGACCATCCTGGCTAACACGTAGAAACCCCGTCTCTACTAAAAAATACAAAAAACTAGCCGGGCGAGGTGGTGGACGCCGTAGTCCCAGCTACTCGGGAGGCTGAGGCAGGAGAATGGCGTAAACCCGGGAGGCGGAGCTTGCAGTGAACTGAGATGCGGCCACTGCACTCCAGCCTGGGCAACAGAGCGAGACTCCGTCTCAAAAAAAAAAAAAAAAAAAAAAATCAATTAGCCAATGGCAAGCAATAACAATACTAATAATAACAAAACAAAGAGTGAAATAATGTGGAGAATTGAATGGCCAAGAATTCCATTTTGAGGGTCACCAACAGCAGACAGTGCAAACATTGGCATAACAGATATCTGTGGTCCCCAAATTATGTACTGAGATATCCCAAGGCACCACAGCACGCTCACAGGCTTAGCAAGATGTTGTAAGTTTTTGTTTTTTTTTTTTTTTGAGATGAAGTTTCGCTCTTGTTGCCTAGGCTGGAGTGCAATGGCGCATTACCGGCTCCCTGCAACCTCTGCCTCCTGGGTTCAAGCAATTCTCCTGCCTCAGGCTCCTGAGTAGCTGGGATTACAGGCATGTGCCACTACGCCCGGCTAATTTTGCATTTTCAATAGAGATGGGGTTTCATCATGTTGGTCAGGCTGGTCTCAAATTCCTGACCTCAGGTGATCCACCCACCTCAGCCTCCCAAAGTGGTGGGATTACAGGCGTGAGCCACCGTGCTCAGCCAGTGTTAGAAATTTTTAAGGGAAACGTAGTGTCATATGCAGGACACTGTGCAAACTGCTATTATTAAGCTGTTGGGACCTAATTACTTAAAACACTGAACTATTAAGTATACATTTTGGCCTGGGGCACCATGAAAAAAATTACTAAGACAACTGAACACAGAAAGTTTAGGAATCTCTGGCACATACAATTTTTTGTTAGGCTTGAAGGATATACAAGAACTGTAAAATGTAAACAATTTCAAGCCATGCCCATACATACTCGTTTCCATTTCAGATGGCTTAAATGTGATAGAAGCTGCTTATTAAACCCATTTTTTTTCTGATTAAATCAGTGTGACCAAACACAGTCTTTAGGAAGAAATAGATTATTCCCCGTCATCAGGGCCTTCAATCATAGAAAATAGGTGACTTTCACATGCAAAATCGGTGACTACCTGATATTTTATCAACAAACTTATACCTTTATGGGGGTTCTATCTCCCTCAAAGTAGTCACTTCGGGAGATTACACTTATTCTGGGGGAAGAATGACTCTACTTAAAAATAATCATGCCCTTTGGGCAGGGGTGGTGGGGGCGGGGTGTGGAAATCTTCATTTGAAATTATCTTCAGAGCCCATGACATGGTGTTTTACAAAGATTCAATGATGCTAAAACTCCAGCTCTGAGGGACGATTTAACTTCTAGAAATTGTCAAATACAGCTTTGTGCTAAATCTGATCAACAAGGCAGGTAAATCAGAGGGAAACACCTGGTAAGGATTTTTGTAAAAAGCAAAACAAACAACAACAACAAAAGTAATAATTCTCCAATGATGACACACATCTCAGGGGAGGGAACAGATTCTAAAGCCTTTTCTGAAAGAGAAATGGTAAAAATAATTTAATAGCATTATTTATATAAATACGGAGTCTCTCAAGGTGGCTACTCTGGTGGGCAATATTCATTGATACATACAAACATAGGGTAATTGTCTTAAAAGTTATGCAGATTACTTTTTGGGGCACACCTCTTAAACTAATAATATCACAAGAGAAATGACTATTTTAATAAACATTTTCAAAAATTATAACATGGACAATTATATGAAACAAAATCAAATACATTTGGGGAAATAAGTAGGATCTCTTTTGTAGAGCTATACTGATTTTGTAATACATTGAGAGGTGTAGACAGGGCTGATATTCAGATGGTCTATGCTGGTGAGGCATTAACTATTTTGAGAGTCATCCGTGGATACAGATGTCTTTATATATAAATCTATATGTACAGAATACTCCCAATTTATATATAGTTTAGGTATCTTGACTTTTTCAAAAGCTAGTTGATTGAAACTTACAACACAGTTTTCCAAACACAAAACCATGCTCTAAAATTTAGTCTCGTGAGGCTATCAAGTCATTCTTTTGACTTTAGCGCATAAGATATTTAATAACAGTGCAAAATACTGCTTCTCTGGGGAAAAGGTGTTCTAAATTTCCTATCAGTATCCCAAGAACATGCCTTCCCTCATAGTTACAAAGAGATTTCCACTGATGAGGACAGGGAAAGAAATAGGACCTGTTCTTGTTACTCTCTGCATGTTACTCACTGTAAATGTTCAAAAGAAAGTAAATTTAAGTCAGTTCTCTTTAGAAAGTACTAGGTCAGTGTTCTGAACCCTGCTTCACATGAAGGTGTGTAAAAAAACAAAACAAAACAAAAAACAAAAAAACACCAATTCCTAGGCCCCACCAGTTAAATCCAAATCTCTGGTGGCTGGAACATTGGCAGCGACAGTGTTCACAGCTCCCAGATGGTTCCAATGTGCACCAGGGTTGAGAACCATAGACTAACTTGTTCTCTACCCTACTATTAATATGATTCTTTTTGCAAGTTTGGCCTAGGTTCACAGATGGGAGAGGCATACATATGAGAAGTTACACATTTTGTTTAGAATGTCTCAAAGTGGAAAAACAGGTAAGAGTAATTGGACCTGGACCAGAGAGACAATTTGCTTTACATCATTCACCAAAAGCTAAAATGGAGTAACCGGATTTTTTTTTTTTCCTATTGCTTCCTGTTTTCATAGATGAGTGAATAAAATAAGGAACACAATTGCAATTTTTCTCTTGGTCTCAAAGAGAAGAACTTCCAGATTTAGGAAGATAGATGGGAAAGTGAATGGCCATCATCACTAGGGTGATACTCCTTTCCTGGCTAGAATAAAATGAGGACAGAGGTAGCTTCAGAGCAGAGGAAGCTCATGTTTAATCAAACAGATATATCTTGGAACTGAATATGAAGAAGTGTTCGGAAGTGTCACACTCATTCTGGGCAGGAGCAACTCTTCCTTGTCAAGAACAAAGAGGAAAAAATGCAAACAGAGAAAAATATATGATTGCACTTCAAAATCTAAAAGGGGAAGGAAGAGAGGATTCAGGGAAGCAATCCTCTCCATATTGAACTTGAGGCCAAGAAAGAAAAAGTATGGTTTTCTTTTTTCTTTTTAAAATAAAAATCTTCTGTCCTTCCTTGTCCAAAAACAATGGTTCCTGGTTATTCATCATAGGTCTATATTTTCCCTGTCAATTACTTCACTCCTTGATCATCAAGAAACCTAGAGCTACAAATCAGACAACCTGTGGGTATATTTAGCCATGAGAAAGAAATTCTGTTGCTTAGTCAACCTGCTAGGAGCTCCTGATGAAGCTCATCTCCTACAGAGGAGTCAGCTATTGCACGCTGCTAAAGAAAAATGTGGCCTCAACTCAACTTGTGGTTGTCTGGTAGTCCATGCCTAGGAATTAATTCAACCTTTCCTATTATTTCCTCATCTTATCAAATAATTACTCACCACCTTTAATTTTCTCCTATTCTAGCCCTTCTATGAATAGTAAGGCTGCTTCACTGAACAAGAAAACAAACAAAGCCAAAGAGTGCATTAACTACAAAGGCAATCCTTAGAACTTACACATGGCAGGAGAGACAAACGCAGAAGAAGGCACCATTTTTTTTCTGTAGTTTAACACATCTCCCCCTCAAAACTGACAAATGTCCTCCTTACCAAACACAGATGCTCATGGAAACCATTTGGCAGGACTTGCGAATTGCCAAATATACAGAGAAACACACACACAGGTAGATGAATAGGTAGGTGGATATAAAATCATATTATGAATCACTTTCCACTAATACTATACCACAAGTGTCAGGAGAACCAAATGTTTTACTCTTTGAGCTGTGATATGAGTGATTTTTACGTTTTCCAAAGTTGGGGAAAAGAGTAATGACCAGAGCATCTCGCCACTTCCCCTAAAAGATGTGGTGATCACCCAGGATTGGGCAGATGTTTGCAAAAATGGCAGCAGTCACAACAGCTGGAACAGACATGTCACAAGAAGAGCTCCTTTTTGATATTTTTATAATATTCTCAAAGATGCATATTAAATAATTTCTTCTGGATCACAGACACAATTGAACTTAAAAAATAAAAGCCCTATAAATATTGCCAACCCAACCTTGTCTTTTTTTTTTTTTTTTGAATCTCCCTTCTTGTATAAAATGGAATCTTTTCAAGCAAGCACTTAAACATAAATATTAAAATAATAAATGGGACGAACTACAAATCTACTTATAATTTCATCACTACTGTAGCACCTTTTTGTCAGGGCTAATGCATTCATTTTGTAAAGAAAAAGAGAAATCTGAGAAGCTTGAGGACTCATATGACACATCATTAAATATTTAATCACCTTTTTAAGTCCTAAGCCTTTATCATAATTCATCCATCTAGACAGTTCATTCTATACTATAGATCCCAAGGCCCCCTCAAGAGGGGGAATAAAAAGAAAATTGGGAGAGAAAACCCTCTCAGAGGAAGGGTTCAATTATCTCAAAGATGACTCTCTATTGACGCTGTAGTGAACTTGCTTCACCCCAAAACCCACCAATCCACAGTAGGGTCAACCGATTAAGTCCATTGCTTTTTAATCTCCAAGAATCAGTTTTACAAAAGATGCCACATCTGTTCCTTTGGATTCATGTAGGGTGAAAAATGGATGTTGCTGGAAAAGAAAAAGAAAAAACATGGCATTAATATTTCTCACTAACAATATATGAGATTAGCAAATGAATAGATCCGCTTGGTACAGGGATTAAGTAACCCTATTTGAGTTAGGCTGGGCTCTTCCTACCCTTTCCAAAATCAAGCACACACCTAGTGATGCAAACGTTTTAAAGGTATCTCTTAGTTGTCACTCTTTCCATCCTGATATCTCTAGGTTTCCACTATATTCTTTAAACTAAAAAAAAAAAAAAAAGTAATTATGCTACGTAAGTTTCCTCTACGGCAACATACAAAGATTGACCAAAAAACAACCCAAACTCTGATTTACAAATAGCCCTGGGCCCCACAAGGTCATTTTAGGCTAATATAGTAGTAAGATAATAAGACAATTCATAGGTGTATGCACTTTTTTTTTTTCTTCTTAGATGAGGTCTCTCTGTGTTGCCCAGGCTGGAGTGCAGTGGTGCAATCTTGGCTCACTGCAAACTCCATCTCCCAGGTTCAAGTGATTCTCCTGCCTCAGCCTCCCGAGTAGCTGGGACCACAGGTGCTTGCCACCATGCCCGGCTAATTTTTTGTACTTTTAGTAGAGACAGGGTTTCACTGTGTTAGCCAGGATGGTCTTGATCTCCTGATCTTGTGATCTACCTGCCTCGGCCTCCCAAAGTGCTGGGATCACAGGCATGTGCCACTATGCCGGGCCAGGTGTATGCACTTTTATTTCTCAGGAGAAAGATGAATGAATGAGAAGTCAATTTTGTTGAACAGTAAATGTGCAAGGAAGGTAGCCCTTGCCTTTGACATTGGAGAATTGGTTTAGACTGAAACAGTTAAAGCCATTTGCCAAGCCACGAGTTACACTTATGTCTCTCCTGATGAAGAATTGATCCATCTGAAAAATAATGTAGACTGCCAAACTCTAGTTATATGCAGAGAAAATTGAACTCGGAGATTAAGGATTGAAAAGGGAAAAGAAGAGTCTCTATCCACACAGCTCAGATCAAGTAAATTATAAAACCATAACAAGTCTTGTGCTTTGCTAAGGGAACAGGCATGGTGTGTGATTCAAGAGGTCATGCATTTCAAAACAATTCTGAACAGGAAGCCATTTTCTCTGCCCTAGAACAACTCTCCCCAGATTGCTCAATTTTGTTACAATAAGTGGCCGGCTCTCACAGCGGAACCGCCACCTCTACTTAGAAAGATATATCAGGTCATGAGCCACAGTTCTTACAGTGGAAACAGAACCAACCAAACCCAGTGGAAATAGAATCAACCAAACCTAACCAAAAAGGGTAATTCCTACAGGTAGAACTTAGTCCCACGTGTCTCACCTCCCATGCTCACTTCCTTGATTGCCTGGTAGTACTATTTTCAATGACCAGTTGAGTAGCTAAATGTAAGCATTTTTACATCCAGACGCATAAGTGACTCAGTTTCCCCTGACTTTAGGGAGTTTAGTTTCCAACCTTTATGTTGCCCAGCTGTAGGTTTTCTAATTATATTTGTTTTAAACCTGACAGCGGAGGGTTGGATGAGTCAGCTCTGTGGAAAACTGAGTTCGCACCCATGGAAATTCTAGGAAACAAAGCAAATGGGAAAGGAACGAAGAAATTAAAACCCCAAAGAAGATAGCTGGTCACGATTAAGCATCATGACTCAGAAAATGGAAAAGAGATTTTCTCCCTTTGCCCATCTGAGGACACAGGTTGGGTGCTGGCTCGGATCCTTACACTCATGAAATCAACTGAAGCTCTGGCTGTCAGGTCCTTCCTCCCGAGCTCCCTCAAAAACTAAATAGCAGCCATACTTCTGATTAGTAACCATATACACAGCACACTTACTAAGGGCTCTACCATCATACTTATTAGCTTTCCCACATCCTCTGGACATTTGGAAATCTTTTAACGTCCTTAAAAGTTTTTTACTATCAAAACAGGACAGGCCAAACCTCAGATTATCTTTGTGACTGCTTCCAACACCTGCCAGCCCCACCTTGCCTTTTGTTCTGCTAGTGGCTATTAGCTCAGTGGATGAAGCCTGAGTCTGCAAATGAATTAAATAACCTGACTTGAAGTCTTTAATTTAAAAAAAAGAAAATCCCTAGGCATCTTTCCATTTATTCCCAGGCTGAGAAAATGCTATGAGAGCCAGAAGGCCAGGGGGAGGGGAAAACGGGTAGGGATGTCAAATGGAAAGTGTGACTTGCCTTCTTGTGTGGGTTTTGAGGCTGCAAAAGGTTAAGAGGGAACCCAGTCCTTTCTATAAACAATGAATTAAGATTAGCAAGGGCAGCAACCAGGAAATGGGCAAATGAGGGAGCATGAATAATACTCAGACTATAGTCCCAGGCTGGATTTCCCAAAAGAGGAGTCAGGGAGACAAGAAGGGAGGACTTTACACCATTTAGGCTCACTGATGTGCCTGAAGAAAACATGGAGATCCATGAACATACTGTGAGGAATAGACAGACAAGCTACAGTCACCAGCAGGTCTCCTTGTCCCATGCACAGCACCTCATCCCTTAAGACTATGGTTTTGAATGGGTTCAGGCATTTTTGTTTAAGATACAATTCAATCTAGAACTTCCTAAGATAATTGGAGAACATAATTATTTCACTGGGCAATTATTTCACCAGTTCACTTGAATGAACTGGTTTATCATTTCTCATGATTATCATCTAGGACAGGGATCAGCTACCTGTGACCCAGAGGCCAAATTTAGCCCACTTCCTGTTTTTTAAATAAAGTTTTATTGGAACACAGCCACACACCATTTTTTTTTTTTTAAACACATTGGATATGGCTGCTTCCACATTGCAACACTGAATTCAGCCATTGTAAACAGCAACTGTATGGCCTACGAAGACTAAAATACTTACTATTTAGTCCTTTACAGAAAAAGTTGGCTGCTACCTACTTTAGAAGAATAAATTCTACTGAGTCATACTCCCCAGTGACATTTGAGAAAACAAGCACATGAGATGATCTTAAAGAATACACACCCTTCAATCCATGTTAGCGAGAGAAACATTTGGGATTTCTATAAGAGGAACATGTCTAGGTTAAGGCCTTAATTAAAATGTCCTTCACCTGGAAAAAGGATTATTTTTTTCCTTCATACTTCCTCACCAACTCCTAAAATCTAAACAATTGCCTCTCAGCAAGTGTTTTCTCAATGCTAAAGTCAGGGAGTTTGGACTCAGATTTTCCATTTGAAAACCTCAATTCCACAGGAAAGCAGGGAATAGTTATAGCCGTAAAAGGCAAGTCCATTTCCAGAACCACAAAGACGAATGCTGTGAGAAGAAAATGGGAACCGACATGATTTTATAACATTAATATATATGTAGGCCATAAAATATCACAGGATTAGAACATATTGCAAATGTAGAATTCGACTTCAGCTGCCCATGTATATTAATCATTCTTTTTCTCAAGCATGTTTCAGTGAAATTTCTGATCAGAAACCACTTGGAAGAAGAAAAAAAAAAGTTCTGTATTTTAAATAGCCAGAAACATATAGAAAATGTTCTTCTTATTTGAAATTAGTTACAAAACATGGTGACTTTAGAATAGGAATACAGGTGCACACTTGTAGTCCCAGCTACTTGCGGGGGCGCAGGCAGGAGGATCGTTTGAGCCCAGGAATTCGAGACCAGCCTGGGCAACATAATGAGACTCCATCTCTAAAAAATAAAAAATAAAATATAAACAAATAAATAAAATAGGATTACAGGCTCCACAGTATCCTACAAGAAAAACTTTATATCTACTGTATTTTATGTGAAATTAATTCAAAAATGCCCTAGCAGGTGCATAAGCATATGTAAAAAGAGTAGACAGAACTGAAAAAGCCTTTGACTGGCTATTAAAAAATAATCAGGAAGAAAATATTCAACTTAAACATGTAGCATGCTAGGATTTTCTCAAACATGACTCATATTTCCTTCTTTAACTGTGAGTTTTAGTTGAATAAAACTGGTCGAGTGCTGAGTACCAGGGGGCTGCCTTTTAACGGACCCAGGGGAGGCCCAAGGAGATGGCCTCGTCTCCAGTTCATCCAGTTGCAAAACAATTCAATCTTCAATCAAAGCTTAGGCAACAGAATTGAAAACCTATGTGACTGGCTGTAGCTGTCATGCATCTTCCTGATCAGCTTTCTATAATTCTTCCTGACTCGGCATTTCCAAGCTGTGCTTCCTCATATCTAAGCCACCTCACCACAGCATTTGACATTAGGAATCCGTGCTTCTAAGACTGAGTTGGTCTTGAAGACAGCGGGGCTTGTGGCTGGGATAGCAGAGGAGGAAGCATTTAATGCCTGATGAATTCCAGTAAGAAACACTGATGTGTTCCAGTCGGCAAGGGTGTCAGTGATTTATTGCTTTTGAAATTGTGCATGAACGTGACTCTTCTTTCCCCCACTAAAATGAAAACCTTGATAATTGAAACAAATCTAGGAAAGAGTTAACACAGATTAGCAAATAGTCTGAATTTTATATATTTCTCCCCCCTTAAAAAATGTGTTTCTCCTTCATTCAACATACACTTAGATAAAGTAAAGCATTGCCAAGTTTAGGTCCTTGCCATTTGTATTTAGCTTAGAATCATTAGTAATTAGCTTAGAATTGTAGTTACCGAGTTTTGTTTGTTTGTTTGTTTTTCTTTGAGACAAGGTCTCACTCTATCACCCAGGCTGGAATTCAGTGGCACAAATACGGCTCACTGCTGCCTTAACTTCCCGGGCTCAAGTGATCCTGCCACCTCGGCCTCCTGAGTAGCTGGGGCTACAGGCAAATGCCACCATGCCTGGCTAATTTTTTGTACTTTTTTTTGAGTTGGGGTTTCGTCATGTTGCCCAGGTTGGTCTCCAACTCCTGGGCTCAAGCAATCTGCCCATCTCGGCCTCCCAGAGTGCTAGGATTACTGGCATGAGCAGCTACCGTGCCCTGCCTATAGTTACAACAATTTAAGAGAAGTTATTTTAATACAACAATGTTAAGATCTTACTTTCACTCTTGCTTTTTATAGATACAGCAAGTGATAAACTGTGAATGCTGAGGGAGTACAATTCAAGCTAATAATGCTTCGTCTTACTTTTTTCCACCAAAGTGAAAACAAAAAGCAAACATTTTTTTTTTCCTCCCTAGCTACCACCAAAAAGTTGTTCATCTAATTTAGGCCAGATATTTTATCAAAAATTGATCAGTCAAATAGCATTTAAGTTTTTCTCATTATTGAAATCTCTTAAATCATACTTTCCTTCATTTTATCTTAGTAATATGTGGCTTCTCATATCTTTTAAATTCAAAAATATAAATCGTATACACATAATTTGCTCTGTATCACAACAGGTTTATCAGCCTGGAAAAAAGTTGCTAAGAATAGTGACAGGTTCCAACCTATGTTTAAGAAGGATGTAGGATGAACTCTTTAACTCTCTTACCTGGAGTTCAATTCCTGTCACTGATGTCTCAATGAACCAACTCTTCCAACATGGTGATGTGATGATAATTTAGGTCTTAGTGACTTTGCCTTTTATAGCTATTAGTATACTCATGTTTACATTTCCAACAATACTCACCATTAGCTCTGGGTATGTAGGCCGTTCTTTGGAATTCTTCTTTAAGCTTAAAGAAAAAAAAATAATCATTAAAATCTAGAAGCCATATGTATTTTCTTTAGACAAGGATTTCAGAACCTGTAGAACACTAAACATAATTAGCTTTAAAAGTGTATTGAAAACACAGCCTCCTATCTTGACTTTCCTCTTCTGTAACGCTTATGTATTATGTTTTAAATCATCCTGGTTGTACCTTAATGGGAAAAACAGTTGTGTGTGTTTGTGTGTGTGTGTGTGTGTGTGCACTTTCCTTCTGATACTTTACCAATGACATACAGACTAATTTTTCTGATCTAAAGCCATTATATTTCAAAAATATCTACTTTCCTCAATGCAGCTTTTAATGCCGTTTCCACAGACAAAGAAATTGGCAGGTGTTTCTTACATCACCATTTGTTATCTCTTCACTGTCAGGTACCTGGTTCTTTTTGCTTCTGTTTCCCATGAATATATAATTTGCTTTTATATAGTCCTAACCAAACCTGCCTGAGATAGAAGCAATAAACCCTTAATATTTATTTTCTTTTCCTTGAGACAGGTGCTGGCTCTGTTGCCCAGGCTGGAGTGCAGGAGCATACAATCTTGGCTCACTGCAGCCTCCACCTCCCTAGGCTCAGGTGATCTTCCTGCCTCAGCCACCTGAGTAGCTGGGATTACAGGCATGTGCCACCATGCCTGGCTAATTTTTTGTATTTTTTGTAGAGGCAGGGTTTCACCATGTTGCCCAGGCTGGTCTTGAACTCTTAGGCTCAAGTGATCCACGTGCCTCAGCCTTCCAAAGTGCTGGGATTACAGGTGTGAGCCACTGTGCCCAGCCCCCCATAACATTTCTAAGGTAATACTACTTGTTTATGACAAAGGTAATAAGACCTGTTTACGACAGCCGATAAAAGAGAAAGCACACTCAGTGACAGCAATTATTCTTTTAGAAATACTTTCCGGTCATGTGTTATTGTCAGGTGACTTCTGGTTATTCTGCTCTCTGTTGACACATACGTTTAATAACATTTGATACCGGAGGCAATAAGTGCTGTTACTTATTATTTAACGGTAATAAAACTGTAAGATGAAGAGACCAACCCATCACCCCATCCTCAGCCCATCCCTATCCTTTATCCAACTCTGGCCTTCAAATGAAAAAAAAAGAAAAAAGAAAGGAAAGAAAAAAAAAAAGAAACAGTTTACTTGGAGGTGGAATCCCAGGTTACAGAATGGAGAAAAAGATGATTTTGAAAACTATGATTTGCAAGGCAACCTACAGACTCCTGTGCCCAGTGGGCCACAAAATCATCCATGAATGAAAAGGGGCTTTGCCTGGCATTGGAATGGAAAGGAATTTTGCCTGGAGTTGGAGGAATCAAAATGTAACTGATTCTTAGGTTGCTGGGATTTGAGCTAATGGATCGTTTTGAGCAAATGAGATCTAGTATGTGTGGCATGAGCTCTGCCTCACCCTCTGAAGCTAAGCATGACGGGGTAAGGTACAGAACCATGAAACAACGAAGTAGTTCAGGCACTTCGAGAAACTGTGGTTTAAAACGAAATAAAATTAAAAAAAAAAAAAAAGAGAGAGAGAGAGAGAAAGTTTTTGAACCAAAACAACTTAAAATCAGCCTACCAGTTTATTCCAGGCAATGCTGTGGGTGGAAGCCAGGGAACCTGAGACAGGGTACAGGTAGATGTGAGGACAGAAGTTTCAACCTGGAACTGAGGGCAGACCTAGGACCTAGTGACCTCACTGACCAGACAACCTATGAGAGAACGTTTCATCTCAACTGAGGATAAAAATAAGAGCGCATTAGAAAGAGGAATTAACAGCTGGCAAAGTCCGATTGATATGGGAATGTGTGCTGAGTGAAATGAATGAGTCCGTGTAACTCCCACTGATGGTTTTGTAGGTACCTAGATGCTGAGGGTCTACGTGGGTGGGTCTCAGCTGGAGGTCATTTTGCTCCCCAGGGGATATATGGAAACTGTCAGGAGCCATTTTTGGTTGTTACACCTGGTGGCAGGGTGTTACTGGCATCTAAGAGGTAGAGGCTGGGGATGTTGCTAAACATCCCACAATGCACTGGGCAATCCACCACAACAAAGAACAATCTAGCCCAAAATGTCAATAGTGCAGAGAGAAAGAAACGCTGTGCTATGTGTAACAGGTGGTCCCTCCTTGTTGCTGCTTCCTCTCCCCTTCACTTAAAAGGAACATCTCCAGCTGGTTCGTCTGTCTTTAAGCACATTCTCATCACGACCGTCTCCTGCCCTCAGCCCCAGGAAGCCAAAGTGTTTCTTTCTAAGTTCAAGAGCTAGTTTACCTAGAAAGAAACACAGAAGAAGCAGTGTGATCCCAGGAGTATTGCTGACTTGCACACAGACCCTAGTAAAAATAACAAACAGGCTAGAAGCCCTGAATTTCCCACTATTGTTCAAAGCAAATCAAAAACCAGAAATTCTTCTCTATCGTTGGAACAATGTAACACACTAAGTAAATAACAAAAAGCACAAGCACAACATTAAATCCACAGTCAATATTCAAATGGTTGATTCTGGTGTCTCTATTTAGAACTTAAACTCTGCATTGCATCTGGAACATTCTCACTGAGGACCCAGGCCCACTCCGTTACTAGCTTTCATCAGCCAACAACAATGTCAGGAAGAAAAGCTTGTTTCTCAAATGTAAAAATGTGCCGATTTTTTACTTTATATTCAGCAGAAGAGATAAAAGGACTTTAGCAGACTTTATATTTAGCAGAAGAGATAAAATGGATCATTTTGAGCAAATGAGACCTAGTACGTGTGGCGTGAGCTCTGCCTCACCCTCTGAAGCTAAGCATGACAGGGGTAAGGTATAGAACCTTACCAACAGATAGATGAGTTTAAATATCTCCATTTTTAAAAATACTGTATTTTTTAAATGCTGTATTTTTTTAAAATATTGTATTTTTTTACATGCTGTATTTTTAAAAATACAGTATTTTTAAAAATTATTTTAAAATAATTTAAAAATTATTTTTAAAAATACTGATTTTGAATCAGGATATCTTTTCACTTCTGGAACAGCTTATAAAAATTTCTCGGCCAGGTGCGGTGGCTCACGCCTGTAATCCCAACACTTCGGGAGGGCGAGGCAGGTGGATCACTTGAGCTCACTTGAGGTCAGGAGTTCAAGACCAGCCTGGCCAACATGGTGAAACCCCGACTCTACTAAAAATACAAAAATTAGCTGAGCATGGTGGCAGGTGACTATAATCCCAGTTACTAAGGAAGCTGAGGCACAAGAATCACTTGAACCCAAGAGGCAGAGGTTGCAGTGAGCTGAGATTGTGCCACTGCACTCCAACCTGGGCGACAGGGTGATATTCTGTATCAAAAAAGAAAAAAAAAAGATTTCCAGTTTTGTTAACTCTGTATAAAGAAAATATGGGAAAGTACCCTAGTTGATCCATCATAAAGTGTTAAGGATTCCTGAAACCTCCAAGACTACTGGCCAATAGGCTATTCCTGGACTCCTGGCCCCTGATTACAAAGTTTACAATCTGCCCCAAACACTACCGCAGAATATGAATGGAAAATACTTACACAGCAAAGCAAGGCTGTTTATTAAATTAATGTAACTGATATAACCCATTCTTTCCATCTTTTACATCAAGAACACTTCAAAACATGGGCTAAGAATAGCAAAATACTCAGGATAAGGTTGGGGGGAAAGTAGATTTTCCATGTTTAGTAGGAAGTACTTGAAATTCAGTACACAATAACAACTTTGGAGTTCAAAGCAATACCAATTTCTTTTTGAACTGGAATCAGACTTCTGAATTTTCAAGGGGCTTGTCATTTTCAAGCGTGCAATTAGCTAACTGCCCTAATTCTTTTTCCAAATGCCACAACACACGCTTCTGACCATAGCTGACACTAAAAAACAGCTCATGCTGTCTTGAGAATTGCTAGCTTGAAGTTTGTGCTGACCAGAGGATTTCTGCCTATTTGAATTCTCCCGATCATTTCCAAGAAGGGCTATTTGGTGCATCCACAGAATAAAAACACATTGCGCCTTTCAAGGCGTACACTTGTCAAAAGCTAAATAAACATCTAGTGCCTCTTTTTACTGTCCTTCCTGCACAAATAGGAGACTGAATTTGACTGTGTTTCATACTAGCTTCTCTGAGTCAGACAATATCGATGCTTGACTGGGCCTCCACTACCCTTTGATATGCCATCAGACTGGTCAGTCGGGCCCACAGCTTCCTAAATAGGCCTGGAGAGAAAGCCAAAGGGAAGTCCAGCTGTTTTGGCACTCGGCAGTTGATTTCCAGTGACTTCCTTCTGTGAACCGATAGGAAGAGTTTATGATGAAACCGGCTAAGATTCCAATCTTTTGCGAACTCGTTTGTTAACCCCTCTGCAGGACTAGAAAGCAAGACTTCTCTATTAGACTTCTCTATGATGAATCCCAAAACAAGGCTGACATGGTCAACAAAACTCTGCCCAAGAACTCCTTAAAATCCCTATGATAAGAAAGAGATACATAGGAAAAAGAAGAAGAAAATCTCATTCCGTAGTCCTATCTCAAAATAAATACAGAAAAGAAGGGTTTGCAAGAAACCACTGTGGGTTTGCTTTTTTCCTTTGCGTTCATATGGTTAACTCTTCTTTCTCCTTCAGGAAACATTTGTCAGACGTTACTGCAAAAGAAATGCAAAAACTGGAATTCTGGACTCTAGGTCTAACTTTGGGTGTGGCGATGATAGCCTGTAGCTTTTCTACTTCACTCCACAAACTATGTGATTTCCTGTCAACTAACAAGCAGTGATCAGTACTAATGCGCCAGACAAGAGTGGCTGCCAAGTCAATTCCCTGGATACAGAATTACAGTACCTAGCAACATGGAGATGGCATCGTGCCAGGTTGATTCCTTGGGTGCAGGTGTATGATAGCATTGTGACATCAAATGCTTAGAGGTAGCATATACAAGTTCACAAACAAATACTCTGATGGTTACCTAGGCTGTGGGTAATGTGTTCTTTTTCTACATACCAAAGACAGATGTAGGAGATAAAAACATAGATGTATCTATCTTGAAATTTGAGATTAAATATTTCACTTTCCAAATCCGTAGCCTCCCTTCCCCACTCAGCACATAGAGTTGAGACTTTCTGAGAAGTCAGGGAGGGCCATAGCCTATGTAATAAAAATATAAAAAACATGGAGATCACAAGGAAAAAAAGGTTTTTTAATGAAGATATGTCTCAATAATACAGCTTTATTCATGAGAAAAATAATAGCTGATAAAGGGGAGTTATGCGCACAGGGAATAGCCCTCTGTTCAACAAGAGGTAGAAGAGGTACTCCTCTGTTAACAATCACTTTTCTTCGGGAGGCTGAGGCAGGAGAATGGCGTGAACCTAGGAGGCGGTGCTTGCAGTGAGTCAAGATCGCGCAACCACACTCCAGCCTGGGCGACTGAGCAAGACTCCGTCTCAAAAAAAAAAAAAAAAAAAAAAAAAAATCACTTTTCCATTCTTTCCACCAAGCTCCAGATCAAACCTCAAGCTTTCAGTAATCAAACAAGTAAAATCACTAGATTGCTAATGGATGGAGGTATGTACCCATATGTTAATATACGTATGAAAAATCAAACTGCTTCCATAAATTTCTAGGACAGTCATAAACTCTAAAAGAAAATCAGTGCTACTTTTTGAGTGCAAGATGACTTTTTCAACCCAGTTGAAAAATAATGTTCATCCTTAAGGGATATCAAAGAAAATATATTGGTGGTTTGTGGCAGGCAAAAAAATCATTGACCTGGAAGAGGAGAGCTTACATGTTGAAAAAGTCAAATTGAGGTTAAGTAAGAATGCTCATAAAATTCAGAATTAACAATTCCCTTCTATTTCTTAATTCCCATACCAACAAAATGACTATGTTAGACAATTGATATTCTTAAGTATAGCGTTCTACCAGAACGACAATACTGAAACTTTGACGAAGGATAATTTATCTTTTAATGACTTTCAGGGTAAAGTGATTTGGGTTTTGTTTCTAGATATTTTCATATTTTATTTTACTTTATATTATATTTTATTTATTTAATTTTAATTTTATCTTATTTTAGCAGGGTCTTGCTCTGTCACCCAAGCTGGAGTGCAGTGGCACAATTATGGCTCACGGCAGCCTCAGCCTTCCATGCTCAAGCGATCCTCCCACCTCAGCCTCCCAAGTAGCTGGGACCCCACGTGTACACCACTACACCCAGCTAACTTGTGTATTTTTTGTAGAGACAGGGTATTATTTTTAATAAACCCAGATATAAGACAAACTGACTTACTTGAGTAGAAATGAAATGACACTGAGCAAACAGTATTAATAGAATTGACAGTTTCAGGAAAGCTGGGACATGTCTATGGCTCAAAATTTTTTAATTAATGAACTGTGGTAGCTGGGCTAAAATAAAAGAAAACGAGAGAGAAGGGGATATCTTAGTAGGCGGCCATGAAAACACTAAGGGAGTTATAAGGAGAGAGTAGGCACAGGCAGTCATTATATGAAGAGCAATGATGCGTATCTAGAACTTCCACATACGTGTGCACACATTGCAATTAGAAAACATTTATTTCTCAAGGTGTTCATTTTTCAAACATCTGTAAAAAGTTTCAGTGTTCTGATTCTTTGGAGAAAATTCTAAGTAAGAGAAAAAATACACTGGTGAAAGAAAAATCAAGCAATTGGATGATTTTTTAAAATAAATTGAAGAAAATAAGCCTTCTAAACAGAAAGTAGTTGACGGCAGGTCCATAGATCATATGTCGAAACCCAGGGTTATCACCACAGCTGTACATAAAAATGACTTGAGAACATTTAAAAAAAATTAGTATATTGGCCCCTCCCCAGACCAATTAAATCAGCGTCTATGAGGATGAGTCCTAGAGGACAGTGATATTGAAAGCTCACTAGAGTTTTACAAATGAGCAGCCACAGTTGAGAATCATTGGATTAAACTGGTGATTCACAATGGTAGACTCGGCTTTCTCAAACTTTTCACACCAGCCTCGTTCTTACCAAAATTTCCTAAAGTACCTAGAATCTTGGGAAAAGGGGACAGGCGGGAGAAAGGTAATAGGGAGAACAATTTGAAGAGACTTAGCTAGATAAGGTCATTCCCCATTACCAACCCTCTTGAGAACTACTGTTCTGTAGTATTACCCAAGATGCCTCATCCCTTTTTTTTTTTTTTTTTTTTTTTTTGAGATGGCGTCTCTCTCTTATCACCCAGGCTGGAGTGCAGTGGCACAATCTCAGCTCACTGCAACCTCCGCCTCCTGCGTTCAAGCAATTCTCCTGCATCAACCTCCTGAGTAGCTGGGACTGCAGGCATGTGCCACCACACTTGGCTAATTTTTGTATTTTTAGCAGAGATGGTTTTTCACCATGTTGGTCAGGCTGGTCTCGAACTCCTGACCTCAAGTGATCCGCCACCTTGGCCTCCCAAAGTGCTGGAATTACAGCCATGAGTCACCACGCCCAGCCCCTCACCCCTTTCTTTGATGTGACCTTAAACATTTGAGGATAAGGTAATAAATAAATAAATATCCAACCAACCAACCAACCACAAAAAACAAGTTTTTGAATCCAGAAGGCAAAATCATGAACTCATCCTGGCAGAGGTACTACCACATCTAGCACACTCCCTCAAGGAAAACAGACAGGAAGTAGCTAGAAGATATATATTTTAAGAGGCATCCAACAACTATTGTACTAGCACTCGAGGCTCCAGCCCCTCTCTAGTCATCCAGTCAAAAACGAAAACAAACAACTGCAGACCAGCCTCATACATCATCAGGGAAAAGTACCAGGGATGAGAAGGGGCCTTGGGCTAACAAAGAGTCCAAGAGCTCTTAGGTCACAAGCAACAGACAGTTGCTTTGTTTTATGTTTCTTCCACATTTCCTGATCAATGCTGTATTCACAGCTTTATGTTTTTATTTCTTATTTATTTGTTTTAAGATGAAGTTTTGTCCTTGTCGCCCAGGCTGGAGTGCAATGGTGTGATCTCGGCTCACTACAACCTCCACCTCCTGGGTTCAAGCGATTCTCCTGCCTCAGCCTCCCAAGATTACAGCTGTCCACCACACGCCCAGTTAATTTTTTGTATTTTTAGTAGAGTCGAGTTTTCACCATGTTGGCCAGGCTGGTCTTGAACTCCTGACCTCAGGTGATCCACTCACCTCGGCCTCCCAAAGTACTGGGATTACAGGCATGGGTGCTCCACCTCACAGCACTTCTAAAAAGCATGGAGGCCGAGGAATTAAGCCATGAGGAAGATGTTCCTTCAGCTTCCTCAGTACCTCAAACAGCCTTCAGAGCTCCAGACCCTTCCCCAGCAGTGAGTACTCAGAACGGCTCCCCTCCGAAGATCACAGCTGGGCCTGCCACCATCTCCCAGTCCCCTTCCTCCTAATTCTCATCTACTTCTGTGGGATGGCCAAATACACTAACCTGGCTCAGGGATGTGCTTCATTTCTGGCATCCCGCTTCCAGCATCACTTGCCATGATCATTACTATCAAGTCATGCCAGGCATCATGACCTCTACGCACACAGAAATGACTTGATTGTCTAGAGAATACTTTCCCTCTGTTGCTTTTCTTGACTGCCCTGGCAGTTTTCATGAAAATATAGTTTACTACATGAGTATGGCTCCCTCCCTCTTTCCACCCCAACTTTCTTTGGATTCCCTTCCCAGAACTTCAGCATTGTCTCTTATGGTGGGCAAGTTTCTCCACAGTTAGCAAGTATTCAGTAGCAACCAAGGTTCTACAAGACTTCTGAGGACCTAAGAAACACTCTTAAACTACCCACTATCTTCTCACCCAAAGTAATTCTTTGCCTCTACTCCCTATCCCCAGGCCTCTAATGGGTCCCATCAGCTTTCTCTTTATGCTTTAATCTACATCAAATTGCTTAAAGCTCACATAAAGGAGTTTCTTGCTTTTGTGACATTGTGAATGATATTCCTTCTGTTTGGAATACGTTTCCTTTCCTATTTCCCTTCTGCTTGGAAAACACCTCTCACGATCTCAGCTCCGGATTTATCTCCTCCAGAAAAGCCTATCCTGAGATCTTCCCTCCGAGTTTCTTAAATCACCCATGCCCCTATCTCTATCACTGCAGTTGCCACTTTATACTATAATTATTCATTTATGAGACTTCTCTACTTGACTTTGGGCTCAGCGAGGGCAGGGAGTGTGATACGGTCATCTTTGCTTCTCCAGCAGAGGGCGCACTCCACAAATGCTTTCGGAATGAATGTATGCATGATGGAGACAAACCCGATGGAAGAAACTCATGAGAACACATCTTCTTCTTTCACATTGACACTTGGGAGGTGAGGCTTTCTTACCACTGTGAGGTAAAGTCAACGAACTCTGCAGAGAACTTGTCTGCTGGGAGTTGTGGAGATGGCTCCTCTACCACCTGTTTGAGCTGCTGAAATGGAGTTCCCCAGGAATCATAGGGAAATCGAAGGATGGCCAACTCAATCTGGAGAAGAGAGGAAACAGCAGACAACAGTTTCAACAGGGCTGCGTTAGGGGATCACCCATGTTTCATTCGTGGAGAGCCAGAGGGAAACACAAGGCAAAGTTCAAGTATAAGGGGTGGGGGGAAATAAACTAATAATTTGTTCTCTAGCAATTTTCCCCAAATCCCTAGTGCTAGGGATTTTTAAATATTACTTACTAGCCACAGCCACTTAAGCCTATCTAAAACCAGGCCCCTCACTAAAACTCACTGTGGCACTTCATAAAAATTGTAAGCCAACAGTATTAAACTTCAGGATGTAAAGCTAAGAGGATTTCAAATGTTTGGTCTGAAAAGTAATTCCCAGCCTGAGACCTTTCCAGAGCTGAGCATCTACTGCCACCTGCAGGTCGCTTGGTGAAATGACAGGGGGAGAAAGCAACCTAGAACCAAATGACTCATCTTTTTTTGGACTTGAGAAAAGGCCACTTTGCATTACAGGATCACGTGTTTTCTGGGCAGGCAGGAGAAATAACTCATGGGATTTATTCAGCTGCTGTGCCTGGGGAGGAGCCAGGACCACAGTGGATAATTCCAGACCTCGGTGATCCACTGAAAATGTATGACCACCAAAGTGATGAAATTTACAATCACCAAAGCCATGAATAAGTTAGGAATAAATCATGTAACTTTAGGGCTTGTGTCTAAGGAAATCATCCTACTGGTTATCCTGTATTGAGGATATACCTGATTGATATGGTGTGGCTGCATCCCCACCCAAATCTCATCTTGAATTGTAGCGCCCATAATTCCTACATGTTGTGGGACAGACCCAGTGGGAGATAATTGAATCATGGGGTGGTTCCCCCATACTGTTCTACGGTTCTCACGGTAGCAAAAAAGTCTCATGAGATCCGATGGTTTTATGAAGCATCTCTCTTTTCGCTTGGCCCTCTCATTCTCTCTTGTCTGCCACCATGTAAGATGTGCCTTTCACCTTCCACCATGATCATGAGGCCTCCCCAGCCACATGGAACTGTAAGTCCATTCAACCTCTTTTTCTCTTAAATTACTCAGTCTTGGGGATGCATTTATCAGCAGTGTGAAAACGAACTAATACACTGACCTCATCAGTCTTTAACTTCTACTTCTCCAACAAAAATATCCTGGGAAGCATAGCCTATGTCCTGGAAAACACGGCCCTATCAGGGTTCACGCACATTAGCATTCTTTGCACAGCTTAAGTTTCTTGCCTTGGCTTGAATAATTGAATTTTAAACTATAAGGAATATGGTCAGATCCTCTTATTTTACAGATGAGGATAGGAAGATAGTCTGTGTGACTGTAACAATTACTCAAAAAGGCATACAGCTCGTCAGAGGTGGAATCAAGAGAAAAATTGGTTTCCCCAATCCCGTGTCGGTGTTTTTACTATACCACACTACAAACAATTATTACTCAAAATCTCCTACCACCTCAGCAGGAGAGGGCGCCCCAAACCAGCATTTAGGGCATTTGTTTCTTGGACCCAAAGTCCACCTCATTCAAGTTTCATGCCCACAACCTCATAGTTCATGACAATTGGCATACACTACCATCGTGATGCCCAGACTCCAAATGTCAGACTTCACACTGTATCCCTTCTGGTTGAGCTCTGGGTTTATTCTTTCAGGCTGGAAAGGAGACAGACAACTGAGAAACTGGGAAGACAGTTGAGATAACATTCTTAGTTCAACAGTCTCTGGGGATGGGGGTAGCATCAGCTGCCAAGTGAGTTGTTATAAGCTGTTAACATGCCTCTGAGGCCAAGAAGACCTGGTTAACTACAATAAATATCCATGTCTCCACAGGGTTTCCTTTCTTCTGTGTTTGTCTTTTCTTGGACACAGTAATGGATCAAGTTCCTTTCATAACAAATTTAAAATCTGCCTTAAGAAGAAACAGGGTATACGTTGTAAAGCTACTTTGCCCATCTAGAATTATCCTTGTTTAAAACATGAACAGTCCAGAACTCAATAAAACAAGAGTCACTGGGCTACTGTCCCATGCTAATAGACCTGAGCAATTTTTAACTAAACACAGACAGGAAGCTTTTCGATTCAAAGCACAAGTCCATTTCCACATAGAATCTAGCGTCTGTTCCTTCAGTTAAAGGGGATTGCAAGGTCTCTGCTAAAGGCAGTGAATCTTCACAGCTGTGAGGTCTTCTCATGACTAATCTAACTGTCTTGTTTGGGTAATTTAAGTTCTAATTTACTATTTTGTCCTCAACAAACAATGCAATACTCCCCTGCGATACAGTGTGGAAAACTGTGCAGGCTATATGTATTGTATATATGATTTTTCAAATAACATATTTCTTTCACTTGATTTTTTTAAAGTAATACATATATAATTATGGTCTGAACGTTTGTTCCCCACCAAAATCCACGGGTTAAAATCTAATCGCACATGTGATGGTATCAGAAGGCAGGGCCTTCATGAGTCATGAAGGTGGAACACTAATGAATAGGACTGGGGTCCTTATAAAAGAAGCCCTAGAGAGATCCCTCGCCCCTTTCACTGTGGGAAGACTAAGCAGGAAGGAGATATGGATGATCCTGAGAAACGTGAGCCCTCATCAGACACCAAATCTTCTGGTGCCTTCATCTTGGATTTCCTAGCCTCCAAAAACTGTGAGAAATAAATTTCTGTTGTTTATAGGCTGCCTGGCTTATGTTATTTTGCCTAGCAGCCTGAACAAACTAAGACAATATACGAAGCAAGTGAGTAAAGATTTCAGACATGACATTTTGAAGAAAAACTAAGAGGCAGACTACTTTTGGAGTCTTACGTACATTTCCATTTTCCCTCTGTGGCCATCCATTGCTTGTTTCCCAGCATGATTTGTCAGCAGTGACATTACCAGATGCCACGCTAGCTAATGTACTTACGGCCATGTATGGTTTGCAACCCGCATCAATTGTTTTAGCAACAGAGTCCACCAAGTAGCCACTGATTCCAAAATCGCACATCTTCACTTGACCGAGAGCATTAATGAGTACATTAGAAGGCTTGACGTCTGAAAGCAAAAGCAACCAGGATCCCATCATTCCAGTCTGCTTTCAAGGTTCATTTCTCTACCACCAGAGGGCCTAAAATCTCCATTTGTCCATCTTCCTTTCCCCAAGTTGCCCAACACAGAAGTAACTGCCATCCCTGACCCATAGGTATAAACTGCTTATTGCTTTCAACTTGATTTTCTATTTCATGTTTTGTTCATGCCTCGTAGAACTGTGAATTTCTCAATACAAAAAACTGCATTCTCCACTGATTTTATGATCTTCATTACCCTCATATTTGCAGTAAGAACCTAAAAAATTATTACTGAATCAAATGCCCGATTCAAAATGATCTAATGATATTTAATGTAGGAGTAATAAAACGAAGAACAAAAAGGCAGACCGTGACACAATGATATACCAAACATGACCAAACCAACCTTTGTTTCTGTTTGGTTTGGTTTTTTCTTCAAGATAAGGTTTTACTGTCACTCAACTGGTATGCAGTGGTGTGATCATAGGTCACTGCAGCCTCAAACTCCTGGGCTCAAATCACCCTCCTGCCTCAGTCTCCTAGTAGCTAGGACTACAGGTGTGCACCACCATGCCCGGCTTTTTATTTTTTTATTTTATTTTAATTTTTTTGATAGACAGGATGTCTCTTGACCAGGCTGGTCTCAAACTCCTAGCCTCAAGCAATCCTCCCACCCCACCTCCCAAAGGGTTGTGATTACAGATGTGAGCCACCAAGCCCAGCCCAAAGCAACAAATTTTGATTGAAACCTCTGCAAGTGATGTGTCAGAGGTCACATAGTGTAAAGGATCATGAACCCAGGTATTCCAGACCACAGGGCAGGTACTGAAGAAGCAGTATTACAGACCAGATTTTAAATTAATCCCTTTGACTAGAAAGATTTAACTCACCCACCCATATGCCCAAAAAATGGAACTACAATTATCTCTGGATAATAAAATTTGAAATTACAGTTAATTTTTTCCCTTTGTGATACTTTTCACAATGCCCATAAAATTGGAAGATAAAGATTATTACAAAAGCTTTAAAAATTATCCTTTATAATTTTCCCTTTAAGCTGAAAGACATACAAATTTCATTTTATTATTTTTATACCTTACATATATTCTCTAATATGAATTACATATTTCATAATGGTGAAATAACCCTTAATGTTAATTTCAAACTTGTGAATAATCTACAGTCCTTTTCCTATCTGTATTCCTTACTATTTTCTTCTCCTCATCTTCCTTCATCCTATTTTTCCAATTTTTAATAATAACAACTAACAATAATAGGCACACTGTGGAAGGCATTTTACATTATTTCCAGGCTCAGAGAGTTCAAGAATTATCCAAACCACAAGGCCCTCTTACATACCAGTACATTCCATTATTTTTCCCAAAGACATGGTTGAGGGTATCTCTTCCCCGAAGTTTCCCTAACGACAATCACTAAGTGATAGCACTTACTTATTTTACATTATCTAAATTACTTCTATATTTGGTACTTGCTTTTTTTATTTTTTATTTATTTATTTATTTATTTTTTTGAGATGGAGTCTCACTGTGTCGCCCAGGCTGGAGTGCAGTAGTAAGATCTTGGCTCACTGCAACCTCTTCCTCCCAGGTTCAAGTGATTCTCATGCCTCAGCCTCCCAAGTAGCTGGGATTACAGGCACCCACCACCACACCCAACTAATTTTTGTATTTTCAGTAGAGACAGGGTTTTGTCATGTTGGCCAGGCTGGTCTCAAACTCTTGACCTCAGGTGATCCGCCTGCCTCGGCCTCCCAAAGTGCTGGGATTACAGGCATGAGCCACGGCACCCAGCTTGGTACTTTCATATTTCTAAGGGTTTTTTTTTTTGTTTCTTTTTGTTGTTGTTGTTTTGTTTTTTTGTATATTTATCTTACTTCCCTATAAGAATCCTGATGCATAATTTAATAACAGTATACTTTCTTCTCATATACCTCTCAGGGCATCTATTACATTTTAAAAGTGATTTTAAAAGATGAATAAATGGATGAATGGGTGGAGAGAAGATGAATGAATTAATGGATGGATGGATGAATGCATGGTTGAAGACATAACAGGCCAATAAGAAGGAAGAAAAGGAAGGAGGAAGAGATAAATCATTTTATCCTGCCTCTTGTTGTCTGAAAGGGCTCTGCTTTATACCAGTTTTTCACACTTTCATGTGCACAAGAATCACCTGGAAATCTTGTTAAAATGCAAATTCCAATTCATTTGATATTGAGACCCATGATTCGTTTACAACAAGCTCTCATGTGATGGCCAATACAGGATCGATTTTTATCATATTCTCTAAAATTCTCAATGATGTAATCCCACAGCTCTGCTGGCCAACAAGTGTTTATATTCAATTTGGATGTAAGACAAAGATCATGTCTTCTTATGTCCTCAGCCACGATAAGGAATACTACTTATATGGTTTGCTATCCAATCTCAAAAGAAAGCCCCTTAGTTCTCTTGCCTGAGTCAATTCTACTTCCATTCATGGGGGGTTGGGGGTAGGGAGGGTCTCCAGGTGAAGGAAATTAACTTTATCAAAGGAACAGCCAAGGCAGCTCATGGCTGCTTACCTCTGTGAATGACAGACAGCTTACTGTGTAAATGTTCTAATGCTTTTACAATCTGCAAGAGAAACACAAAGATAGATTTATTTATCATATCGCTGGAAAGAAATTGAATATTAAGTATATCAAGGTTTATTATGCTTGGCTTTAGATTACCAGTGAGATATTTTCTCAAATAGTGGTGGTCCTATCTAGGAAAATACATAGGAAGTTACGCAAATTGGACTCCATCCACCAGAGAGGACTGTATCTTATATCAGAAAGGATGTCTCCCTCATCTATCTTGTTCATTTGCCCTCATTCTTTTTCTCTCCACCCTCCTGAACCTGAATAGCCATGAAGGTAGAAGACCTTCTTTCTATTTATTTTCCTTCTGCTTCATTCTATGCCTACTAGTCTTAAGAGAATATTTTAAACATCCATAAATGAAAATCAAAATAAACTAATGTCAGAATATAGACACCAGGAATGTGGTCATAGCTGATGAATGCAGCACTTAGAGTCATTTAACCTAGAGTCTGTCAAACCAAAGCAGGGCTAGAATCTTCTATATAGTGCTCAGAAAGGAAAGCATGTATTTATCCATCCACCAATAAATGTCAACAGACATGTACGAATAGTAGCTCTGGCCCAGGTAGTATTTCTTCATATTGAGATACAAAGACACATAGGGACTTTATTTCTCACATTATCCTTGCAGTAGGGATCAAAATGTACTCACAGAAACTGCTATTTTCCCTAAGATGTCCTCTGGAATTGTCTGGCCTTTATCAATAACTTGTTTGTAGAATTTATCTAGTGATGTGTCCATGAGCTCCATGCAGATCCACACATCACCCTGGAGACCAATTGGTTCAGGAATTGTTTAAAAGGATGAAAAAGGGAGAAAGAAAAATTAAAAAAAACAGTAAATACCTGTCCTGAAGAATTAACTATTTCTTTCTTGAATTTTGAGGGGAAATATATTGCTTTCTGTCAAGATCATAAAGGAATTCACAAATAAGCAAGGTTATCTCCAAAGAGCAAACCAGTAGGTAGCTGAGCAGAACCTGCATGTGATCTCCTACCCCTTAATGAAAAATGGAATCTAATTACTAACAGACATAAGCAATAAAACCCCAGAAATCCAGGCCTTTACTGATACCACTGTCTAGGAGTTAGGTCTAGATGCCTACTCCCTGTCGGATCTCTCACACTAAACAACAGCAATAGTCAGTCAAAAAGCTGGTTTTAATGAGGTGAAGCCTCATAATTCATATCATGGTGAAGTGAAAAACAGAGGTAGAGAAAAGAGATCAAAGTACGTCTACATGGTACACAAGTAGGCTAGATGAAGTTCCTAAAGCAGTCCAAAGACCAGAATATTTCCAATTATAAGAGATCTATGCAAATCAGTCTATAGGCGATATAGAAAGTTCTGCCAAGATAAACAAAACAAAAAAAGAAAGGAGAAGAGAATCTCTGCATCTTAAAAAGGCTAACCACATTTGAAAATACCATAATTTCAATCCAACCTTGCCCCAGGGCATGTCATCATTGCACACACGTAAACCCCCCTATACAAGATGTGTCAAAGAAGAAAGAGCTCCATGATTGTGATGGCATTTACGTGATCAAAGAAACTTCTTTTTACGTTATTGTTCTCCCTGGACTTTGAATTGAAGGGTCACCTACCTCCCGAAACAGTGCGCCATAAAAGGTGACGGTGAATGGACAGTCCACCGTCCTCATGGAAATATCCAAATCCATCAGTAGCCTTTTCTGTTCCTGGCTATTTACTGTGGCTCGAATCCGCTGAATGCAAATGCATGGAAAATTTATGGTTACTACTCTGAGGATGAGGCAGGCAGGGACCTGAAGGAGTCCCATCATGAAAATAGTACAGTTCATAACACAACTTCTAGCAACAACATTGTGAATATCCACCCTAAGTGATTAGCTATCTGTAACACATGAAAATAAGGAAGGCTGTTACTCATTTGATTTCCTGAACAGTCTTGGTAAGAAACAAATTGATAGTATGTTTTGGAGAGTGACAAAATATTTTGGAATGTATTTCCAAGTTACAAAAACAATCTGGTTTACTGTATTATGTCTGTTCAGTGCAAAGAGGACACAATATTAAGGACTTTGCTGCTTATCTGAGGTCCCAAGAAAATAAAAAGCCAAAAGCGCTTCTTTGGGAACAGGTAAGAGTATTTGGAGGGAAAAGTAACTGTAAGAGAATTGGTACAGCTATAGGAAACGGAAGGAATTAGAGAGAAATAGAGAAACCGTTCATTCTTTATCCCAGTGCTTCTGTGGCAAGAAAAATCTGTCACACTAGCAAATGTAGCCTTACAGAAACATGATTATGTCATTACATGATAGGAGAGATACAATATCACTAGGCCTTCACGCTTTTTGCCTACTTAGCAAGTCAGCAGAAGAACAGACTGAAAAATCTACAAGATAAAAGTATTCCCATTCTTCAAAAGCAAAGGGATCCAAGTCCCTTTGATTATTCCTAACGATGGCCCAAATCTATTAACTCAACTAGAGATGTTAATTCTTTGTGATCCTCCCAGCATCTACTCAATAATATGAAATGATTTTAAATTTCCTTTCATAGCTCAAAAACTACGTAGATTGACCCTAGATATATTTTACCCTCCTTTTTCCACAAATGGAGACAATTTTCTCTCCCAATTCTGGTTTCTTGATTTTCAGGGGCAACTCTTTAAAAGCAACAAAATATAGAATAAAAGAGATTTATGAGTCATAACAGCCAAATGCAATACGTAAACTTTCGTTGGGATGCTGATTTGAAAATCCAAAAGGACAAAACAAACACACACACTTTGAGATGATCAAGGAAATTTTTACTTGGACTGTGGATTAGATGAAGGAATTATTATTATCATTATTATTATTATTATTTGAGATGGAGTCTCGCTCTGTCATCCAGGCTGGAGTGCAGTGGCATGATCTTGGCTCACCACAACCTCCACCTCCCGGGTTCAAGTGATTCTCCTGCCTGAGCCTCCCAAGTAGCTGGGACTGCAGACACGTGCCACCATGCCCGGCTAATTTTTTGTATTTTTAGTAGAGATGGGGTTTCACTATGTTGGCCAGGTTGGTCTCGAACTCCTGACCTCGTAATCCACCTGCTTTGGCCTCCCAAAGTGCTGGGATTACAGGCATGAGCCACCATGCCTGGCCCATTAATTATTTTTAAGTGTGATGATGACATGGTAGTTTTGTAAAAATTTAAAATTGTGAAAGAATGGATGGAGGGTGAGTTAAGAGTTAAAAAAACAAACAAACAAACAAAAAAAAAACCCAACAAATAAAAAGTAGATACAACTCACACCAAGGAAGCCTTTTCCAAAATACCTTTTGAGGAAAATATTCTTCCCTCCAAATAATCTTTTATGCTTTACCCTACGGAAGATGGTTTTGCTTCTATTAAAAGGGCTGGTTGACAATTGAGATGGACAAATGTATACACAGCAGATAGAAAACATTTGGGAGAATGTCAACTCTACCTTCACTGCCATGATCTGCCCGCTGGGCACGTGCCGCATCTTCTCCACCACCCCGTACGCACCTCGTCCCAGTTCCATTATAGGCTCTAGGTCATCTGCCTTCACCTCAAAGTTCTGCAAGAGAGAAAAGGAATAATGCAATGGGAAAGAGAAAAATAAACAGAACAGAGAGCACCTTATCTTCTATCTCGTTTCTCTCAATATTCTGAGGATTATTTCTGGGCCAGAAGATTTTCTAGCATGTCAAAGCAGCCTCTGAAAGCAAGAAGCTACAAGAAGGGCCAAGAGATGTCTAGGAGCTCCCACGGGGGTAGCCCACCTGCTTGTCCCAGGCAACACAGAAACACAACTTGGATTCAGCTTGCTTATGTCTCAGTTGAAGCTATTTCACTGCAGTTCTTTAGCCATGACCCTTCATTGTGTCTGTAACCCACTATTGACTGATGGCAACTAGATTATGTCTGAGCTTTGAGAAACACCGTCCCAAGAGAACCATCTACTCTCTTCAAATGCCTTCCATCAAAACCACAGTAGCCTGATTTCAATTCAACATTTTTTCAAAATAGCAAAAACTTTGCATACCACTTCCCTTTAAATGCAAATGTTTTTTGACTCATCCCTGACAGCATGCTAGGGGAAACAAAGCATACATATAAAATGGCCAACGTATTAGCTGGCAGACGTGATTTTTTCTTACCTGATTTCCAATAGAAATGCAAGCCTTGGAGTCTAAATCTCGAGGTGGTCTAAGAAAGATAAGGGGGAAAAGAATAAACATAAGCTAATGAGTCAATTATATCCTTCCCAAATCACACGCCACTGGGGGTATTTTTCCTTAAAAAGAAAGTGGAAGTTCATGAGTAAACTGAAGCAGCATATGAGTGTGAATAAGAGGAGATTTGAAATAAATTACATTTGGGTTTAAATTACTTAATCTCTTTGGGGCTCCATTTCTTCTTTCACATGGGGATATTAATATGCCTACATTGTGAAGCAGGAGTGAGTATTAAATGAGATAATACAACTAAAATGCTTAGCAGAATGTTTGGCATACAATAAATATCTAATTCATATGTGTGATTATATAGATAAGGGTGCCTAACTCCCAAGCCACAGACTAATACCAGTCAGCAGGAGATGAGTGGTGGGTGAAGGAGAGAAGCTTCACTTGTACTTGCAGTCACTCCCCATCGCTCACATTACCACCTGAGCTCTGCCTCCTGTCAGATCAGCGGTGGCATTAGATTCTCATAGGAGCACAAACCCTACTGTGAACTGTGTATATGAGGGATATAGGTTGCGTACTCCTTATGAAAATCTAATGCCTGATGATCTGTCACTGTCTCCCATCACCCCCAGATGGGACCATATAGTTGCAGGATAACAAGCTCAAGACCCTCATTGATTCTACATTATGGTGAGTTGTATAATTATTTCATGATGTATTACAATGTAATAATAATAGAAATAAAGTACACAATAAATGTAATGTGCTTGAATCATCCCGAAACCATCCCCCCACCCAGTTCATGGAAAAACCGTCTTTCAAAAAACCAGTCCCTGGTGCCAAAAAGGTTAGGGACTGCTGATACAGGTCATTGTGCTAGAGTAGTAAGTCTCAAGCTTTATCTTTCATCCAAGAGCACCAATACATATAATTATTTCACCACATGTCTCACAATTGTTTTAAGAAACAAATAGCAATGGCATATATTCTGTTAACTCACAAAATTCATAGAACATAAGAATTTCAAATCTAGTCCCTTCTTTCATAGATGGACAGAAGGTCCAGAGAGGAAAAGTGACTCCCCCCAGCCCACAGCTGCCCCAGGTCTCCTGATTTCCAGTTCTGCAACCTCTCTACTCTACCAGGCTGTCTCATCAAGCCCAGCAATATTTCTTCCATGCATAGCATTATACAATTCTGGGGTTTTCTTAGGAGCCAGAGCTTTGCTGATTTTGTTTCTATAGTCACTTCCTGAGTATTTATTTCTACTACTTCAATGATCTCTCAGGTGGTATCAATCTACTTAAGAGACAAATGTTTGGCTCTGGCTGTGCACACAACTAGAAGCTGAGAAAGGCACTTTCCTGAAAGAAATGTACCAACAGTAGTACGATAAACATAGCAAATGCTGGCCAGGTGCAGTGGCCCACGTCTGTAATCCCAGCACTTTGGGAGGCTGAGGTGGGCGGATCACCTGAGGTCAGGAGTTCGAGACCAGCCTGGCCAACACGGTGAAACCCCGTCTCTAGGAAAAACACAAAAATTAGCTGGGCATTGTGGCACACGTCTGTAATCCCAGATACTCGGCAGGCTGAGGCAGGAGAATCACTTGAACCCAGGAGGCGGAGGTTGCAGTGAGCCAAGATTGTGCCATTACACTCCAGCCTGGGTGATAGAGTGAGACTCTATATATATAAAACATACCAAATGCCAAAAAACACATTGTTAATGTGATCAAACAAAAAGAGCAACTAGAGGCTAAAGACGAAAGAATCCTGGTGCTGCCAGAAAAGACGGAAAGAGGGTGAGCAGGCAGGTAAAGACTCATGTCTCTCTGGAAGCACATTCCATGCCAGAAGAAGGCAAAGGAAAACGGAAAGAGAGAGGAAAAGGGAAAGATGAAAGGCAGAGAGAAAAGAAACCTTTGCCAATGAGGACTTTTTCCAGCTCTCAGGTATGATCCTAACCCTTTTGCTGAAATTAAATACATAAATAAAATTAAAAAGTAGGGATATGGGCTGGGCGTGGTGACTCACACCTGTAATCCCAGCACTTTGGGAGGCCGAGGCAGGTGGATCACCTGAGGTCAGGAGTTCGAAACCAGCCTGGCCAACGTGGTGAAACCCCGTCTCTACTAAAAATACAAAAATTAGCCGGGCATGCTGGCGGGTGCCTGTAATCCCAGCTACTCGGGAGGCTGAGGCAGGAGAATCGCTTGAACCCTGGAGGCAGAGGTTGAAGTTGAAGTGAGCCAAGATCGTGCCACTGCTGTCCAGCCTGGGCGACAAGAGCGAGACTCGGTCTCAAAAAACAAAACAAAACAACAACAAAAAAGAGGAAAATGGCAAGCCTTCTCTCACCTCAAAATTCTTTTGGAATACATAGAATACTTAAAGTTTTTTATACTAACTTAAAACTGGGGACTGAGAGAGAGAGAGCAGAAAAAAACAACACAAAACAAAATACACACACACACCCCCCAGCAAACAGCAGTGATGTGTTTCTATATCTTGTGTTTCTGAGCAGGGAATTTTTCTTCAGAAAAGGTTTCTGGAAGAATCAAATTTCTAAAACGCTACTTCCTCTTTCTCAAGATTTCCAAAGCTGTTTTTCCTTAGTTGTCACAATTTGCTTGTACTAATTTGTAATGGCACTTTGAAATAAAGGCAAATATGACTTTAAACATGTGACTAATATAAACAACAAAAATCCTTTGCAATTATTCAACACGCTGATTTTTTTTTTTTTTTTTTTTTTTTTTTGAGACAGAATCTCACCCTGTCACCCAGGCTGGAGTGCAGTGGCGCGATCTTGGCTCACTGCAACCTCCGCCTACTGGGTTCAAGCAATTATCCTGCCTCAGCCTCCCAAGCAGCTGGGATTACAGGCACCCACCACCACACCCAGCTAATCGTTGTACTTGGAGTAGAAACAGGGTTTCGCCATGTTGGCCAGGCTGGTCTCAAACTCCTGACCTCAAGTGATCCTCCCACCTCAGCCTCCGAAAGTGCTGGAATTACAGGCATCAGCCACCACACCCAGCCATCACCTTGACTTTTTAAAAGTATGAAGCAACAGAAAGGTCACTAATTATTTGGGGCTGCGACTGTTTTTGCCATCCAATGAGGTTATCGAAAACGAGTTCTTCCAAGTCTAATATTCTTATATTTTATATATATAGCAGGGCTCAGCAAATTACAGTCTGTGGTCCAGCTAAGAATGAGTTTTCCAAATTTAAATGCTTGTAAAAAAACAAAAAATAAACAACAGCATCCTCTGTGGCCCACGTAATATTTACTATCTGGCCTTTTACAAACAAAACAAAACAAAACAAACAAACAAAAAATGTTTGCTGAGTTTGGCTCTATACTAACTTTGCATTACCCCGGGACCTAATAGAAGGGTCTGGTGCCATTTTCCAGATTAAGAAAAATGAAACCCAGAAAAGCTGGGTGATTTTCTGAAGCCATACGGTCATCCGCAGAGCTGAAAATAAAACTCAAGTCACCTGAATCTCAGCCTTGACTTAAGGAGGAGAAAAAGGAAGAAGAGACGGAAATATAAAAAACTGGGCTAAGAGCTTTTTTACCTGCTCTCATGATTCCCATCGAGGCAGATTGAATACAAGGAACTTGCTCCCAATGCCCAGGCCTCCTCTAATGAAAATAATCAATTCGCCTGTGCCGCAGGCCCTTGGGCTCATCAAGTGGGCCAAAAATATCAAATGATGGGGCCAAGACTGACAAATCAGATTGGATTAGTTGACATTGTGCTCTGTCCAGGGCTGGGCATATTAGTTTGCCAGGGGCATTGCGATTCTGCAGGAAGTTTATACTGTGGGTGGATGTTCTCTGTCACTTATTCAATATTTTAGTCCTCTGGGGAAAAAACCAAGCTTATTACAAAAATTCTTCCCCTGGAAGACCAAAGGTCTTCCAAAGGTCACCTAGTATTCATTTTTTATATGAACAACCAGCTTCGGTTTAGTACGATAGTTATTCATCTATAATTTTACGTGAGGAATCAGTTCACTGGTTATTATCACAATTATTATTCATTTATTCAGAAATATTTATTGAGCACCTATTTGGGCAAGAGACTGTGTGAGCCATTTACATAAAATAGCTTCCTTAATTTTTACAACTCTCAGTGGTAGTATTAATAGTGGTGTTATTACCTCTAGTGAAATAGAATAGGGTATGAATTGAAATCGAGGTATTAATACCTCTTTCAGCAATTAATATTGAAAGTGACTAAATAATTTAAGAACACTCAGGCTGGGAGCAGTGGCTCACACCTGTAATCCCAGCACTTTGGGAGGCTGAGGCGGGTGGATCATGAGGTCAGGAGTTCGAGACCAGCCTGGCTAACATAGTGAAACCCCGTCTCTACTAAAAATACAAACTTAGCTGGGCATGGTGGCAGGTGCCTGTAGTCCAAGCTACTTGGGAGGTTGAGGCAGGAGAATTGCTTGAACCCGAGAGGCGGAGGTTGTGGTGAGCCACGATCACACCACTGCACTCCAGCCTGGGCAACAGAGCGAGACTCTGTCTCAAAAGAAAAAAGAACTCTTAGAGAGACAATGAGATTAGAACCCAGAGCTGCACCATAATGGCTTCTGATGCACAGTGTGCTGTAAAGGATACTACCTCTCATTTCACTAGCCATAAACTGTTTGCTCACAGCCTCTGCCAGTCTGCTGTGTGGCTAAGAGCACATCACTGAAAGTCAGAGATTCCTGAGCTTATATGCCAGTTCTTCCACTGAGAAGCTGTGCGATAATGCTCGCTTGGAGCTACCTTTCATCGAGCAGTTGCAATGCACCAGGCACTACACGAGACACTCATATGGATTATGACATCTAATCCTCAAGACAGCAACATCACTGTTATTCCCGGGTTTTTGTTTGTCTGTTTTTTGAGATGGAATCTCACTCTGTCATCTAGGCTGGAGTGCAATGGCATAATCTCGGCTCACTGCAACCTCCACCTCCTGGGTTCAAGTGATTCTCCTGCCTCAGTCTCCCAAGAAACTGGGACTACAGGCGCCCGCCGCCACGCCCGGCTAATGTTTTGGTATTTTTAGAAGGGGAAACTAAGGCTTAGCGCAGTTAGGTATTTTGCCTAAGGTATTCCACTAGTGAAGTTTAGATCCCAAATTTAAACCTAAGTGTTCTGGCTCCAGACCCTGAACTCTTACCCATGAAGCTATGCTCAACAGTTTGGAGCAATGCACCTGACCGTTGCACTGTTCTGTTTGTTCACATGTCAAATGAGAGTAACAAACACTGCCTCTGAGTTTCTTGTGGTGGTTAAATGAAACAATATGAACTAGCAGCAAACTGATTTAGAATTGGTCACTATCAATTAAGGGAAGGGACAGCCCACACTGGCATCAGTAGCTCAGAGAAAGAGCTCAAACAGAGGGGCCACACACGTGGAACTCGGGAGAATGGAGCTTTGTCAAGGCCTATTTATTTTTGTGAAGCGCAGCAGAAGGAGGCAGGGTATGAATGGGAAGAAATCACCAAGCCAGCCTTCAAAAATTGCCAAGAAAAACACAAAATGTGGGAGCTACTTCTTTAGGAGTACAAATTTAAGCCTCGGCATTAAAGTCATAACAAGGAGACTCTTTGAGCTACGGTGGTATACTCTACAATAATGAAGTGATACTTTTTGCTTCACAAAGTGAAACAGATAAGTATATTCACAGCATATCCTATTAATACCATACGAGGGAAAAACAAAATATAAACTGCTTTTATCCTTGTTTATACCAAGAAAGCGTTTATGGTAGCCTTCCAAAATTCATAAAATTTATAAAATTAACATATACTTTATGCTATAATGTAAACTAATATAAAAGGTAAAGAATAAAAATTGTAAGGGGAAGGGATATAAGACTGCTGGCAGGTTGATATACGAATAAATCCCAAAGGAGATAGTAAAAATAAAAGCAGAAAGCAATAAAACTGAAAATAGGAAAATAAAACAAAGCCAGTTCTTCAAAAGAAAAAAAAAAATCAGTAAAGTGGATAAACCTCAAGCAAAACTGACAAATTTAACAAGAGAAGACACAAATTATCAGTATCAGGGAAGAAAAACAAAAAAAAAGGTGTCACAACAGATTGTACATCCATTTAAAGGATAGGCAGAGAACACTGTGAACAGTTTTACTCTCATAAATGTGACAACTTCGAAGAAATAGACCAACTCCTCAAAACCACATACTACCAAAACTCAGCCATAATGAAACAGATAATCTGAATAGTCCTGTAACTATTGAAGAAATTGGGATTGTGATTAAAAAGTCCCAGAAAAAAAAAAAATCCAGGCTCATTTTCTTTCATTGGAGAATTTTAACAAACATTCAAAGAAGAATTAGCACCAATTTTATACAATGTCTACCAAAAAATAGAAGCAACACTTACCAATTCATTTTTATTAGTATTACCTTAATACTAAAACTAGAAAATAATAGCACAAGAGAAATAATAAATAAACCATCACAGACCAACATCTCCCAAAAGCCTAGAAACAAAAATCCTCAACAAAATTTTAGCAAATCGAATCCAACAATGCACAAAAATATATACACCATAACTAACTGGGATTAATTTGGGGTATGCAAGGCTAGCTCAGTACATAAAAATGAATCAACATAATCTACATATCAACAGATCAAAGAAGAAAAATCTTATGATCATATCAATTGGTGCAGAGAAAGCATTCAACAAAATTCAATACCCATTCATAATAAAAGTTCTCAGGCAGGGCATGTTGGCTCGTGCCTGTAATCCTGGCACTTTGGGAGGGCCAAGGCAGGCAAATTGCTTACCCACGAGTTCGGACTAGCCTAGACAACACAGTGAAACCCCATCTCTACAAAATACAAAAATAAATTAGCCCAGTGTGGTGGCATGTACCTGTAGTTCCAGCTACTTCGGAGGCTGACATGGGAGGATCACTTGAGCCAGGGGAGGCTGAGACTGCAGTGAGCCATGAGCACACCACTGCACTCCAGCCTGGGTGACAGAGTGAGACCCTGTCTCAAAAACAAAAACAAACAATCAAAAAAAACCTCTCAGTATACTGAGAGATTTTATATAGCTGGGAACCTTTTCAACCTCATAAGTAACATCTACAAAAAATCTACAGTTAGCTTCATACTTACTAGTGAAAGACTAAATGCTTTCCCTCTAAGATGAGGAACAAACCAGTTTGCCTGCTCTCATCAACCTTACTAACATAGGACTGGACATTCTTGTCACTTCAATAAGGCAACAAAATGCAAGTAAAAATCAAAGTAAAGATTGGAAAAGAAGAAATAAAACTGTCTCCGTTTACAGATGCCATGACTGTCTACATAGAAAACTCTAAGGATTCGATGAAAAGCTTCTAGAACTAATGAGTGATTTTAGTAAAGTCACAGAATAGATCAGTTGCAGAATCCACAGAATACAAAATCAATACAGAAAAGATCTATTGCATTTCTATACACTGACAATGAACAAGTAAAAACCTAGCTCACAAATCAAATTCCGATTAAAATTTGCTCCAAAAAAACACTTAGGTATAAATTTCAACAAAATCTAATATAGAGGAATTGTATTATAAAAATACTGACGGAATAAAATTTTTTTTTTTTTTTTTTTTTTTTTTTTTTGAGACGGAGTCTCGCTGTGTCTCCCAGGCTGGAGTGCAGTGGCGTGATCTCAGCTCACTGCAAGCTCCGCCTCCCGGGTTCACGCCATTCTCCGGCCTCAGCCTCCCAAGTAGCTGAGACTACAGGCGCCCGCCACCACGCCCGGCTAGTTTTTTGTATTTTTAGTAGAGACGGGGTTTCACCATGTTAGCCAGGATAGTCTCGATCTCCTGACCTCGTGATCCACCTGCCTCGGCCTCCCAAAGTGCTGGGATTACAGGCTTGAGCCACCGCGCCCGGCCGGAATAAAATTTTTAAAGTTGAAGAAATAGACCATGTTTGCAGATTAGAACCAAGGTAGTAAAAATGTCAATTCGCCCTAAATTGATCTATAGGTTAAACACAATTCCTACTGAAATCTCAGTAAGTTTCTCTGTGGACATAGACAAGCTTATTCTAAAACTCATATGAAAAGAGAAAGACCTTAGAATAGTCAACATAATTCTGAAAGGAAACAGAGTGAGAGGAATCATGTTTCCCTGTTATGACTTACTATGCAGCTGTGGTAATCAAGACAGTGTGATACTGGCAAAGGGACAGACACATAAATCAGTGGAACAGAATAGAGAACACAGAAATAACTTCAAACAAATATGCCCAATTGACATTTGGCAAAGGAGCAGAAGCAATTCAATGGAGGAGGGATAGCCTTTTCAACAAATGGTTCTAGAATAATTGGTAACCCACTGGCCAAAAAAATAAAGCTCAACCTAAACTCATACCTTGAACAAAAATTAACTCAAAATGGACCATGGGCTTAAATGCAAAATGCAACACTACAAAACTTCTAGACAGATCTAGAACTACGCAAAATGTTCGTAGACTTATTATCAAAAGCATGATCTGTAAAAGTAATAATTGATAAGTTGAGCTTCATCAAAATTAAAAACTTTTGCTCTGTGAAAGACCCTTCTAAAATCATAAAAAGACAAATTACAAACTGTGAAAAATATTTTCCTATCATGTATCGGACAAAGTCCTTGTGTCCAGAATATACAAATAACTCTCAAAAGTAAACAATAAAAAGAATCTAATTAGACAATGGGCAAAAGATATGCACAGACATTTCACCAAAAATATGTAGATGGAAAATAAACACGTAAAAACATATTCTACATTATTAGCCACTAGAGAAATTGCAAATTAAAACTACATATAGGCTAGGCACAGTGGCTCATGCCTGTAATCCCAGCACTCTGGGAGGCTGAGGCCAGTGGATCATCTAAGGTCAGGAGTTCGAGACCAGCAGACCAGCCTGGCCAATATGGTGAAACCCTGTCTCTACTAAAAAAAAAAAAAAAAAAAATTAGCTGGGCATGGTGGCAGGGGCCTGTAATCCCAGCTGCTGGGGAGGCTGAGGCAGGAGAATCACCTGAACCTAGGGGCAGAGGTTGCAGTGAGCCGAGATCACGCCACTGCACTCCAGCCTGGGCAACAAGAGAGAAACTCCATTTCAACAACAACAACAAAAACTACATACATATCACTACACATCAGAATGGCTAAACTGCAAAATACTGACAGTACCAATTGCTGGCAGAGATCCAGAAAAACTGGATTATTCAGACATTATTGGTGAGAACATAAAATGGTACATTTACTCTGGCCAACAGTTCAGCAGTTCTTTCAAAACTAAAGATGGGCTTACCATGTAACCCAGCAATTACACTATTGGGCTTATACCCCAGAGAAATGAAGACTTATTCTCATGCAGGAACTTATGCATAAATGCTCATAACAGCTTTATTCCTAATAGCCCAAAATGGAAAACTTCCCATATCTCCTTCAAAGGCTAAGGTGTTGAACAAACTATGGTATGACCATACCATAGATGGGTACTTAGCAATAAAATGGAACAAACTGTCAATACATGCAATTACTTAAATGAACCTCAATAAAATTATGTTGAACAAAAAAGTCTCAAAAAGAGATGCATTATTTCATTTACATAACAATCATGAAATAACAAAATGGCAAAGGAGAACAGATTAGTGGTTGCCAGGGATTAAGGACAGAGATGGGGGGAAGAGGTGGGTGTGACTATAAGAGGGTAACATAGTCTTGTAATGTTGCTGTAGTGAAGTATCTTGATTATAATAGTATTTATGCAAGACTTTTACATGTGATAAACTTTATAGAGCTACACATGCACACATACACACACAAATGAATACTCGCATAGCTGGCAAAATTAAGTTCTATGATTTGCACTACTGCCACTTTCTTGATCTTGATAATGTACTATGGTTGTGCAAGATGTTAACGTGAGATGGGGGGAGTCTGGCATGGCTTGGGGAAAGGGATATATGGGACTTCCCTGTACATTTCTTTGCAACCTCCTTTTAATCTACAATTACTTCAAAATAAAAAGTTTTAAAAGTATATCCCATAAATTCCTATACAGGTAGTAAAAGTAGGCCACATATTTGACTCTAAGCTCTTGAGAAATCAATCAGAGAGGAAACAATAGTAATTACACAGTTCACAGGTCTACCAAAAAAAAAAAATTGCTCAGAGAGACCAAAATAAAGAAAAAAAAAGAGGAAAAAAATATTGATAGTAAGTATGAGAAGATGGATCTTCCTCCTGCAGATTCCAATGAAAGGAACATTCTATCTTGAGTTTAGACCCTTGAGCTACAGTCCAGAACCCTGAAGAGTAGCCGTCAACTCTACTTTGTCCTTAAAAATTCTCCAGTGGAAAGTTTCTGTATACTGCTTCATGCAATGCAAGGACCAATGGCTTTAACAAAGTCTTAACAGCAGACAGGATCCCATTTCAAAGCACATTTCAACACTAGGGGGTGCACTTCCTGATAGTAGATCACAGCTAACATCAAAACGTATTACAAAGGGAGGCACTTTTGTAGACATGAGCAAAAGCCTTACCAACTCACTTTTCCATTAGGATGCCCTCTCTTTGCCCTTGCCCTGTCTCTCTAACACCTCTATTGTGATTCGTTTCCTTGGAGTTTCGATTCCTCTCATGCAGATGCCTTGGTAGGGAAGTACCTTTCCCACCACCAGATTAAAAAAAAAACAAGAAGGAGGTTCACAGAGAGGATGTCATTTACACGATGTCCTTCACTAGGACTTGAGCTGACTTAGGGATTTAGGCCAAAACCTCAGCTAATAAAAAAGTGTTCCTTTACCTCATTCTTCCTTCTGTTTATACAGGACAGAATTTAAGTGTCAGGATGTGGGTCCTCACCAAATACCATCTTTCCATCTCAACCCAAGTTTTATAGTAGTGGCTTTCACAGGGATTTTCCTGTTTGCTCCAATCTACAGGGAAAAGGCAAGGAAGTCCACATCCAGGGGCCTTTCTGGCCTTACATAGAGCCCCATCTGCCAAATATATGTGACATTCAATTCTTACTCAACCAGTAACTTAAGACATTGAGTTCAAAACACTTAAGACACTGAGTTCAATATAACTGACTGATAAGATATGATTATTTCAGGTCTCAGAACAGTGAGCAAATGGCTTCCCCCCTTAAAGGGCTCTTCTAAAGTCAAGGCATTGCTCACCAGTCCAAAAATAAACCCCCAGGAGAAACCTGAAAGTACAAGGATTTGGATTCAGATGATGATCTCGCCAACTTACGTGGAACTGGTCTGAGGTTGCTCAAATGCTTCTTTTGGAATTTTAAGGCCAGGGTTTCGCTTCTTGCCTATGGGGAAAGATGTAAGGAAAACGTTAAGGATTAAATCATAGCAAGATAGCAGAGAAAGAGACTGCAGCAAAGGAAAGAGCTGACCTGCACATGCAGCTCTCACGTCTCCATTCAAAGCACCACTTCCTGCCCAGGAAGTTTGTGAGTGTTGAGAACCCAAGCACCAGGTAGAACAGAGCTTCCCAAATACAGACTGTGGTCATGAATGAGGTTTTTTCATCAGTCCAGGGGGCAAACATCAGGATGAGAATGCCAACTCTCTTTTCCTAGGAAGATCTGCCCTTTCTGCCCACTGAGTGTGTCATTGCAACTTCTTTTTTTTTTTTTTTTTTTTAAGACAGAGTCTCACTCTGTCACCAGGCTGGAGTGCAGTGGCATGATCTCCACTCACTGCAACTTCTGCCTCCTGGACTCAAGCGATTCTCCTGCCTCAGTCTCCTGATGAGCTGGGATTACAGGCATGCACCACCATGCCTGGCTAATTTTTGTATTTTTAGTAGAGACAGGGGTTTCTCCATGTTGGCCAGGCTGGTCTCAAACTCCTGACCTCAGGTGATCCACTGTCCTTGGCCTCCCAAAGTGCTGGGATTACAGGCATGTGCCACCATGCCCAGCCTATGAGCCACCATGCCTGGCCTTGCTTTTTTTTTTTTTTTCTTTTACACTATAATGGTGATGACAGACACTTGGTTATAGCTTTTTTTTTCTTTTTAGTGTTAGTAAAGGGCAGTCACCCTTATCTCAGTATCCCCCTATTTTCTAAATCGATCTGTTAACAACTACAAGAGTTAGCAATGGAAGTAGAATAAAAAATGCTTTTCCACTGTTCTGCCCTCCCCACCCTTTCCCAACCACCTGCTGTAATTTGAAAAACTTAAGAGAGGGATAGAGTAATACTTATTTACATTTGCCCTGTTCCGTAAAGGATTAAGATAACAGATGAGCTTATGCAAGGAGGTTATAACTTCTTCTTGGGCCAGATGGAAAGGTAGCTTGATGTCGATCATACCTGGGCTGAAATTACAAGAGAATTTGGCTCGAATACTTCTGTTGATGAGTGAAAACGAACAGACTGAGAAATACCAGCTCAGGAAGCAGATCAGAGCAAACAAGGGCCTGGGGTTTTCCCCATCCATGGAGATCCTGTGTCTCCCAGGGGAAACCAAGGGAGCACTGGATAGAATGGCTGGAAAGAATGCTACCTCCTGGCCGGGCGCGGTGGCTCACGCCTGTAATCCCAGTACTTTGGGAGGCCAAGGCGGGCGGATCACGAGGTCAGGAGATCGAGACCATCCTGGCTAATATGGTGAAACCCCTTCTCTACTAAAAATACAATAAATTAGCCAGGCATGGTGGTGGGCGCCTGTAGACCCAGCTACTCGGGAGGCTGAGGCAGGAGAATGGCGTGAACCCAGGAGGCGGAGCTTGCATGCAGTGAGCCAAGATCGCACCACTGCACTCCAGCCTAGGTGACAGAGCAAGACTCCATCTCAAAAAACAAAGAATGCTACCTCCTTTCCCACCTCTTCTCTACATTGCAGATGAGCACTCAGAGATAACACAAACCCTGGATACGGCCCTGGATAGATCCTGAAGCTGCAAAGAAACTTAAGAAATCAATTAAAATAACCTCCTTGCAGAAAAATGACATCCAAAGACTTCAGTGACTTGCTCCACATCACAGAGGTCAGCAATGACCCAGTCAGATCAGAATCCAGGTCTCCTGACACCCAGGTGGGAGTTCTTTCTACTATCCTGCAATAGAAGACGTTTAGAGATGACTGGAGAGGGGGCGAGTGAGAGGAACACGGGATTTTGAGTTTTAAAATATCCAGCTGACATCTGCTTCTTCCATGCACCACACAACTTCTAGAATCACTTTTCATCTGACTCTGTTTTCTCAATTGTAAAATGAGGAAGTAACATCAGTACTCACCTCACTTGACTGATACGAGAATCAAAGCAGATAACATATATGAAAAAATATTAAGATACCGTAAGTAGCTCTTAATTAGACTCATTTAGGGAAACAATTAGTACTGTCTCCTCTTTTTAAAAGTCATTTTAAAAATTCATGAAGAGAATTGGCTACATGATCATAGCCCACTACAATGTATAACGAAATTTTTTCTTTCTATTCCTTCAGAATCCAAAATCAGATCAATTCTGCCAAGTTGTATAAAGCCAGGAAAAAATATGCTTCGCAGTAATCAGCCTAGAGAAAGCCTTTTAGGAACACTTTCAGGCTTTCTCAATTCTCTCCTCATTTGGGTTTACCTATGTATTTTACACGGTTCAAAACTCACCATTCACTTTCCTGCTCTTGGAACTCAAACAGCTGTTAAGGATGTTACTAAATTGTCAGTTATTGACATCACATAGAGCTTTCCTAGGTACCAGGAACTATGCTAAGTGCTGGACCCAGTTATGAGAATCCAAATAGATAGATGGCCTAATTCCAACAATTGCCATCCATATGCCTCAGCCAAACAGACAGGAAATGTTATTTTCAAAGAGACTCTTCAGTGGGGAATGAATGACGGGTTCAACTTGTTTAGATAACTATACAGATAACTACATACAAATTCCAGTACAGGCGACAGATAATTCAGGTAATCCCAAGAGGCAACCCTACAGCCCTCTCAAAGAAAACAAACACTAAAGTAACACATAATTTGCCTATGAAAACTGGTCTCCAGTTGTCATTTAAGCAAACCAAAAGCAGAAGTTACTCTTAAATTCCTACATCTTCCTCTTATTTCTAACTCAGTTCTTATAAGATAGATGTAAAGAGAAATAGCTATTTATTGAGAAAACCCCTTTGGAAAACCTTAATATAGCAATTAATTAGTAGTAATTCTTAACAGCAATTAACTATTAAACCATAACTTAAATCACCAAAACATCTATACAAAGAAACAATAAAAAAGAGAGAACGTTTTTGGCACAGAGAGACCAAAGGAATAAAAGACCAAAATTATAATAAAGTCTTCCAAGAGGGAGGAGAAGGCCTTTGATTCTCTCCCCAGATCACTTTTACACCCAGCTATCCCCCCAACCCCCCACATCAACATCATTCTTACCCTGAATTTACTGCCTCCTAGTTGAAATTGCCAGCCTCCTGTCTCCAGACTCTAAACCCTTGACTATATATAAGTTGAACATCTGCATATCTTAAACCTAATATTTCCAAGTATATCAGCTCCTCAGAGCAACGAGAAAAAATAGATCCAGGAGACACAAAACCTAGTTGAATTACAGTGTTAGAAAATACTCTGCCTTCACGTTAAACAGTACATCAAATAAAATACAAATCACAAGCACACACAGCAACATTCTGCAATTCACTTACTTGCCCATCTCTGACAGAGCAGCACAATAAGAGACCGGCAGAGGCGACTCTGGTGAGGTTTTCGAGGCTGCAGGGAAGGCCAGCAGAGGCAAACCTAACAGAAGTCATTCTTCACTTAGCTCCAAAGACCACACTTCAGCAAGGAGAAACAGAACCGAACAGACTCCGCCCCCTCCTCAAGTTCGGATTGCAGCAAACCTCTGCAAGTTCATTGTTCCCAGGAAATTGCAGCTTCAGGAAGGGAGAAGGGAAGTGGGTCTATGTGGACACCCAGGCGTGACATTAATCATTAACCAGACTTGGAGGAATACATCTATAAATCTGGACAGTACCATGTTCTGCAGCTTTTCTATAAATGCCTCTTTCATTTCTTAAAAGAAAAAAAAACAATATGTGGTCAGTTTCCAGCTGTGTTTACTTCACAGCAATCTGTTCCCCCAGGAAGGCAGCCAACACCTGACGCTAACATTGAACACTGTTAAAAAAAAAAAAAAAAAAAAAAAAAAGGGAGGGAGCACCATGAATAATAAAGCTAAGTGGATAACTATGTTCAACAGTCTTTGCCTTTGATATTCTAAAGCAAAGTAGAAAAGATGTCAGAAAAAAAAAGGCTTTCTATGATGTCACATGCTAGCAACACGCCTTCTCAGAAAGAGAGAATTCTATAGATTTCTGCAGATCGCAACAAGCCTCGACTGCTTATTGGCACAGTCTGCAAAGGGTAAGCCTCGTCGGCCTGATTGGGCATATGCAGCACTATATTGCATCAGACCCTGTTACACCCATGCCTGTGTTCTCTGAAAATAGCGTAGTCCCACCACACACATATATTTGCAAAATTCATCTTAAACCAAAGCAAAGCTGGGTCATTATAATCCCGGCCTGGAGCAAAATGGCACTGGAAAAAAAAAATTTAAAAAGCCTTGCCAATAGCTAGAAAATATTTACCAGGCCACAGAAATGTTCGCTAGCTTTGACTGCACCGAAAATGATGGGGTACACGAGAGGTCTTGCACACACTCTGAGAGGGTAAGCACAAAGCACTCCTCTGATGTTCCTCATTACATAAAACAGAAGATTGTGTTCCACTGCCAACCCAAACAGCATGAGAAGCCCACGCGGTCAACAGAAGGTGGCATCGTGAAGATACGCTGATGCCTAAATATTTGTTAGCTTGGCCGAGGGTTGGGGGGCATGATTGTGAGCGTTTGTGATTATTGACACAGCTTCACAAAAGGATGGCAGTGTTTCCAGTGCCAAATTTATTTTAAAAATCTGTTTCCCAATATGAATGGGATTTCCAGCCAAGTAACTGGCAATCTAGAGGCCTTGGCTGCCCTCTCCTTACTACTTGCATCGAGGCTGACGTTCCAAGGGTAGTTGGCAATAAAATCAGCAGTGAAGTATCATTCAGTGTTATTAAATTGCAATCATCATATGCAAAGCAACGAACGAAGCAGGGCAGGGGAAGAGGCGTGCAGGAAGAAAGCTGGCTTTGCAACAGCAATGTAAAAGGGAACAGAGACCCTGCCATGCTCCAATCCTCCAAAACCACTGGTTCTTATATACCACTGACATTCCAACCACTCAAGCAAATCTCTCTGGAATTACATAAAGTTTAGAGAAGAAAAGCTGAAAAGCTTTTTTTTTTTTTTTGAGATGGAATCTTGCTCTGTCACCCAGCCTGGAGTGTAGTGGCACAATGTCAGCTCACTGCAACCTCTGCCTCCCGGGTTCATGTGATTCTCCTGCCTCAGCCTCCTGAGTAGCTGGGATTACAGGCACCCGCCACCACGCCTGACTAATTTTTGTATTTTTAGTAGAGATGGGGTTTCACCATGTTGGTCAGGCTGGTCTTGAACTCCTGACCTCATGATCCACCTGCCTCGGCCTCCCAAAGTGCTGGGATTATAGGCGTGAGTCACCATGCCCGGCCTTTTTTTTTTTTTTTTTTTTTTTTTTGAGACAGAGGCTCACTTTGTCACCCAGGCTGGAGTGCAGTGGCGCTATCTAGGCTCACTGAAACCTCCACCTTACAGGTTCAAACAATTCTCATGCTCCTCAGCCTCCCGAGTAGCTGTGACTGGGAATACAGGCATGCACCACCCCACCCACCTAATTTTTGTATTTTTAGTCGAGATGGGGTTTCGCCATGTTGACCAGGCTAATCTCAAATTTCTGACCTCAGGTTATCTGCCCGCCTTGGCCTCCCAAAGTGCTGTTGCTGGGATTACAGGTGTGAGCCACTGTGCCTGGCTGAACAGCTCATTTAAAAACCTGCAGTCAGTTTGATTTCAGAGTCAGAATGAATCTCCTAAGACCTTACCTTTGGTCATACTGTTCCTTTTACCTGGAGGGCTCTAAGCTCTCTTGCAGACAAGAACTCAACCTTCCAAATTCAAAAGCTCCCTCATAGAAGCTTCCCAGAGCTTCCTGAACACAACCTAAGGATTACTATCCACACATTCCTGCTTTCATATTCCGGCACCTTACGCTGGGCCTGCAACACAGTATAAGCTCAAAGCAGCTGCCCTGCAACTTTGATATTTTAGCTGAAAAATGTCCACTCTCTCTAAAATAGATCTCCAGGACCATCTTCCACTCATTTCCCGCATACCTTTTCTCACAATCTAGAATTATTTTATTTTTGTATTTATTTACTTTTGCATTTATTTATTCCTTGTTTACCTATCTTTCCCCACTAGAATATAAGTTCCATGATGGCCAACGATTTTGCCCAGTACCGGCACATCGTAAATATTTGTTGACTGAATATTTGTTATTCTTTTCTCAACTGTTTTGAACATTTATACAGAGCTCTTCAAAAAACACACAAAATGCACAACCAAGAATGGAATGGAAATTGCACAAACCTCTGCATCAGTAAGAATCATTTCAGATCCCAGCTGTCCCACTTAGTGATGTAACGTTGAGAAAGTTTCTTATCTTAAACTAAGTTTCTACACCTGCAAACTGGAGATGATGTAAAGTCTCCCCAGGTCATTAAGAGACTCAGTTGACACGGTGTGTGTGAAGAAGCCTAGCAGGGTCGGGCATAATATAGGTGTTCAATAAATACTTTCTTTTCTCCCTTCCATATTTATATTTATGCTTATATTTTTAAAATATGAGCTAAGCAGAATGTTCTCTGGATGGCATCTTATTTCTTCAAATTCTGTGCTCCATTCTCCCTCTTTTGTGTTATTTATGCGAGAATTACATTTTTCAAACATCTCATCAATCTTGAATCAACCTCTCTTTGTGCCCACTGACTATGGGAACTTCTCCAGGTCTATAGAGTCAGGATTTCTGGGACGGAGTGTAGTGAGTGCTTATACTTTCAGGTTGCCTCAGTATCCATTTTTAAACCTAAGTTAAACTATCTCACATCAGAAGCAGGGCTCAGTCACTGTCGACACGGTTTCTAGTACCACACTCTGCCGGAGTGGCTCCAAACCAGTGGCCAGAGATGAAACTTACAGACATCTCTCCTGCCTAGCAGGCTGGCCTCCCTACTCTCCTGCCATTTCCTTTAAACAGACCATGCAGACATTTGCCCACAAACATAAGGTTACCACCTCTCAGTCACACCGTGACCTCCTAGAACTAGTGCCTGCTTGCTTTAAACCCAGCAATTAAAGCTCCCCGCAGGAGACTGGATAACGCCCTGTACCCAATAAAGACATTGGCTCACTGGTCCCTTCTCTCTCTCTGTGTGTGTGTGTGTGTGTGTGTGTGTGTGTGTGTGGCTTCCAGGGGAGTGTGTGTGTGGCTTCCAGGAGTGTGTGTGTTTGTGTGTGTGTGTGGCTTCCAGGTGTGTGTGTGTGTGTGTGTGTGGCTTCCAGGAGTGTGTGTGTTTGTGTGTGTGTGTGTGGCTTCCAGGTGTGTGTGTGTGTGTGTGTGTGTGTGGCTTCCACTGGGTGCCATACAGAGTGTCTCAGTGCTAAAAACTCTTAAAATCTATACACAACTATATCACAGTTGTGTCACTGAAACCACACTTCCAATCCTATCCTTACGGGTGAAACTGCCCCCAAAAGGACTCGTGCAGGTGGGTCCCCTGCTAATGCCCTTTTGTCCAGGTCTCTCAGCTACTGGGCAGAGTAGTTACCGGCTAAGTTGATAGAGTGAGGCTTCAGGATCCATGTATTTTTTTAAGTTTCACAAGTGTCTGAGAAATCAGCCACAGTTAAGCAGCCCTTGTCTACCATGTGTCTTATGTAAAGTTGTTTTTTGTTTGTTTGTTTGACTTGCTTTACCATTTCTCACTTTATGATGCCAATGTCACTTTCCTCCCAGGCTCCTGCCACTTCCCCCACAACCCACCTGTTTTCCCCAGTCAACTTCGACACTCAGCTCAAGCATGTTTTTCTCCAGGAAGCCTTCTGTGAAAGTCCCCAATACAATAAATACCTTTCCTCTGTGTTGCCACAGTACCCTGAACCTTCCTATACTGATTAAGTGAGCCCATCTGTTCATCCATGTCTTCCACTAAAAACGCAAGCCCTTCGAAGTCAGGGTCCACGTCTTCCTACCTAGGTACAGAGTTTAAGCACTAGACCCAAAAATAAGAGGTAGAGATCACAGCAATCTGGCTCACAAGTAAGCTGCTTGAATTTTGCAGAGGCAAAATCTATAGGCTCTGGTCACTTACGGCATAACAGGAACAAAGGAACAGAAGCTAAGTAGTAGTTAAGAGTAAGAGTAATAGTAATAGAAGTATTGCTGCTAGTAGTAGTGGTGGTAGTAAAAATGATGCTTGTCATCTGGCTTTTCCACCCTCATATGAAGTTAAGTAAAAGAGGAGAGTCAGGTCAGTGGGGGTGGCCAATCAGGAAAGGGCAGATCATGAGTTCCATTTCAGATGTATTTATAAGATGCTGGAGGGACGCATGGCAGAATTCAAGCAGGTAAATGGAGCTTAAGAGAAGGACAGGAGGAAATATGTAGATCTGGGAATAACAAACAAAGAAGCAGAAAGTTGCCTGAGACAGACGGAAACAAGAAGAAGGAAAGAAGGTGGCCGGGTGCGGTGGCTCACGCCTATCCTATAATTCCAGCACTTTGGGAGGCCAAGGTGGGCAGATAACTTCAGATTAGGAGTTCGAGACCAGCCAGGCCAACATGGTGAAACCCCATCTCTACTAAAAGTACAAAAAATTAGCCAGGCGTGGGGCGCACGCCTGTAATCCCAGCTACTCTGGAGGCTGAGCCAGGAGAATCACTGGAACCCAGGAGGCAGAGGTTAGAGTGAGCCGAGACCATGCCACTGCACTCCAGTCTGGGAGACAGAGTGAGACTCCCTCTCAAAAAAAAAAAAAGAAGGGAAGGCAGCCAGCCAACTAAGAACATTTTGAAGAATTGGTGAAGGACACAAAGAATTACACTCCTGTCAAAGGAGAATGAGCCAGGCTGTCCACCCGCTAATTGGGAAATTCTCTTCCCATTTGAAGAGAATAAAAGTGCTCAAATGGGTTTTCTTAGAGCTTCATGTGATTAAAGCTTAAAAAACAAACAAACAACAAACAAAAAACTAGTGGACCTTTTATGTCACGTTAACAATTTGGTATTGACTAATATATTACTAAAAGAACCTAAAAGCAAATCACAGCCAATGCCCTGAGTTATGTTCTAGGCCCAGGGAGAAGGCAGGAGGCAGGAGGCAGGCAGTGGGGAACCCCTACTGTCTGTGTTCATCTCCTTCTGCATTTATGGGCGGCTTCACTCATGAGCATTGATCGAAAGGAAATGTAGTCCTACGGGGGGGTTAAAAACATCATTTTAAAATAACAATGTGGCAATGGGTTGCAAAGAAATTTAGTGGCGTGCTCCAGCTTTTCAAAATACACACTGGGTTTGGTTAGGTTTTAAAAAATAAGTATTTATTTATTTATTTATTATTATTATTATTATTATTATTTTTTTTTTTTTTTTTTTGAGACGGAGTATCACGCTGTTGCCCAGGCTGGAGTGCAGTGGCGCGATCTCGGCTCACTGCAAGCTCCGCCTCCCGGGTTCCCGCCATTCTCCTGCCTCAGCCTCCTGAGTAGCTGGGACTACAGGCGCCCGCCACCGCGCCCGGCTAATTTTTTGTATTTTTAGTAGAGACGGGGTTTCACTGTGGTCTCGATCTCCTGACCTTGTGATCCGCCCGCCTCGGCCTCCCAAAGTGCTGGGATTACAGGCTTGAGCCACCGCGCCCGGCCAAAAAAATAAGTATTTATTTTTTTAGAGATAATACCAAAATGTTTATGAGTGAAATGATATTCTAGAATTTGCTTCAAAAAAAAGGCAGGGTGCGTGATGGAGATACAGATAAAATAAGATTGGCTATGAGTTGGTCACTGTCAAAACTGAGTGCTAGATACCTGGCAGTATTACAGTCTACTTTTGAATATGATTGAAATTTATCAAAATAACCAGGCGCAGTAGCTCGAGCTTATAATTCCAGTACTTTGGGAGGCTGAGGAGAGTGGATCACCTGAGGTCAGGAGTTTAAGACCAGCCTGCCCAACATGGTGAAACCCCGTCTCTACTAAAAATACAAAAATTAGCTGGGCGTGTTGGTGGGCGCCTGTAGTCCCAGCCACTTGGGAGGCTGAGGCAGGAGAATCGCTTGAACCTGGGAGGCGGAGGCAGTGAGCCGAGATCTCCACACTGCACTCCAGCGTGGACGACAAGAGCGAAACCCCATCTCAAAAAAAAAGAAAAAAAAAGAAATTTACCAATATATGAAGATGTTCTTAAATAGTAACAGAATCACAGAAAATTCTGTTTTAATAGTTAAAAGAGTGGCATAGTGAATAAGAAAATTCTGTTTTAATAGTTAAAAGAGTGGCATAGTGAATAAGAGGGGTGAATTTTGTGTGTGTGTGTGTGTGTGTGTGTGTGTGTGTGTGTGTGTAAGTAATGGATTCTTGTTTTCCTTTGGTTCAATATCACAATTTTGGGGTTTTGTTTTGTTTTGTTTTTTGGTTTTTGGTTTTTTTTCTAGACAGAGTTTCACTCTTATTATCCAGGCTGGAGTGCAATGGCGTGATCTTGGCTCACTGCAACCTCCACCTCCCAGGTTCAAGCGATTCTCCTGTCTCAGCCTCCCGAGTAGCTGGGATTACAGACGTGCGCCACCATGCCTGGCTGATTTTGTATTTTTAGTAGAAACAGGGTTTCACCATGTTGTCCAGGCTGGTCTCGAACTCCTGACCTCAGGTGATCCACCCTCCTCAGCCTCCCAAAGTGCTGGGATTATAGGCGTGAGCCACCGCGCCCGGCCCACAATTTTAATAGCACTCTGATCATCTCCCTTTTAACCAAAGGAAACTCCAAGGTAGTAACTTTAATTCAACCAGCTGCTTGAAGACTAAGGGGTAATAAAAAAAACGAAGGAAAGTTCTTCATTTGCAATCCCCCCAACTAGAATGCTATCAGTACAGGGTCTATTCTGCCTCTCACCCAGCTCCATCTGATTTCTTTGGAGCCGCATTCTATCCCCATGCCACTGGCCCTTGTTGGAGTGCACCTTAGTACACCTTACAAAGAGGCCTCTGGAATGCATGTCCCTGAGGATGTTCTGCATTATCTTACGTAATGTTCTCCTATAAAGACTCAGGGGGAAAAAAAAATGTGTATCAGTAACAGAAAGAATTGGCTTCTGCATAATTGATCAATTCCTGCCTAGAGCAAATGAGAATGATGTTTTCTTCCTTGGGTTAATGGTTAAAAAGCTTACAGCTAAACTAGGAATTATATTCATATTCATTTCTGAGTCACTGTTTTTTTACTTCGTTTCTGTCTTACCTCTTCTTTTAATAACATTTTATTATAGGACATTTTAAATGCAGGCATACACTGCGTCATGATGTTTAGGTCAACTATCACCTGGTGACATGGTAGCCGTCATAATGTCATAGCGCAATTCATTACACACGTTTGTAGTGCTAGTGGTGTAAACAAATCCATTGCACTACCAGTTATATAAAAGTACAGCACACATAATGATGTAGAGTACATAATATTTGATAATGATAATGACTATGTTACCGATTTATATATTTACTGTATTATACTTTTTACTGTTATTTTAGAGTGTACTCTTTCTACTTTTTTTTTTTTTTAAGTTAACTGTAAAACAGCCTCAGGCAGTGTCTTCAGCAGGTATTCCAGGAGAAGGCACCGTTACCATAGGAGATGACAGTTCCAGGCATGTTATTATCCCTGAAGACCTGGGACAGAATGTGGAGGTGGAAGACAGTGATATTGAGGATTCTGACCCTGTGTAGGCCAAGGCTGATAGCTGTATTTGTGTCTCGGTTTTTCAAAAAGTTTAAAAGTAAAAATTAAAATAATTTTAATCTAGAAAAAGCTTAGAGAATAACGACATAAAAAAAGAAAATATTTTTGCACAGCTATACGTTTGTGTTTTAAGCTAAGTGTTATTTATTACAAAAGAGCCAGAAGTTTTTTAAAAAAAATTACAAAGTTTAGAAAGTTAAAAAGTTACAATAAGCTAAGGTTCATTTATTGTTGAAGAAAGAAAAATATATGTATAAACTCAGTGTAGCCTAAGCTTACAGTGTTTATAATGTCTACAGTCCATAGTGTGAGGCCTTCACATTCACTCACCACTCCTTCACTGACTCACCCAGAGCAACCTCCAGTCCTGGAAGCTTCATTCACGGTAAGTGCCCTACACAGGTGAACCATTTTTTATATTTTATACCATGTTTCACTATACCCATTCTATGTTGACATACACAAATATTGGCCATTTTGTTACAAGAGCCTACAGTTTTCAACAGTCACACGCTGTCCCGGTTTGTATCCTGGGAGCAATAGGCCATATCATATAGCCCAGGTGTGTAGCAGGCTATGCCATTGAGGTTTATGGAAGTTCATGCGATGATATTCACACAATGACAAAATCACCTAATAATGTTTCTCAGAACTTATCCCCATCATTAAGCAACAAATCACTGCATATGAGAAAATAAACAAAAGAGTTATAATCAACCCCTATATATCCATTTCCCCAACGTCAACAATATTGATTCATGGACATTTTGTTTAGTCTGTATCCCACCCTCTTTCCCAGACATCAAATTATTTCATCCATATGTTCTACCAAATATCCCTAAAAGAAACTGACTATTGAAAAAACAGTAACTGTAATAGCATTATCGCACTTCAACAATTTCTTAATATCTGCTCCGTGTTCAAAATTCTAATTGTCTCACAAAAATCTCAAATATTTTAAATTACTGTATGTTTGAATCAAGAGCAAAATTAGGGCCATGTCTCATAAGCAGTTAAGTTTCTTAGTTTCCTTTTAATCAAGGGGCTCTCCCTTCCATTTTGTTTTTTCTTTTCTATTTTTTTTTTTAAAAGACAGAGTCTCACTTTGTCATCCAGCCTGGAGTGCAGTGGCACGACCTTGGCTCACAGCAACTTCTGCCTCCTGGGTACAAGTGATTTTTGTGCCTCAGCCTCCCGAGTAGCTGAGATTACACCATGCCCAGCTACTTTTTGTATTTTTAGTAGAGACGAGGTTTTACCATGTTGGCCAGGCTGGTCTCAAACTCTCGGCCTCAGGTGATCTGCCCGCCTTGGCCTCCCAACGTGCTGGGATTACAGGTGTGAGCCACTGCACCCGACCTCCCTCCATTTCTTTTTGCCTCTCCCTTTCCTCTCCTCCTGCAACTTCATGCAATTATTTTGTTGAAGAAATGCAGGCCATGTGTCCTATAGCTTTTTCCACTGGATTCTGCTGCTCTTATCCCTTATTATTGACTCACACACCCCTCTGTTTGTTAGAAATTGATCAGATTCAACTTGATCAGATTCTTTGGCAAGACTACTTTGCAGGTGGCCTCACTTACTTTTAATTTACGCTAGATTGCTTAATTTTATGCAACCTAGCAAGCTAACTTAAACTCTTAATGAAAAAAGGAAAAATGAATAAATATAAATGAATAATCCCTCAGCAACACTTGGTAATTAACATTTTCATCTCTATCAATTTGATAGGCACGAGGGTACAAGGGATGCCTCATTGTTTTGAATCACATTTTTAAAATATTTAATGAAGATGAGTATATATATAATATATATTTATATATCATATATTATATATATTTTATATATTATATATTTCATATATCATATATTATATAGTATATATTATATCATATATTATATAGTATATATTTTATATATTATAAAATATATATAATATATATTTTATATGATATATAATATATTTTATATATTATATATTTTATATATATATATATTTTTTTTTTCTTGAGACGGAGTCTCACTGTCATCCCGGCTGGACTGCAATGGCACAATCTCAGCTCATTGCAACCTCTGCCTCCTGGGTTCAAGAAATTCTCCTTCTTCAGCCTCCTGAGTAGCTGGGACTACGGATGTACACCGCCATACCCGGCTTATTTTTGTATTTTTAGTAGAGATGGAGTTTCTCCATGTTGGCCAGGCTGCTCCCAAACTCCTGACCTCAGGTGATCCGCCCGCCTCGGCCTCCCAAAGTGCTGGGATTGCAGGCGTGAGGCACTGCGCCCAGCTGCAGCTCAGTATTTTTTAGATATCCACTGGCACCTGTATTCATTTTTCTGTGAACTCCCTGTTCAAGTCATCTGCTCATTTTTATAATAGGTTATTATTGTTGTTGTTTTCTTTGTAAAAGAAGGCATTGCCCCTTTTGTAGTTAGTGTTGCAACACACACACACACACACACACACACACACACAAACACATATGCTGTTTTTTTTTCCTTTGGTTATATAAAATTTTAAATTTTTACATTCTTTTGTGTTCTCTGCATTTTCGTAAGGTAAAAACATTCTCTCTGCTTCCCCAATGGCTACACATTTCTTCCAATATCAGCTATTAATCTACTTATTTCCAAATGAATTGTGTACAACTTTTTAATATTTAAACCTCTTATATAGTTCTTTTGTATAAGTTCATTGGCTGACGTGTCCAAAAAATATGTGAAATACTCATGTGGACATCTTCATTTGATCCTTACTTTAAGAGAACTCTTGCTCGCTTTTCACAATTTAAAAAAAAATTATGCTGGCTTTGGATTCAGTTGAACAGATCAACTGAATGATTTTTCTCATGTTGAGGAGGTATATCACTATTTACATTTTACTGAGTGGGGTAGGCTGAGGATGGTTCCCAATGCCCATAACCTAATCCATGCAACCAATGAATGTTATCATGATTTTTTTTTTTTTTTTTGCAGATGTGATTAAATTAAGGATTTTGAAATGAGAAGATTATCCTAAATTATCCAGGTGATTCTTAAATGCAATCAGAAGTGTCCTTACACAGAGGGGCAGAGGGAGAGTAGACACAGGCAGAGAGGAGGAGGACAGGCAAAGGCTGATGCAGCTGCAATCTAAGGAATGCCAAAGGCCAGCAGCCACCACAGGCATGGATTCTCTCCCAGAGCCTCTGGAGGGAGCCTGACACGCCAACACCTTCACTGTAGACTTCTGGCCTCCAGATGTCAGAGAAAAAATGTCTGGTGTTTTAATAGGACAGAATACAGAGCCCAGAAAAAAGGCTGCACACCTACAACTACCGACCTTCCACAAAGCGGACAAAAACAAACACTGGGGAAAGGACCCCCTATCCAATCAAAGGTGCTGGAATAACTAGCTAGCTATATGCAGAAGGTTGAAACTGGATCCCTTCCTTATACTATACACAAAAACCAACTCCAGAGGGATTAAAGATTTAAATGTAAAACCCAAAACTATAAAAACCCTGGAAGACAACCTAGGCAATTCCATTCAGCCATAGGAATGGGCAAAGATTTCATAATGAAGATGCCAAAAGCAACTGCAATAAAAGCAAAAATCGACAAATGGGATCTAATTAAACTAAAGAGCATCTGCACAGCTATAGAAATTATGAATAAACAGACAACCTACAGAATGGGAAAAAAATTTTGCAAACTATGCATCTGACAGAGGTCTCATATCCAGCATCTATAAGGAACTAAACACATTTACAAGAAAAAAGCAAACAGCCCCATTAAAAAGTAAGCAAAGGACACAAACAGACACTTTTCAAAAGAAGATATACAGTGGCCAACAAGCCTGTGAAAAAAAGCTCATCACTGATCATTAGAGAATGCAAATCAAAACCACAGTGAAATAACATCTCAGACCAGTCCAAAAGGCTATTATTCAAAAATGAATAATAATAATAATAATAACAACAGATGCCAGCGAGGTTGCAGAGAAAAACGAACACTTATACATTGTTGGTGGGAGTGTAAATTAGTTCAACCATTGTGGAAAGCAGTGTGGCAATTCCTCAAAGAGCTGAAAACAGAACTACCATTTGACCCAGCAATGGCATTACTGGGTCTATATCCAGAGGAATAGAAATCATTCTACCATAAAGACACACACATGTATATGTTCATTGCAGCACTGTTCACAGTAGCAGAGACATGGAATCAATCCAAATGCCCGTCAATGATAGACTGGATAAGAAAACGTGGGCCGGGCATGGTGGCTCACACCTGTAATCCCAGCACTTTGGGAAGCTGAGGCGGGCAGAATAGTTGAGGTCAGGAGTTCGAGACCAACCAGGGCAATATGGTGAAACCCCGTCTCTACTAAAAATACAAAAATTAGCCAGGCGTCGTTGCAGTGAGCCGAGATCGTGCCATTGCACTCCAGCCTGGGCGATAGAGTGAGACTCCCTTAAAAAAAGAGAGAGAGAGAGAGAGAGGAAGGAAGGAATAAAGGAAAGGAAAGAAAGGAAAGGAAAGGAAAGGAAAGAAAAGAGGGCGGGAGGGAGGGAGGGAAGGAAGGAAGGAAGGAAGGAAGGAAGGAAGGAAGGAAGGAAGGAAGGAAGGAAGGAAGGAAGGAAAAAAGACAATGTGGTACATATACACCATGAAATGCTATGTAGCCATAAAAAAGAACGAGATCACATCCTTTGCAGGAATATGGGTGGAGCTGGAGGATATTATCTTTAGCAAACTAATACAGGAAGAGAAAACCAGGTATCTTATGTTCTCACTTATATAAATGAGAACTAAATGATGAGAACACACGGACGGACACACAGAGGGAACAACACACACTGGGGCCTATCAGAGGGTGGAAGAGCGGGGAGAGAGAAGATCAGGAAAAATAACTAATGGCACTAGGCTTAATACTTGGGTAATGAAATAATCTGTACAACAAACCCCCATGACACAAGTCTACCTATATAACAAACCTACACGTGTACCCCTGAACTTAAAACTTAAAAAAAAAAAAAAAATCATTCAGGTGTTTTAAACCACCAAGTTTGTGGTAATTTGTTATAGCAGCTACAGAAAATTATTAAATCATATGCTGTTATCAGAAATGGACAATGAATTTTGTGAAATTTTCTTTCAACATTTATTGAAATAACGCAGCATCCTTCCTGCCACACCCACACTGCCACACTCTCTAACAAATGTATTTTCTTACTTTTCCCGTGCTCTTCCTTTCCCTATCCCACTTTCACTCTCTTGCCTTCTTAACTCCTGTAGCATTTGGCCTTCAGAAGCATCTTGTGATCCTGCATTGCCAGTGGCGACAGAAACAAAGAACTGGCTAATCCCTGGACTCAAGAAACATCTACAGAGTCTCCATGTGATAATATAAGAAGGCAAAACAACCAAAGTTGAGAAATTAACTGCAAACTAGAAGGAATGGATGTTAGCAGACGAGTCCCTCCTGCTCTTCAGTGGAGCAAGGAAGGAGGAGATGCTGACCCCCTTCCAGGTCTTTCCAACTCAATGCCATCTTGGAGGAAAAAGCATAAGGAAGAAATGAAGCCCTTTCCCCAGGCCTGAAATTCCTCGTGAATTCTGAAACTCTTCATGTTCCCTGCCAACAAGAAACAAGAGGGTAAAGAAACCACGGCCAAAATAACAGAAAATATACGGCAAGACTCTTTACCCTGTAACTCAAACCCTGCAACCTGGAAAACCTCATTTTAATCCTTTGCCCCATGGCTGTTTCTGCAATATCTAGTTACCTTTCTTTTCAGAGAAGCTGGACGTTTGTGAGAGTCATGTTTTGCAAACCATAGCCTAGCAAAAGAACACAGTGGCCTTTGCCTTTTGTTCAGCTACATACTTTCCTGGCTTAGTGCATTTCCCACTGGTGACACTTCTGGCTAGGGGTTTGTGATGCCCAATTAAAAAGCAAAGACAAAGAAATTGCTTCAAGAATATAATAAAATTTGAATCTGAGATTTTCTAAAAAGAGAACGCTAATCTACAAAAGCAAACAACTTATTTTCAAAGTACTGTTAGTTTGGTTCATGCAAGTGTACTCATTTCAATACTAACTAGTTCAGATCCTCATGTAACCCTTAAAGTGGAAATTCCACAGTCCTATAGAAAGATTTAAACTCTGAGTTTTTACTCGTGAATAGATAATCATTACTGTAATTAACAAATATTGCTTCGGGCAATGCCATAACTCAGGGTGTCAAAAGAAGTGGAGTTCTCTAGTCGTAGGTGGTAAGTCTGGAAATTGTTCCAGGCAGACACCTTGAAATATCTAAATCAGTTAATTGCAAAGACTGAGCACAAGAAAAAGTATATAAATTCTCTATTGTACCAGAACAATGTTCCACCTATGTGATCACAGAAATAGGGGTGAAAGGTATTACAGTAAATATGTTCCATGTAGTCTCATATACACTGTAACCTATGCAATGTTCCCAAACTTATTTTATTGATTGATTGATTGATTTTTATTATTACTATTTTTTGAGACAGAGTTTCACTCTTGTCGCCCAGGCTGGAGTGCAATGGCGCGATCTCAGCTCACTATAACCTCCACCTCCCAGGTTCAAGTGATTCTCCTGCCTCAGCCTCCCGAGTAGCTGGGATTACAGGCCTGCACCACCATGCCTGGCTAATTTTGTATTTTTACCATGTTGGTCAGGCTGGTCTCGAACTCCTGACCTCAGGTGATCCACCCACCTGGGCCTCCCAAAGTGTGGGGATTATAGGCGTGAGCCACCGCACTCAGCCTTATTTGATTTCTATAACTGCAGTTTTTATTTTAGATTCACAAGGTACATGTGCAGGTTTGTTATTTGGTTATATTTTATGATGCTGAGGTTTGCACTGATCTCATCAGTCAGGTAGTGAATACAGTATCCAACAGTCAGTTATTCAACTCTTTCTCCCCTCCCTCCTTCCCCCTTCTACTAGTCTCCAGGGCCTCTTGTTGCCATCTTTATGTCCGCGAGTACCCAAGTGGACGTAAGTGTTTAGCTCCCACTTTTAAGTGAGAGCATGCGGTACTTACTTTTCTGTTCCTGCACTGATTTGCTTGCATCTGTGTTCCTGCAAAGGATATGATTTTGTTCTTTTTTATGGCTGAATAGGATTTCATGGTGTATATGTACCACACTTTCTTTATGCAGTCTATTACTATGGGCATTTAGGTTGATTCCATGTCTTTACTACTGTGAACAGTGCTGCAATGAACATATATGGGCATGTGTCTTTTTGGTAGAACAATTTCTTTCTTTTGGATATATACCCAAAAATGGGATTGCTAGTTCAAATGGTAGCTCTGTTTTAAGTTCTTGGGGACATTCTCAAACTGCTTTCCAGAGTGGCTGAACTAATTTACGTTCCCACTAATAATGTATAAGCATTCTTCTTCTCTACCAGCATCTCGTTTTTTGAATTTTTAATAATAACCATTCTGACTGGTATAAGATGGTATCTCACTGTGGTGTTGATTTGCACTTCTCTGAGGATTACTGATGTTGAGCATTTTTTTGTCTGTCTTCTTTTGAGAAGTGTCTGTTCATGACTTTTGCCCACTTTTTAATGAGGTTATTTGTTTTTTGCTTGTTGAATTAAGTTTCTTACAAATTTTAGATATTAAACCTTTGTTGGATACATTGTTTGAGAATATTTTCTCCCATTCTGTAGATTGTCTGTTTACTCTATTGTTAGTTTCTTTTGCTATACAGAAGCTCTTTATTTTAATTCCCAAACTGATTTTAATGGCTAATCAAAAATACGAGGAGATAATTTATAATATTTCCTGGATACAGTAATTTCATAAGATTTTCTTTAAGTTGCAGGTTTTTATTGGATTGATTTTAAGTAAATATTATTGGTGGAAATTCTCACAAGTCTTTACTATGGGGAAGCAGAATTAAAGACTGAAGGAAGTACCCACTCATATCTATATAAAGTCAGATGATTTTAAAGTCTCTAACAAAGTTATATGTAGTAAATTGGAAAACAACACAACAAGACCCTGTGAAAAAGAGGCCTAGTGGGAAAGGACCAAACCCCTCATTAGCAGTGAAAACTTGGGATGTTATTAATCTAAGCCTCACCCTTAAAATGGGAAACCCAATATCTACCTTGGTGGCATTAAAGGAGCAAATCAATATATGCTGTGATGCTCAATAAGTATGTCTGGGATAAATGAATGCTGTCAGTTACCAGTCAGGTACACTGTTGTTTCCGGCAGGTACCTTCTTATTAACAAGTGGCTGCTCATGAGAATAATAATAGCACCTAGAATTTATTGCGTATGTGTTACATGCAAGGCACAGTTCTCAGCATTTCACACGAATTGCTTAATTTAATGATCACTACAGTTGCCTGGGGTATTACTTCCTCTGTTTCAAGGAACTTGTCCACATACACAGAACTTGTATAGTCATCAGCAGTCAACTTTCCCATATAATTGTATTTAGTCCTTCAACTGAAATTACTCTTTGTCACAAGTCTGTTTCCACTAGCTCGTGTAAGGATTATTGCTGAACTATGTCAGGGCTATATATAAATTCTGGTATCCAAAGGAAAAAGTCCAGGATTAAATCCACTGTACAGACTTTCTACTCACATATCCAGGCTCTTCTGGATCACACAGGCAGGTTATAAAACTGTTTACCAGACACTGTTTTGCCACAACCCAGGTCTATCAAGGGAGATCTAGACTCCATCAAAAAACTAAATTGCCACGACCTTTGCCCAGGATATTTTCACCTTCCTGGACTTTGGTTCCCCTGATGCTAAAATGGAAAACATTTGGGCAATCGACTAGCTAATTTTCTCACTAAATGGTGCTCTGGTGTTAGAGAAGGGTACCACACCAGCTTTACAGATAAGGTCACCAAGTTTTGTATTCTTCAATAGCTCTGTGGTGTGTTTACAGACGAATGCCCCTTCCGTAAGCGGGGGGGTTTGGATGACATTGAAAAGCCTATTCCCTACTTGACATAAATTACTTTAGCAGAAGGGTAAGGCTGAAGTGACTATTTGAAAAGTTGTGTCTGTGATCCTTATTTGCAGATGCTGAGCGAGATCAGTGCTGTTTGTATTGTGCGTGGCAATGTCCCTTCTCAATATCAAAGAAAAGGGCTCTTAGCCCCTTAATGGATTTCCTGCTCGCCTTATCCTGATCAATTCTCAACCTGATGCTTCTCACTTCCTAGTAGAACACTCATCAGTCTCAGACTAGACTAAACACTCAAGATCACTGAGACTGAAATCTGGCTTCATGCCAGAAACCTTAACATTCAAAATGAAATTAACACACTTAACCAAATATATCTTGATGACTCTCTCAGGGCATTTTCTGTACAGGGAGAACTTCCATCTCTTAATCTCAAGAACCGTACTTTCTCCCCCAAGAAACTGGCCCATTCTCCAATGTCTGAAAAATAAACAAAATGGGACACCAAATAACACTCTCACTGCATCCAGCCCTGTAGCCACAATATGAGTCTAATTACAGTTTTTGGGCTTCTAGTACCACAACTTGGAAAAACAATTTAGCAAATGCCTTCTCCTCCTTGCGGCCACCCCACTTCTCCTTCACATGCAGGACGCTTCCAAGTATGATATGTTCTAGACTTAATTTTAGCACAAGGCTCTTTGCTTTGTAACTCTGGTCTCTTCATTCAAAGTTTACATAAATGGAAATAGGAAAATACACAGACTTTTCAAAAAAAAGTTGACTGTGAGAAAATAAAAAGATTGTAGTCTATTGAGAAAGACATAAAAATCTAAAGAAAGTTTTGATGCTTGGGACTTTTTGTACATTTGTTACTACTTTCTAAAAAAATGATGGGAAATTTGAGCAACCGTCAAGCCAAGAAAAAAAGCCCCTGGGGGAAAGGGTCAAAAGAGGCCAGAGAGGTGCACAGAAATGGTGAAGATGTTTCGCAAGGGACAACGTGGGATCAAGAACACAGGAGACAGGTAGCCTCAGAGACAGGAGTGAAGGATGTCTCTCTTTAAGACAAGAAGAAAAAGGGGCAAAACGGGGTTACAGAGAAAAATCCAGTGTGAAGGGAAGCTGAGAGAAGCACTCAGTATAGATGTATAACAGGGTGTTCTGCCAAGATTTCCCATGGGGTCCTACGCAACACGAAGCCAAGAAACATTAGAAACAGCCACAATAGGTCAGCAAAGGAGTTCCTGCCGTTTCAAATGAAATTTTACCCAGTACTCTAACAGTGTATAAGCTTCTGAGGAAGTAGTCAATGTTCCATAGAGACAAGAGAAAATTCAAACAGGCAAACAACTCTGTAAGGTTGGATTGCAGGCGTGATCTAAAACTTCCTTCTTTATTCTAAAGGCCTCCTCCATCCCAAAGTTGCTCATCCTAAAACCTGAAAAAAAAAAATGACTCAGAAGTGGTTCCCAGCTCAAGAACTACCCACAAGTCTCAATGGACACATGTGAGTATGGGATACTTTTCTAGAAAAGTTACTTGACTCTTCTAGAAATTTTAGAATGTTTGCTTCTGAAGAGCTTGAATTATTAATTTCAGAGTTGGTCCATGATATTACCTTTGCACTCTGACTCTTATTAAAATAGCTTTATTGAGATATAATTCACCTATTCACCTATTTAACATCTATTTCACCTATTTAAATTGCACAAGTCAATGGTTTTTAGAATATTCAGAGTTATGCAACCATCATCACAATCAATTTTAGAACATTTTTATCACCCACATAAAAAACACCATACCCATTATCAGTCACTCTCTCTTTTCCTTCAACACTACCCCTCCCTCTAGCCCCTGGCAGCTACTAGCCTACTTTCTGTCTCTGCAGATTTACCTATTCTAGATATTTCATATAATGAAATTATACACTATGTGTACTTTTGTGACTGGCTCCTTTCACTTTGCAAAATATTTTCAAAGTTCATCTGTGTTGTAGCTTGTATCGGTAATTCTTCCTTCCTATTGCTGAAAATATTCCATTGTATAGAATACCTGTGCCACCTTTTATTTATTCATTTCATCAGTTGATGGGCAGATATGTATTGTTTCCACTTTTTGGCTATTATAAATAATGCTGCAAAGTACATTCATGTACAAGTTTTTGAGTGACCATATGTTTTTAATTCTCTTGGGTATATATCTAGGAGTGAAATTGCTGAGTCCAACAGTAACTCTATATTTAACCTTTCCTGAACCTGCCAACCTGTTTCTCAAAGCAGCTACACCATGTTACAATCCCATCAGCAATGTAAAGAGTTCTAATCTCTTCACATCCTCACCTACACTGGTTATTTTCTGTTTTTGTTACAATAGCCATCCTAGATGTGAAGTAGATCTCACTGGGGTTTTGATTTGCATTTCTCTGATAATCATTGATGTCGAACATCATTTCATGTATTTATTGGCCATTTATAGATCCTCTTTGGCAAAATGTCTGTTCAAATCCTTCACTCATTTTTTTTGCTTATCTTTTTATTATTAAATGACAGGTTCTTTACATGGTCTACATACAGGTCCTTTATCAGATACATAATTTATAAATATTTTCTCCCATTTTGTCAGTCGTCTTTTCACTTTCTTGATTGTGTCTTTGCCATGGAAAAGTTTTTAATTTTGATGAAATCTAACTTATCTATCTTTTCATAGGTGCTTATGGTTTTGCTATTATAGCTGAGAAACCATTGACTAATCCAAGGTTATGACAATTTACACCTATGTTTTCTTCTAAGAGTATTACATGTTTAGCTCTTATATTTAAGTACTTAGTTCATTGTGTAGTAGTTTTTGTATATGGTGTGAGGTAAGGGTCAAAATTCATTCTTTTACATATGTATATCCAGCAGTCCACACAACATTTGTTGAAAAGACTACTCCTTCTCCCCTGAATTGTCTTGGCACTCTTGTCAAAAATCAACTGATTGTAAATGCAAGGATTTATTTATGGACTCTCGATGTTATTCCATTGATCTATGTCTATCCTTAATCCAGCATCACACTATCTTGATTAGTGTAGCTTTGCAAAAGTTTTGAAATCAGGAAGTGTGATTCCTCCAAGTTCATTCTTTTTCAAGGTTGTTTTGGCTATTCTGAGGCCTTTAAATTACCTTATGAATTTTAGGATTAGCCTATCAATTTCTGCAAAGAAGTCAGCTGAAATGCTCATGAGAATTGCATTTAATCTTTAGATCAATTTGGAAACTACTGCCATCTTAACAATATTAAGTCTTTTGACTCAAGAACATGGTATTCCTTTTGCATTTATTTAGATCTTCTTTAATAAGCTTTCAACAGTGTAGCTTTCAGAGGATAAGATTTGCATTTCTTTTGTTAAATTTTTTCCAAGGTATTTTATTCTTCTTGAGGCTATTATAAAGGAAATTGTCTTACCACATTTTATTTACAAATTGATCACAGCTAGTGTGTAAAAATACAATTGATTTTTGTATGCTAATCTTGTGTCCTGCACCCTTGCTGAACTTGCTTGTAAATTCTAATAGTTTTCTTAGTGGGTTCCTTAGAATTCTATATATAAGATTGTGTTATCTACAAACAGAGATCATCTTATTTCTTCTTTTCCAGTGTGGATCCTTTTGATTTCATTTTCTTGTCTAGCAGTACAATGTTTAATACAGATGGCAAGAAAAGACATCCTTATGTTGTTCCTGATCTATGGGGGATGTCCTCTGATTTTTGCTTTGACTCCTGCCAAGCCCTCATGAAGACAGTCATCACTAGATTAATAAATTAGGGCCTGGTCTAATATAGGAATTTCTCCTCATCATTAAAAGTTCCATAAGATGATAGTGAAAATATAAATTGGTAAAGCCCTTTGAAGGAAAGCTTGGCAAAATCTGTCTTATGAATGCATAGTCCTTTTGTCCCAGCAATTCTACCACTAGGAATATATGCTAAAGATATAACATCTCCCACTCATGCAAAATGATGTATGTACAAATTTTTAAAACACAGCACTGTCTGTAATAACAACTGTCTAACAACGGGAAATGGCTAAATGAGGAACAGGGCATTCACACAATGAAATGCTATGGAGCTGAAAAAAGAATGTGGAAGTTTTTTTTTGTATTGACGTGAAACGATCTCCAAAATACATTAAGTGAAATAAGATGCAGAAGACTGCAAATTACCATTTGTATGAGAAAATGGCAAAAAATACACAAATGGAGTTGCTTATACATGCATAAAATATCTTTGGAAGACTATATTAGAAACTGATAATATCAGTTGCTTATGGGGAAGGCACCCTGTTGCTGGAGGATAAACGTTAAGAGAAAGACATTCTACTGTAAACCTTTATAAACTTTTGCAATTTTGAACCAAGTGAATATAGTACCTATTCAGAAAACTCAGTTAAAAAAAAAAAAGTAATAAATCACATACCATAAAAGCCAGAAAATAGTTAATAGCAAGTAACTGAACAGTCTATGAAAGACTGAAAAGAAATGGTGCATGATGGTTTCAACAGTCCTGACATTGCCAAAATCTAGGTTCTTTTTCTGAATCTGATGCTAACTAGAAACTTGAAGACATAAGTTGCCTAACTTTTGTGGACTCAATTTCTTTGTCTAAAAATCCAGGGATCAGAATAGTTAACTTTACAGTGCATACAGCTAATTGAAGTCAACTTTTTCTGGAGTCAACCCAACACTATAACTTTTACAGGCATTTACATCTCACAGCCACCCTATAAAAATGAACTATGTCCTTTAAAAAAATTAAAAATAGGATTACCATATAATCTAGCAACTCCACTTCTAGGGATATATCCAAAAGAATCGAAAGCGGGGTATTATGGGCCAAATTGTATTTCCACAAAATTTATGAAATCTTAACTCCCAGTATCTCAGAACATCATTTTATTTGGAAATACATTTTTAAAGAGGTAGCTAAGTTAAAATATGGTATTTAGGATGGGTCCTCATCTAATATGAATGGTGTCCTTATATGAAGAGGAAATTTGGACATGCACACACACACACACACACACACATACACACGAAAGATCACGTGAAGATATAGAGAGGAACAGGCATTTATAAGCCAAGGGGAGAGGCTTCAGAAGAAATTAATTCTAATAACACCTTGATCTCAGATGCCTAGCCTGCAGAATTATGAGAGAATAAATTTCTGTTATTTAAGTCACTCAGTCTGGGGACTCTGTTATAACGGCCCTAACAAACTAACACAAGGGTCTCAAGGAGATATTTGTACACACATGTTCATAGCAGTATTATTCACAATTGCCAAAAGGTGGAAGCAACTCAAGTGTCCATTGACAGATAAATAGATACACAAAATATGGTATATACAGATGATATAGAGATGATGGAAGATTATTCAGCCTTAAAAAGAAAGGGAATTCTGACACATGCTACAACGTGGATGAACCTTGGAGACATTATGCTAAGTAAAATAAGCCAGTCACAAAAAGACAAATACTGTATGATTCCACTTAAACAAGGTACCTGGAGTAGTCAAATTCATACAGACAGTAAGTAAAATGATGGCTGCCAGGGGCTGGAGGAGGGGGAAAAAATTGGGGAGTTACTGTTTAACGAGTGTGGATTTTCAGTTTTATAAAATGAAAAGAGTTCTGGAGACAGACACATACCAGCGTGGATGTACTTAATGCCACTGAATTATACTATAATGATTAAAATGATAATTCTATGTTGTCGTATTTTACCACAATTTAAACATCTTTCAAAAGGAAAAAAATGAACTATTATTCTCCCATTTTACAGGTTCTAAAACTAAGGTTTAGATGCTAACCTTTAGACTCAAGTTCTAACAGTCAGTATTCCCATCCAGGTTGGAATTCAAAACCAAGTTAGAAGTACTGCTTTTCCAGCCTGCCATTAAATTTTTCCATTTTAAATAAATTTTTAAAAACACTATTTTTTATTCTTTTTTTTTTTTCTATTACCTCCAAATTCAGGTTGTTTTCAGACGATTTTGCTTCCCCAGCAAGCATTCTGTTTGTTTAGCTACCCTGGAGGTGTACACTTTCTTCGGAAGGTTACTTGAGTCATTCCCCTGCTTCCCAATCTCTGTATTCCTGATGGCACTATAGCCTCTTGTTTCAGGATTCAAAAAGAGGAAGAATGACATGGACTTTTTCCAAAATACCCAGTGGCTCTAATGACAGATGCCAAGACAGCTTCCTCCTTGTATGCCAAAGGCTACATTCTCTGCAGTTATACACATTACTACTTCTCCCCAATTGTCTCAATTTCCAAATGCTGTTGGACCAGAAGCTTTGCTCTCTGAAAAGCTGAAACTAGTCCCCGGGGTAAGACTATGTGGAGAGTCCTGTTCCCCGTGCTTGCCAAGTGGCAAACAGGTTAGGGCTGGTGAGAAGAACGGAATGTCCTGTGAAAAAAAGGAGGGACGTAGAGGTAGCCACCAGCAATAAGGGTTGCTGCCATGGTGTTTCATGTGCTGGGGAACGAAAGTGAAAGAACATGAAGGAGCTCAGGGTACCGACACAAAATTCTAGGAAATGATGCTAAGTTCTTTAGAATGATCGGCTCTCCAATATAAGCCCCTGAATTGCTGGAAGATTTTAAAAAATACTTTTTGCTTAAATTTTATGAACAAATAAAAAAATTCAACCTGGGAATATCAGATTAATTCTCCAAATCCCTTATACTGGGAAAAGCCAAGAGCTAAGTAACTCTGCAGCCAGAGTTGGGAGGCCAAACCAGGTGGATCACTTGAGGTCAGGAGTTCGAGACCAGCCCGGCCAACATGATGGAATCCCATCTCTACTAAAAATACAAAAATTAGCCAGGCTTGGGGCATGACTGTAATCCCAGCTATTCGGGAGGCTGAGGCAGGAGAATCGCTTGGGGGCAGGAGAATCACTTGAACCCAGGAGAGGTTGCAGTGAGCTGAGATCGCACCACTGCATTCCAGCCTGGGCAACAGAGCGAGACTCCATCTCAAAAAAAAAAAAAAAAAAAAGAACAAAAGGAAAAGTACATTTCCTGGGCTCAGCTCCCCAAATATTCTCACAGTAAAGCAAAAGCACTGACATAAGCCTCCAAGTCATTGCTCAGATTCTGTCGGGCTACTGAAATTTTGTTGCATTTAATACAGATTGCGTCTACTTTATCTGAAATGCTTTTTCAGAAGTGTTTTGAATTTTTTTTTTTGATTTTGGAATATTTGTACATGTATAATGAGATATTTTGGGGATGAAACCCAAGTCTAAACATAAAGTTTATTTATGTTTCACAGATACCCTCTCACACATAGCTTGAAGGTAATTTTATACAATATCTTAAATAATTCTGCACATGAAGCAAACGTTGTGTTAAGTACCCGAGTGTGGCATTTTTCACTTGTGGCATCATGCTGATGCTCAAAAAGTTTCACATTTTGGAACTTTTCAGATTAAGGATGCTTGACCTGTACGGCTCGGAATAAGTAGGCCATGAACTAGGGCTAATAATTTTTTTTCTAAAATAAATAGCTACAGCTATTGCAGTCATCTCTTTCATCGCAGAATGCATCCTGTTCTAGATATTCTGGCAGAAGCTGTGATCACCGGTCACACCACACTTCCTTCTGAGTGTTTACACAACCACATTATTTTTCAGTGAATTGAATACTGTATAAGCACAGGCTGAAACACAGCCACATCAGACCTAGAAAGAAAAATGGAGACACACACATTTGATATGCATCTAAGCTCAAAACCCATCCAACGTCTTCAACCTCAGAACCTAAGAGAAGTTCGCCCCTGTGCTAGCTCATGGCTGACTCTGGCACAAGGCAGGCAAATGTCTTACCCAAGGAGCCGCATAAGCTAACAGTGCCACCAAGAAGAGAACTGGAAGAGATAAATACACAGCACTTTCATTCACTCATCCTCTCCTCAAATATTTACTCAATACTTACTATACGTTAGTTAGCACTGAGCACCATACACTATGCTTTGAAAGTAAAATATGAGGCCAGGCGCCGTGGCTTATCCCTGTAATCCCTGCACTTTGGGAGGCTGAGGTGAGTAGACCACCTGAGGTCAGGAGTTCGAGACCAACCTGGCCAACATGATGAAGCACCATCTCTACTAAAAATACAAAAAATTAGGCGGGCATGGTGGCATGCACCTGTAATCCCAGCTACTCAGGAGGCTGAGCCAGGAGAATCACTTGAACCTGGGAGGCAGAGGTTGCAACGAGCTGAGATTGAGCCACTGCACTCCAGCCTGGGCAACAAGAGTGAAACTCTGTCTCAAAAAATGAAAGAAAGTAAAACATGAATGAGAGCTAGCCCCCTATTCCTGCCCAGCCCCATTTTCCCATGTGTCTCTTCTGGAATGATTAAATTACATAGTGACATCCCCAGAGGCTACAAGAGGAACACACATGCAATGGTAACTTCCTGCGTGGCCTGAATGAGCTGCAGGAACGGGGAAAATAGAAAGCAAACCGGCCTCTTTGGTTGAATTTTCAGTCTTTGGAGAAGTGTGTCTATACCTCCTTCCAGGCTGCCTACCAAGCATAATTCAAACTATTCAAACTGGCGTTCAAGCACCTGCCTCAGCTGTGCTGTCTTCTGTGTCCACTCCTAATAACTAACTACAAGGCACTCAGATGGAAGTCCCGCTGTCTCCCGGAACACACCCCACCTTGGTATGGACTCTACTTTGACCATACTAATCTTGCCACCTTTAACACCTTTACCTATGTCCCTGCAACACACACACCACCCTCTGTTTAAGAAGGGCTCTTTTTCCTGCATTTTTGTCCAATGTCCTCTTCCTGTGAACCCGTCCCTCATCTCCTATCTCCTTCCCTTCCCTTCCACCTACGAGACTAGAAAGCTATCTGTGCATCTGCTGCTTTGCATAGTCATACCAGGCCCAAAGCAGGAACTTAACAGATGTCACATCAGCTAACTCTCCCAGTTGCATAATGAGTTGATATCCTCATTGTGCAGATGAGAAACTGAACTTTAGAATAGTGAGGTAAATAAACCAAAGTATTACAACTAGATAAGAGTGGAGCCAGGTGTGGCTTGTTCAAAGCCTGCATTTTCCTCATTAGACCCTTTGGAGTATAGTGTGTGCATGGGACACAATTTATGTAACACTCCTAATTTATCTCCTCTCACCTCCCACTTCAGTCCCCGATGTGGCTTTCCAATCCAGCAGAGGTTCCAACCAACTTCCAAACAGGTGCAACTTGATAGCACCTCATCTTTGGCTGTACCAGATGCCTTCTATCTCTGGACTCCTGCCCTCAGACTTCTCCGACACCTGAAGGAAGCTTCTGGGACAGCTGACATGCACAACCTGGGAGCTAAAACATGTGGGACCAGCTATGACCAATGAACAATGATGGACAGGAGACGATAACCCCACTAGTTCCCTACTCACAGTGCTGACATAAATTTCATGAGTCTCCTAGAAGATCTGATGGGATTGAATATCAGTTGTCCCTAACATGACCGCTATACTGGCTTTCCTTCCTTCCTTCCCTATTTCATCCCCTCTCGTCTCTCCTACTCCTTGGGATCACATTGACAAATAAGTCTCTTGCAGGCAATTCTCTATTTCAAGCTCTGTATTCAGTTAGCAGATGGCAGAAGTGTGGTCCAAAGCAGGAGAGGACTCAGCAGCAGCAGGCTGTGGTACAATCTGCCCTGTCACTCAAGCCAGGTGAATGAGCAGATCCAGTGGTGGCTGGTTGAATGCATGACTCCCCTGTGGATGTCATCTTCTTCTTCTTCTCAGACACCCAGTGCTAGCCCAATGGCCCCATGGATGAGATGGCTCAGGTGGCAGGATAAAGGCTGTATGTGGGCTCGGCATTACGGGCTTTCTCTTAGCAATGGCCTAGCTATTGCCACTGCTGAATGGTCCAGCCAATCAATAGCAGTGGGAGATGCCAATCTCTATAGCACCGTCACGGATATCAGCCAGGCCCTTGGGGAAAGGCTGATCACAACAGACCACTTCCCCCTACAAGAAGGAGAGCGGAGATAGAAATTCATGCTTATATGAATTGACATGTACTCCAGTTTTGGGTTTGCTTTGTCTGCCTTTAGGGCCTCTGTAAATGCCACTATTTGAGACCATAAGAATGCTCCTAATCTACCCACGTAGTATCCCACAGAACATTGCTTCAGACCCAGGGATTGATATACGTCAAAGGAGGTGCAGCGATGAGTGTATGAGTAGGGACTCCATTCGTTTTCTCATATACCTCCTCATTCACAGCATCCAGCTTAACTGAAGACTGGACTGGCCTGTTAAAGGCTTAGGTAGGAGACTAGCCTGGGAAATGCAACCTGCGATTCCAGTATTACCTTGATTAAAGCCCCAGCCCTGGAATTTCTGCAAGGAAGCTTGTTTTTTTGTTTTTGTTTTCAAGGGGTTTTTTTTTTTTTTTTTTTTTTTGAGACGGAGTCTCGCGCTGTGTCACCCAGGCTGGAGTGCAGTGGCGCGATCTCGGCTCACTGCAAGCTCCGCCTCCCAGGTTCACGCCATTCTCCTGCCTCAGCCTCCCAGTAGCTGGGACTACAGGTGCCCGCCACCACGCCCGGCTAGTTTTTTGTATTTTTAGTGGAGACGGGGTTTCACCATGTTAGCCAGGATGGTCTTGATCTCCTGACCTCGTGATCCACCCGCCTCGGCCTCCCAAAGTGCTGGGATTACAGGCTTGAGCCACCGCGCCCGGCCTCAAGGGGTTTTTTAGTGAAGAATGGTGTCAAAATCTGGGTACCAGGTGTTCTCCTTGTTACTGGGATATCATTTCTTCTTGGTCCTTTTAACAGTCAGAGCTAGGAAACATATGACTGTATGTATACATATACATATACATATATATATATATGTCTTCACACATATTTACAAATATACATACACATACATCTGCACATAAACACACATATATGCATTCACTTGCGTATTTTAGAAATCATGAATTCAATTCACACCAATATGCCAATTCCAATGCATTCCATAGGGCTCTTTCTGCCTTTTCTCATTTGCTCAACCTTATTATACACCTAAAAAGGGTTTCAAGATCGCTTCATCCATACTACTGCATGGTTCTCATTTTAAGAGTGATGAAGGCCGGGCGCAGTGGCTCACACCTGTAATCCCAGCACTTTGGGAGGCCGAGGCGGGTGGATCACGAGGTCAGGAGATCAAGACCATCCCGGCTAATGCAGTGAAACCCCGTCTCTACTAAAAATACAAAAAAATTAGCCGGGTGTGGTGGTGGGAGCCTGTAGTCCCAGCTACTCGGGAGGCTGAGGCAGGAGAATGGCATGAACCCAGGAGGCGGAGGTTGCAGTGAGCCAAGATCGTGCCACTGCACTCCAGCCAGGGTGACAGAGCAAGACTCCACCTCAATAAAAAAAGAAAAAAAGAGTGATGAAACTTTGTCCCAAAGCTACCCAGTAGGATTATACTCCTCTTATTTGTGAGAAACGTATCACATACCCATGACTGAACCAGTCTCTAGCAAAGGAGACAGGGGACCATCATGACTGGTTTAGACCAATCATTTTCCCCCATCCCCTCCACCCCTGGGACCAGCGGCCAGGGCCCCCTCTCAAACACACCATCTCATGGAGGAGGGTGAGCTTCCTAGAAAGAATAAGCTTTCTCATAGGAAGAAGGAACGCAGGCTACAGAGCAGGGATATGGGAAAGAAGACCAACTATCTCCTATATTAACCTACAATCCAGAGTGGAATAGGCAACCTAAAACTTCTGAAATTCTATATAAAATGTTCTTTGTGCGTACACACGTGAGAGGAGAAAATCCTCAGTCATCATTTTCTCAGAGGGCTCAGTGATCCAAGAAAAGTTTAGAACCATTTTCATTTTAAACAAACACAGATTTCAATCTTAAATTGAACAAGAACAGGAGGTTTCCAGGAACTTAAACCCTAATTCAGAAAATACAAGTGTTTTCTCTATCTCATTTATTACACTCTGCTTCGAGGGCAGGAATCAGAAGACTGCACAGCCTTTGTCAAAATACAAATGTTTGTCTCAATTTGAGTCCTCTTTGAGCTTGTTCCTAGAGCCTGACTTTTCAGGCTTCTAAGGCAATTAAGGGGCACTAAAGCCTCAGCGAATTAGACATGCTGCCTTTTAAATTCTCATTCTTCCAAAGAAAAAAGGGGATGGAGCAGGAGTCCCTGAAGGAATAAAGGAAACAGAAGTGCGAACTGCCATAAAGAAGAAGTGAATCCACGGCTTAGGAGCTAAAGAGCAAATATCAAGGCAGCTTGTCAGTTTCAACGTGCTCTTGGGATTTTATCCCATTGGCCCCAAATGCAGCATTCAGGGGCCTAGATGTATTACCACCATCTGGAACAGCTGTGGTCATAGAGAGAGATCAACTTGTCCAGAGCTTTAATCCTCTAAGGCTTCTTCAACAGTTCTGTTTAATCTATCTGAAAAGGCTTAGTACAAAGGCATCTTCTGCAGTCATTGCGCAGGGTAAGAAGGAGAGAGGGAGCATTAAAAGGCATGTGCCTTTGGGTGTGGCTCTTACATTTTTGCCAGGCAGACAACTGCTGTTCAGGCAGAGATGAACGCATGGAATCTAGAAGATTTTACTCAGCCACCTCAGTCAAAAAGTGGCCCTATAAAACAATCATCCAAATGAAAGACTTTTGAGAGTAAAACAGGATACTATTAATGATTAAACCAAGACAAAAGCCATGAAGCAGGGCAGTCCCACCAACCTATGACATCCTAATCCATCAGTACTTGATAATACTCCTCTGCTCTGGTCTCTGTCATTCACTCAGCACTTTGTATATGCCCAACATTGTGTTAGTCTCATAGAGACTATGCAAAATTAATTAAAATAAAATAGCATACCATAAATACCATAACACACCAAAACATGTCGTCTTTGCCCATACGGAGCCGGCTCTTCACACTAACATTACTCTGGTTGCCTTGAGCAATAGCCATTTGGCTAGCCTTAAAATTAACTGATGTTTACTCCGAGCTAAGGCATTAGGAGCATTTATTTGCATGCTTTGGTTTTTAAATCTTTGATTCAGAATACGTCCAAGTGACTCATTAGTCTATTTTGGTCTTGGGCATCAAGCTGCATTCAGAAAGTCTGGCTTACGATCACACGCACCAGGATAGAAGGAGGTTCTCCTAAGAAACCACTGGAACATCTGCCAGAGGTAATGAAACCAAACAGATCTGATCAATAACACCTTGAAAATAGATATACTGAACTCTGAACATATTTTTACATTTCAAGTCAACTCCAAAGCCTCTCCTGGATCAATAATCATTGATGTACATTAACTGCCATTCTCTAGTCCTCTTAGCTAAAAAACATTTCAAACCTAAGACTTCCAATTCCTTGCTCTCTTCAACACTGGACAGGGACAAAAGTAATTTTACCATTGATGCTTAAATAAAAATTTACTTTTAAAAATAAATACCATAGATTTCTTGAGTTCAAAAAGAAAATATTTATTATAAAATTTAGAAAATAAAGAAAGGTATAAGGAAGAAAGTTGAAATTACCCAAATTCCGCTACCCAGGCAAAACCGCTGTTAGTATTTTGGTGTATTACTTGACAGCCATTTTTGTACATAAACCTATAACTACATATGCTTACACAGCTATAGAATTTTCTCATAAAATTAAGACCATACTGTGTATATAATTTTTAATACCACTTTTATCCCTCGGCATTTTGTTGTGAACATTTTCTGCAGAAATTAATCCCATTTTTGTAAACTTTTTTCAGTTGCAAATTATTCCACTCAAAATACAGTTAGGTACTCATTTAACATTTTCAACAGTTTCTTGAAAACTGTGACTTTAAGCAAAACAACTTATAATGAAACCAGTTTTACCACAGGCTAATTAACATAAACAAGAATAAGTTTCTTACGGCATACTTCCGATCACAAAAAATAACCAAATTTCTAAATAAAGACCAAGACGCATCTAATATTAAACACTGAAATGAAAGTGGGCTATGCATACATTTAAGAAAGATGATAGGCCAGGCGCATTGGCTCACACTTGTAATCCCAGCACTTTGGGAGGCCGAGGTGTGTGGATCACTTGAGCCCAGGAGTTCGAGACCAGCCTGGAAAACATGGTGAAACCCCATCTCTACTGAAAATACAAAAAATACATAAATTAGATGGGCATGGTGGCGCATGCCTGTGGTCCCAGCTACTTAGAAGACTGAGGCGGGAGGATTGCTTGAGCCCAGGTAGTAGAGGCTGCAGTGAGCCAAGCCCATACCACTGCACCCCAGACTGAGCAATAGAGTGAGACTCCATTTCAAAAAAAAAAAGAATAAAACAAGTAAGATAATGATGTTGCCAATTACTCCAGTTCAGGGTGGCCAGATCTTATCCCACTAGCTCAAAGACTGAGCTGGGACCCAACCTGGACAGGATGCCATTCCGTCTCAGGGTGCACCCACCCACACCCACACTCACTCAGATGGGGACAATGCAGACACGCCCACTAATCCACATGCACATCTTTGAGATGTAAGAGGAAACCTGGGTACCCAGAGAAAACCCTTGGAGACATGGGCAGAATGTGCAAACTCCACACAGACAGCAGCCCTGGTTGGGAACTGATTTTGTTTTCTCATCCACACTATAATAAAACAATGTTGAACGAGATGACATTATTCAAGGACCTACTGGACTACAAATCTTGCTTGCAACGATGCATATTTATTTGTAATTTGTTATTGTTAATGTTAAACTTTTTTTTTAGATTCGGGGGTACATGTGCGGCCTTGTAACAGGGAGTATGTTGTTTAATGCTGAGATTTGGGCTTCTACTGAACTCATCAAGTAACCAAATGCAGAGCTAGCATGCATTTGTAGCATGTGTGAATATGTTTGGCTCTTTAAAAACACCAAGTTGAAGAACGATATGTTAAGTCACTCAGCTTTACAGGACTTGAAATCAACATGCTCAGAATAACCCAAGGCCTCTGAAATGGACTACTTTCTCTAAAGGCCAATCAGAGAACAGGAGGACATCCCTGGGGGGAAGATGTGCTAGATACTGCAGCTTCTAGAAACAGATAGTAATTTTTAAATCATACGAAATCATGTATCTAAACATTTTAATACTTTCTAAGGCTTTATATTTTGTGCCAAGTAATGACAATACAAGGAGGGCTAAACCATAATCTTTTCTCTCAAGGACTTTACAGCCTACAGAATAATACAGATTTAAAGTTGACACTTTGTTGTGTTTTTTTAACATATGAATTGTTTATTTATGGAATTTTTTATTTGCTATTTTGGGTTTTTTTGTTTGTTTGTTTTCCTTTATGTTATTGAATTCTATTATTTTAGATTCAAGGGTACACATGCTGGTTTGTTACAGAGGTATATTGTATAATGATGAGGTTTGGGCTTCTAGTGTACCCATCACCCAAACAGTGAACATTGTGCCCAGTAGGTAATATTTTTAATCCTTACCCACTTTCCACCCTCCCCTTTTCTGGAGTCCCCAGTGTCCATTATTTCCATCTTTATTGCATTTGTATGCACTGTTTAGCTCCAGCACATAAGTGAGAACATGCAGTATTTTGTTTCTGTCCCTGAGTTACTTCACTTAGGATAATGGCCTCCAACTCCATCCATGTTGCTGCAAAAAGCATAATTCCATTCTTCTCTATGGTTGTATAGTATTCCGTGGCACATATATACCACATTTTCTTTATCCAGTCAACCACTGACGGACGCTTAGGCTGATTTCATGAGTTTGTAAAGCTGACGCTTTGAATGCTTGAGCCCACTGAAAGCTGGTGGTTGAGAGTGAGCAAAATGAAATTATACCAAGTCAGCAAAGAGTATAACAACAGTTCTTTTCCACTTAATACATTTCATTTTTTTCCTATCCTATTTTGATAGTTTGAGATATATGCTCAATCAATTAATTTACCTGCAATGAAGTTATTATATTGAAAAACATACACTGAGCTCTTCCTATGTGCAAGCACTGCCCTAGGGGCTATGAATTTCATAATGAAAGCACCATGGCCTCTGCCCCTACAAACAGCCAGGGTGACAAACAGCCAGGGTGACAACCAGCCAGGGTGAGGGTGTGTTTCAAGGCTGGTTCCTGGAAAAGGAGTGTGCACTGGGAGGTGGGGATGGGAGATGGTAAAACGGAAAGTGAGAAGAGGCAAGGCGTTCTGGTAAAGGCCATAAGCAAACACACCATCAAAAGCAAAGAGGTGTGGTGTGTCCAGAGGGCTAGGCAGAATGCGTGAGGAGGTAGTGTCAAGTTCTAGGCAGACAGCACCTGGAAACAAAAACAGAGGTAAGCAGGTAGTGCCCTTAAGGAGTCTGAAGCAAGGTTGGTATGGTCACAGTTCTGTTAGATGATACCCTGCTTCACACTTCATTGACAAAAGTCATGAGATGTCACCTCACTTATCTCCTATCACAATGTCACAAAGCATCCAAATCCTCCATGTTCCCTTCTATACACAAGGGGGCACGTACCTCCCATCATAGGCCATGCTCTCTGCTGGCTCTGGATTCATCCACTCTTGTCCTAGGAAAGATTCTAGTGCTTCCTTGCAGGGTTTCCTCCCTTCCCTGACGGATGAAGCATCTATCCTCCCTGGATGAAGGATTCCAGGGCCTCATCCTTGTGATGCTCCAAGTACCATCATCATGCTACTTTTGCCTGGTTTATTCTTATCAGTAAACATCGTTTGTATTTGCCTTAAAAATGCTTCATTTCATTCCACTCTTTTTGCCACAGGGTCTCACTCTGTCATCCAGGCTGGAGTGTAATGGCATGATCTGGCTCACTGCAAACTCTACCTCCTGGGCTTAAGGGATCCCCCAACCTTAGCCTCCTGAGTAGCTAGGACTACAGGCACACACCACCATGCCCAGCTAACTTTTGGGATGTTTTTGTAGAGATGGGGTTTCGCCATGTTGCCCAGGTTGGTCTTGAACTCCTGGACTCAAATGATCCACCCGCCTCGCCATTCCAAAGTGCTGGGATTATAGGCATGAGCCACCATGCCAGGCCCATTGTTTCTACTTTCTAACTTCCCCTTCCATTATTCCACCAACCATGATATGGCTCTCCTTCGTCATCATATGTCCAAAAAAGCTCTTGTCAAGGTCATCAACCACCCCTATAGATACTTTTCTCTTTATTTACTGATTTATTTTTTTTTAGATGGAGTCTCGCTCTGTTGCCCCCAGGCTGGGGTGCAGTGGGGCGGTCTCGGCTCACTGTAACCTCCACATCCCGGCTTCAAGCAATTCTCCTGCCTCAGCCTCCTGAGTAGCTGGGATTACAGGTGCCTACCACCATGCCTGGCTAATTTTTTGTATTTTTTCATAGAAATGGGGTCACCATGTTGGCCAGGCTGGTCTCAAACTCCTGACCTCGTGATCCACCTGCCTTGTGATCCGCCCACCCCAAGATCCACCCACCTCAGCCTCCCAAAGCACTGGGACTACAGGTGTGTGCCGCCGCGCCTGGTCTCCTATAGATACTTTTCTCATTTGACTCTACCTTTATGGTAGGCAGAATAATATCTACTCTCAAAGCTGTCCATGCCCTACTTCCCAGACTCTGTGAATATGTTACCTTCCATGACAAAACTAACTTTGCAGATGTGATTAAGGTTAATGATTGATCGGGATTACTTGGATATTTTGAGCGGGCTCAAAATAGTCCTTAAAAGTGGAAGAGGAAGGTAGAGGGGTTGGTTAGAGAGATGCAATGTGAGAAGAACGTGACCGGCCTTGCAGGCTTTTAAGATGAAGAAAGGGGACAGAAGTCAAGGAATGCATGTGGCCTCCAGAACCTAACAACGGTCCTCAACTGACAGCCAGCAAGAAAACAGGGATCTCATTTCCACAATTACAAGAAAATGGGGTCTATTCTCCCCTAGAAAATAGGTCCTGCCCTCTCTACTGCAGACCACAAGGGCCTCTGTAACATGATTCTTGCCCATTTCTCTGATCCCATCTCCTATGACGTCTTCAACTGCTCTGGGCGTTGTTAATCACTCTCTTCCAGTGTTCAGTTCTTTGAAACCAATAAGCTCTTACACATCTCAGAGCCTTTGCACAAATGGTTCATTCTGTCTAGATGACTTGTCCAACCCAACTTTTGTTGTTGTTGTTGTTGTTGTGTTTTGTTTTGTTTTAGGCTTTTTGCGGCCTGAAACCATGGTTTTTAGTTTCTGTCTCTAGTGATAAGCAAAAAAGAGGGATGATGAAGAGGCTTTACTGGCCCAACCAGAAACAGAAACTAAGAACCCGTAACTGTATTCTCTCCCTCAGACACCCCTGGCTCCCTTCATTCCTCTTCTAGTTTCTTCGCACCTTTTCGAACTCAGCTTCAATGTCATTATCAAGGAGAGCCCTTGTTCATCAACCCTATGCAAAGTATACCTTCGCTTTCATCCTCCACCTCAAATCCTTTTTTGTTTCCTTTGCAACAGTTTATAAACACATTAGTTATGTTTGCGTACACGGCTTTATTGGCCTTCAGTACTAGAAACTAAGTTTTGCGAGAGCAGAAACAGTGATTCGTTGGCTGTGTTTTCCCAGCCCTGAAAAGAGTAATTGGCTCATAAATGGTTGTTGAATTACTTCCTTAGTCATTCTGGTAGCAGATGGAGAGTGGGTCAAATAGAGGATGAGACTGGAGTCAGGAAACTCATTGAGAGATTACAGCAGAGGCTCAAATGAGGGATGAGAAGGGCCTGGATTGGATTAGTGATGGCAGAGATGGGGAGAAGGAACACTGAATTACACTGAAGGTCCTTCTAGGGAAATAGCAAGTAACAACTGAGAACACTATCACAGGAGAAGCAATCTAGGAATGCGGGAAGGGATGCACTTGGCATGAAACAGGGTAAGATTCAGGCACCATCCAAGTAAAGAAATCCAAGGCCAGTTGCGATGGCTCATGCCTGTAATTCCAGCACTTTGGGAGGCCAAGGCGGGTGGATCGCTTGAGGTCAAGAGTTCGAGACTAGTCTGGCCAACTTGGTGAAACCTCGTTTCTACTAAAAATACAAAAATTAGCTGGGCGTGGTGGCGCACGCCTGTAATCCCAGCTACTTGGGAGACTGAGGCACGAGAATTGCTTGAACCTGAGAGGAGGAGGTTGTTGCAGTCAGCTGAAATCACATGCCACTGCACTCCAGCCCGGGTGACAGAGCGAGACTCTGTCTAACAACAAAAAAAACCATGAAACTAAGAAAAGAAATCCAGCAAACAATTGCTTACTCAAGTCTTAAGCTTCAAGGAAAAGACTGAATAAAAACTGAGATTTGGGAGTTACTGTTATACATAGATATGTACACATTAACATTTTTATAGTATGGTAGTTCTAGGATGTTCTCAGTTGTCTCACCAAGAAGTCTAAAAGCATTACTTAACACTCAACCTAGCAACAGTGAAAATGGAAAAAGACTCAGTCCAGAGCCATCCTCTAGAAGAGCCAATCAATACACAATGAAAGGAAACTCACCACAATGGCATTTCACAGCTCCATACAATCCATTCTCCTCCTACTTTCCCCCTCCTGATTATCTCAAGCCTTCCTTGCTACAGATGGCCCACTTCCTAACAAACATCAGCCGATGAGCACCACATGGCTGTGCTCCCTGCAGAGCAGACCCGTCAGATATCATTAAGTATTAGGTAAAACATCATCCCAGGGGTTCTCCCTGCCAAGTATCAAAACACAAATTCTAACATGTTCTAGTCTCTTTTATACCTATTCATATATGGTAACTCAGTTAATTCCATACTATTTGCCGTATAGACAGACCCCTTTATTACTGCCTAGGATGCAGGTATGAAGAAATAATTGGTGGAACAAAACTCAGCTTCAAGTAAAGCATTAACCGGAAGGATAGAATGGGGGCCAGTGAGATTACCAGTTCATGAGTCATTACTGATTCTTATTGTAATCCATGTAAATATTAAGATGTACTTTTCTGCTTTGTTAGTATTATCTTTGCAACAGATTTCATGGTAGAACCACCATAATAAACAGATGGTACATCAAAAATTCACTCATTAATCTGATTGTTTAACTCTGCATATATTTTCTCAGATACACAATATTTCAATAGGGAGCCTCCTACATCAGCCCAACAAAAGCCTATTTAACTGACAACATAAGTGAATCCTAGATCTTTGAACCTGGAACAGGCCTTAAGTGAGTAGAAGTCATTTTATGAGGAAAGATGAGGACAGATGAGGAAACCGAGGCTGCTCCAAGTCACACAATTAGTCCTGTGAATAATGCTTTCAACCCATCCACCCAGTATAACCTGTTCCTGTAAGAAAATGCCATGGGATTTCCCGGCATTCACAGGGATTGCTAAGCGCATCCAATTTCCACCTTTGCTTTGGGAGGCAAGGTCTTGCCTGGTTTCAAACCACTGGAGGGGATGCAGTGCCGATGGCTTGAGAAACAAATTCCACAAAGGAATTGGCCAAGGAATAGAGCTTAGGGATGACAAAGAGGGTCTACACACTTTCTGGGAAAACGGAGATCATAGTAAAAGTAGCAATACAGAATACCCTCTTGCATTTTTGACTACTTTAATTTTCCATATGCTTTCCCATAGAGGAAGAGAAGTTAAAGGACAAGCTACTAGAGGAAGGGGGTGGAAAGAGGAGGTCTATATATTTCTTTTTTTCTTTCTTTCTTTCTTTTTTTTTTTTTTTTTTTGAGATGGAGTCTCACTCTTGTCACCCAGGCTGGAGTAGTGGCTTGCTCTTGGCTCACTGCAACCTCCGCCTCCTGGTTCAAGCTATTCTCCTGCCTGAGCCTCCCGAGTAGCTGGAACTACAGGTGTGTGCCACCATGCTTGGGTAATTTTTGCTTTTCTCTTTTTTTTAGTAGAGATGGGGTATCACCATGTTGGCTAGGCTGGTCTCGAACTACTGGCCTCAGGTGATCCACCAACCTTCACCTCCCAAAGTGCTGGGATTACAGGCATGAGCCACCATGCCCAGCTGGAGGTCTATATATTTCTAAGAAGTGGAGGAAAAGGCTCAGAAGAATTAGAGGCACTAAAAAGCATCACCAGGGCTAGGTGCAGTGGCTCATGCCTATAATCGCAGCTCTTTGGGAGGCCAAGGCGGGCGGATCACCTGAGGTCAGTAGTTTGAGAGCAGCCTGGCCAACATGGTGAGACCCCATCTCTACTAAATACAAAACATTAGCTGGGCGTGGTGGTGCATGCCTGTAATCCCAGCTACTTGGGAGGCGGGGGCAGGAGAATCTCTTGAACTCCGGAGGCAGGGATTGCAGTGAGCCGAGACTGCACCATTGTATTCCAGCCTGGACAACAAGAGCAAAACTTCATTTCAAAAAAAAAAAAAGAAACAAAGAAACAAAATATCACCAGGAAGGGCAAATTCCTCCTGTGCATCCCCTATCTTGTTACCTCTACCATTAACAAAATCAGCAATGAGGATGTATCAGGAGGTGGCCTTTTGTCTTTCAGCCTGCTGCCAAGTGTACAGTAGGTCACTTCACAAACGTTTGCTGATTGAATACACATACCCTGGGAATCTTAAAGCAAAAGGAAGAAATGTTTACCTTTGCTGAAGTTATAAAACTTAGGTTGCTTTTGATCCAAAATGCAAGAAGACAGGAAAAATTTAAATAAGGGAAATGAGGGCAGGTCGTAACTTACAGATTTATAGAGAATAGTAATATCATTTTATTAAAGACTTTGTGTTCCAGGCAGTCATTTCAGTTAGCCCAACTAGGGTATTAACAAGGACAGGATGAATCTGGAATTCTTGCCTGGATATGGTCCAATCTCATATGTATAGATAGCAACTCAAATGAGTCCAGGTGGCTCTGACCATTAAAATAGCTACCATTCATTCATTCAACAAATATTATCAAGGAGCTATTATGCATCAGGCTCTGTGGGGATCTGTAAAAATAAATAAAATATTTATTCTCTTAAATAAACACACAATCTGGCCGGGCGCAGTGGCTCACGCCTGTAATCCCAGCACTTTGGGAGGCTAAGGCGGAGGGATCACAAGGTCAGCAGTTCCAGACCAGTCTGACCAACATGGTGGAACCCCATCTGTACTAAAAATACAAAAATTAGCCAGGTGTGGTGGCACACGCCTGTAATCCCAGCTACTCAGGAGGCTGAAGCAGGAGAACGGCTTGAACCCAGGAGGTAGAGGCTGCAGTGAGCCAAGATCGTACCACTGCACTCCAGCCCAGGCAACAGAGTGAGACTCTGTCTCAGATAAATAAATAAATACACAATCTAGCAAAGATAAAAAGACGTCTTACAAAAATAAGCAGTGAGGGCTCACGCCTGTAATCCCAGCACTTTGGGGGACCAAGATGGGCAGATCACTTGAGGTCAGGAGTTTGAGACCAGCTTGGGCAACATAGTGAAACCCCATCTCTACTAAAAATACAAAAATTAGCTAGGTGTGGTGGTGCACGCCTGTAGTCCCAGCTGCTCAAGAGGCTGAGGCAGGAGAATCACGTGAACCTGGGAGGTGGTGGTTGCAGTGAGCCGAAATTGTACCACTGCACTCCAGCCTGGACAATAGAGCCAGACTCTTTCTCGAAAATAAAAAATAAAAAATAAAAATAAGTAGTGAGTGTTTATAAGGGGAAAGCACTATACTAAACGTGCAATAACTCATTTAATCTTCATGAAAATTATGTAATCAACTATTACTGTCTCCATTTGACAGGCAAGGAACCTAAGACCCAGACACTGTAATCCCAGCTACTCAGGAGGCTGAGGCAGGAGAATCGCTTGAACCCAGGAAGCAGAGTCTACAGTGAGCCGAGATCACACCACTGCACTCCAGCCTGAGCAACACAGTGAGATTCCATCTCAAAAAAATAAGTAAATAAATTAAAAAATAAAACAAAATAACAACTTATACAATATTTTAAATATTTATCTATCAGTCAATAAACTGCTTTTGTTATATTGGTGAGCCTATGCAATGTATAGCTGAACTGCAATGGCAAAATCTCGGCTCACTGCAACTTCCGCCTCCCAGGTTCAAGCTATTCTCCTGTCTCAGCCCCCAGAGTAGCTGGGATTACAGGCACATGCAACCATGCCTGGCTAAATTTTGTATTTTTAGTAGAGATGGGGTTTCATCATGTTGGTCAGGCTGATCTTGAACTCCTCACCTCAGGTGATCCACCCACCTCGGCCTCCCAAATTGCTGGTTATATTTTATTTTCAAAAGAAAATTCTTTCTAAGTAGATTCACTAATATACATATATGTATATTAGAGTGTGTGTATATATATATGTATACACACAGACACACACATACACATATGTACCTGAAAGCAAAATGTAAAAAAATGCTTCATATTGATTATCTGAACATTATAAAATAACAAAAGCTGTATCATTGTTTCTTGGCACACGTTCACACACTTCAAATCAGTTTCTTAGCCATAAGCCTCTAACACTGTGTTTCATGGAGGCACCCCAATGGCTGGTGCACCCACAAGTCAGCAGGGGCAGCAACGTCAAATACATCTCTCATTACCACCTAAGACATGAAAGAGTCAGCCAATCCTGACCATATGGATTTATCAGCCAGCAAGCACCCTGCGTGCTGTCCATGAAAGGCAAACAGAAAAAAGACAAGACATTGCTGGTCCTCTTTTAGATGGGGTTTCACAGTGTTAGCCAGAATGGTCTCCATCTCCTGACCTCGTGATCCACCTGCCTCGGCTTCCCAAAGTGCTGGGATTATAGGGGTGAGCCACCACGCCCAGCCAAAAACATGACTTCTTAAAGGCAAATATGGAGAAAAGGGCATTCTAAGGGCAAGGGGAAGGAAAGCAGCAATAACAAGAGCATAAAGGTGGAAAATCCAAGAGCCTCGCAGAACGTCTAGCTGAAGGCCAGAGTGTGAAAAAAGGAGAACAGTGCAGGACAGGCCCAGAAATGAGGCTGAGACTTAATCGTGCAGGGTCACATATGCAGGGCAAAAATCTCCATGGCCTGTACACATATTGAAGAAGAAACTGTAGTTCTGAGTGGTTGAGAAGTTGACCCAAGGCCATCAAACTCAAATGGGGTGGAAATGGGACTTGAACCTGAAGCGCCTTAGATGGCTGGTCTGGAATTCACCTGAAGAAACCACCTTTGTCGCAGCTCTAGAGGAAAACATAGATGGCTCAATGCAGATCTAGTGGCGTTCAGTAGCACACTGTGTTCTCTTGTCGTTTTATGGAGGGACCGCATGTGCTGGAACCCACAGAGACCAGCCAAGCATCTCTTTACTCTCGGAAGAATGTATGTGCCACACCGATCAGCTGACCAGAGTCCATCCCCTGGATAGAGGAGGTGCTAACCTGTCCTCTGCTAACTGAGGTAGAGGTTCTCGTGTCCTCTGTGGCCAGTGTTGTGCCCTGCTATATTTAAACCCCATCTGTGAAGGATTCCGCAATGTGCCCAGGGCTATGAGATGAAGCAGGGGGGCCGAGAAGGAAAATGCAGCATACTTTTGTATGCCACCATCCCGAATGTCTGTAATTCGTCCCAAGTGCGAACTAAAAACCTCACTAATTTCACCTTCCTTTCCAAACTGCCTCCTTGCGAATTTCTACGCATAAATTCTGACTAAACCTGACATCGTGTTTTCTGCAAAAGAAAGCAATCTGACTGCCAACCACGGAGGGCAAGTTATGAAGAGTGGCACACAGCTGCAGCTTTTTCTTTCTTTTTTATTTGGTAATGTGTGATTGACGATTAAAATGGAATCTTGCTGGCCTGAACTCCTTCCTGACTACTATTAAGCTGGTGAAGTTGGCAACAGTTTCTCTCCCCTCCACTATCGGAGTTCGACTTGGGACGAGGATGCAAAGGGCCTCAGATGACCTCCGTGAGCAAGGGGTGTCTGCGGGATGTTAAATCGCAGCTCTCTGGGGGGCCTTGGAGATATCCCCAGAAAGAGTGGAGCCCCACAGCTTTCTCAGCAGCCTGCTTTATCAAATGAGCTTTCCCCAGAACAAAAACGACCCTGTCAGGCACCATAAACCGTCAGGAAAACATGCTCCTCAACAAAGCTAGGCTATTCAGTGGTCCTAGAGCCGTCTATTCCACCCCTCGGGTTCACCAACCCAACAACTCCCACAGAGTTGGCTGCAGAAATTGGAAGAAATAAATCTCTGCTGAAGGAGAAAAGGATGAAGACAGGGCCAGTCACTGCCCTCATTCTTTCCATTGCATCGGGACCACGTGTTGCTGGCTGTGCTCACAGGGCAGGTGAGTGGTTTAGAAACCATGTCACATACAGAGCAGGGAGGACACCCAGGAGTACATAAACCAGGGAGGAATAGATTAACGAAAATCATGAGAGTTTTCCTTCAATCATTTCAAGAGCTATCATGTCGAAAGGGGAGTCGATTTGCTGTGAGTTACTCCAGAAGGCAAAGGAATAGGGGAATACCACTCACGTCTTTTACTATATGCTTTTTAGAGTAGAAAAAGGACTTTCTTGTTAGTCAGAAAGGGGTAGTGTTTTTTTTTTTTTTTTTTTTTTTTGAGACGGAGTCTGGCTCTGTTGCCCAGGCTGGAGTACAGTGGCCGGATCTCAGCTCACTGCAAGCTCCGCCTCCCGGGTTCACGCCATTCTCCTGCCTCAGCCTCCCGCGTAGCTGGGACTACAGGCGCCCGCCACCTCGCCCGGCTAATTTTTTTTTTGTATTTTTTAGTAGAGACGGGGTTTCACTGGGTTATCCAGGATGGTCTCGATCTCCTGACCTCATGATCCGCCCGTCTCGGCCTCCCAAAGTGCTGGGATTACAGGCTTGAGCCACCGCGCCCGGCCAGGGGTAGTGTTTTGAATCTGTTTCACATTCTACTTCCCTAAGGAGCTCTTCCTTCACTCCTCCTGATCAAAGGTTGATTCTGTCTTCAGCCTATTCTTTCCCTGTGCAGCTCACCCATGGCAACCTATTCTCCAGGTTTCTACTACTCTACGTCACTTCTTAGTACTGCACCCAGACCAGGTATGGTGGCTCAGGCCTGTAATCCCAGCACCTTGGGAGGTCAAGGCGGGTGGATCGCTTGAGCCCAGGAATTCAAGACCAGCCTGAGTAACATGGGGACACCCTGTCTCTACAAAAACACAAAAATTAACCAAGGGTGGGGACACACCCCTGTAGTTTCAGCTACTTGGGAGGCTGAGATGGGAGGATCGCTTGAGCCCAAGAGGTCAAGGCTGCAGTGAGCCATGATCATGCCGCTGCACTCCAGGGCGACACAGTGGGACACTGTTCCAACAGAAACAAAAAAATACTGTGCCCTGGTCTAACAAGTCTTAGCTAGACTTTTGCACTGGTTTTCTTACTGATCTCCCATTTTTGAGGACTGCATTTCTCCTATCCACTGTCCTCTATCACAGACACATGTTCATGCTACTTCCCACATTAAAATCCCAACACGTGTTCCTCCTTGCTTGGCCCAGCCTCGTCTCTCAATACTCCTTCAGCTGCACCAGCTAATCTCACACCTCCGGGTCTTGCTCATGTATCTGCAGTGCCTTAACTACCTCTGTCTTCCTAATGGTGCAAACTTTTTTTTTTTTTTTGAGACGGAGTCTTGCTCTGTCGCCCAGGCTGGAGTGCAGTGGCGCGATCTCAGCTCACTGCAAGCTCTGCCTCCCGGGTTCATGCCATTCTCCTGCCTCAGCCTCCCCAATAGCTGGGACTACAGGCGCCCGCCACCACGCCCGGCTAATTTTTTGTATTTTTAGTAGAGACAGGGTTTCACCGTGTTTGCCAGGATGGTCTCAATCTCCTGGGTGATCCGCCCGTCTCGGCCTCCCAAAGTGCTGGGATTACAGGCGTGAGCCACCGCCCCCGGCCTGGTGCAAACTTTCGACATTCACCTCAAGCACCTGTCCTTCTGATATGAGTTTCCACCCATTCTCCATGTACCCCACCTTCAGGACACCCTCCCCTCACCACTGGACCCTGACTTACCCGGTATGTTTAGCAATCTGTTATGTTTATTTGATGACAGGACCGCCCCATGCTAAGCTGGAAGCATCTCAAAGGCAAGGGGCCACTTTTGTTTCATTGCTCTATCCCAGAACCTAATGTGCTGTCTGGGATGTGCCTGCTGAATATGTAAAAAGAAGGAAAGGAGGAAACAAAAGATGAAGGGAGGAAACGAGGGAAGCAGGGTAAAAGGAAAGAAGAAAGTGAGGGAGGGATGGAGGGAAGGCGGAAGGCAGGGAGAAGGAAAAGAAGGAAGGAAGAAAAAGAGGAAGGTGGGGAGGAAGGAGGGTAAAAGGGAAGAAGAAAGGGAGGGAGAAAGGGAAGGCAGAAGGCAAGATGAAAGAAAGAGAGGAAGGAAGAAAAAGAGGAAGGGAGGGAAGGAAGCAGGGAGGAAGGAAAGAAAATATTTTTTTTAGGAAAGACACCTTGCAATCTGTGTATTTCTTTTTTTCCTTTTTTTTTTTTTTTTTTTTTTGAGACGGAGTCTTGCTGTTGCCGGGGCTGGAGTGCAGTGGTGCAATCTCCGTAACCTCCGCATTTCGGGTTCAAGCGATTCTCCTGCCTCAACCTCCCGAGTAGCTGAGACTATAGGCACGTGCCACCACATCTGGCTAATTTTCGTATTTTTAGTAGAGACAGGGTTTTACCATGTTGGCCAGGCTGGTCTTGAACTCCTGACCTCAGGTGATCCACCCACCTCGACCTCCCAAAGTTCTGGGATTACAGGCGTGATCCCAGTGTATGTATTTCTTATTCTATTTCCTTTTAATCTAAGTTCTTCTCTTTTCCTTGAATTATAAAGATTTATTTCACATATTCTCAAAGGGAAGATAACGACTGACTTAGGTACTCTGAATATGGGTGCATTCCAGAAAACAAGGGGAAACTCTAGTTAGAATCAACTACATAACATTAACCATCACAAGAAAAGTACAGGCAATTATTTGCCTGAAGGAATTCAGTAATCAAAGGAATTAGAAATTAAAATAACTAGCTTAATGGTTGAAAAAAAATCACAGTAAACCTGAATTTGTAAAACACGTTTTTAAGTATAAAAACTTTCAGTGACCAACTACTTTCCTACCCTGGGGACTGGCAAGTTAAGACACAGTAAGATCCAATTTCTCTCTGGCTTAGAGGTTGCTATTCATGTTCAACTTTGCACACCAGCAAAGGAGGTTAGAACCAAATACAAATTTTTTTTATAAGGTTGCCAACCTCTAAGAGGTTTACTTTAATGTACTCCAAAAGGTCAGTGAATTTGAAAATAAGGAAGTCCCTGGTGACTTCTGAGAGAAGAGTTTTGGTGGAGAAGTGGGAAGAGAAGCCAGACTACAACAGAGAACGGGGACAGGGGCAACACACCATGAACTTGACAGGAAAGTAACACCTGCAAAGAAATAGGACAATTGCTAGAAAAGGCCACAGATGCTAACAAAAACTTCTTCTTTTCTTTCCTGAAACTTGGAGACACTGCACAAGGTAAGAGTATTTCAATAATGGGAATGAAAGCCAGGTGGAAATCTAGCGACAGCAGGAGAACGACAGTGCTATTAACAGCAACAGGGAAACTGGAAAGGTGGATGGGTATAGACCACAAGAGACTTAACACTAATTTTGAAGGTGAGCATCTTCAGTCCACGGTTTTGAGGAAAATCAGAGACAACTAAACAGTTAAAATTTGCCCTGGAATGTGGTCCTTATACTTCAGGGTGATAAGAATCTCCTGAGGTATTTGTTTAAAATACAGTGGCCCTCCCCACTGGGATTCTGATTCAGCAGAATCCCAGGCAGACAGCAGGTCCTGCGAATGTGCATTTTAAGAAAGAAGGAGCAGCAGGGTGCAGTGGCTCACATCTGCAATCCCAGCACTTTGGGAGGCCGAGGCAGGCAGATCACTTGAGGACAGGAGTTTGAGACCAGCCTGGCCAAGATGGTGAAACCCCATCTCTACTAAAAATACAAAAATTAGCTGGGCGTGGTGGTGGGCACCTGTAATCCCAGCTACTTGGGAGGCTCAGGCACGAGAATCACTGGAACCCAGAAGGCAGAGGTTGCAGTGAGCCAAGATGGCACCAATGCACTCCAGTCTGGGTGACAGAGTAAGACTCTGACTCCAAGAAAGAAATGAAAGAAAGAAGGAGGGACAGAAGGAAGGAAGGAAGAGAGGCAGTTGCAATTTTGTTAGGACTCCCTGAATTCTAGGGTATTCTGTTATAGGTAGTAATGGGCCATAATTTGAGACCAGCCTAAAGCAGTGCTTCCCAAACTTTAATGTGCACATGAATCTTCTGCAGACATTACTAGAAAATACATCCTGATGCAGCAGCTCTGAGGTGGGATTAGAGATCCTGCTTTTTTTTTTTTTTTCTTGAGACAGGGTCTTGCTCTGTTACTCAGGCTGGAGTAGTGTGATCATAGCTCACCATAGCCTCTATCTTCTGGGCTCAAGCAATCCTCCGGCCTCAGCCTCCTCAATAGCTGAGCCTATAGGCATGGGCCATCATGCCCAGCTAATTTTTGTTTGTTTGTTTGTTTTTAGCTCAAGTGGTCCTCCTCCCTCGGCCTCCCAGAGAGCTGGGAGTACAGGTGTGAGCCACTACACCCAGCTGAAATCCTGCATTTCTAACAAGTTCCCTGATGCTGCCAGGCTGATGGTCTGTAAGTCCAGGGACCATACTTGGAGTAGCAAGCCCCCAGGGAAGGACAGACTTTAATAAGAAGAGGATCCCCTACGAAAATTCCAACTTGAGCTCCTTTGTTCATTCAGACACTGAAGATTTGGCCAAATACTGAAGATTTCCAGGTAAAAACCACTCAACTTAGGGGATAAACATGTCCACAGGCATCAGATAAGACAGGGAAAATCGTGTAATGGTGCTGGCAGTGGGAGTCCTTCCTCAAATGCTTCCCATGAATGCACAAAGGTAATTAGAAGGACTAGCAGGGGTCCATGCCTTGATCTGGTAAATCCTAAGCTGCATCCTTCAACAGAAGAAGCCACCGTTGTAGAGAGATGCTGAGGTCTCTCTGCGGTAGAAACTCTTGCTGAGGAAGTCTCACAGAGAAGACATTTGATTTAGGTCAGAAAGGATGGTTCCACAAGGAAAAGGAGATGTTCTAGAAGGGAACAGCATATGCAAAAACATGGATTGTGAGAGGATTCCATATGAGTGGCCGTGAAGCAGTTGAGTAGGTAGAGCGTCCAAGCTAAGAAGCTGGCATTTATCAGTCAAATGGAAGTGTCCAAAGGAAGCAGCAGGGACAACTTTAAAGCAGAAAAGTGGGGACAGATGTGTTGTAGGAAGATACTCAGCAGCAGTGCAGGGGAGGGATTTGTAGAGTGATGAAAAATGTCTCTATCTAAGGGCAGGTGGGGTAAGAATACTCATGAAATGGTCAGTACCCACAAGAAAGCAATGAACTAGAATGAAGGAGGAAGGCTAGATGGGGAGACATATCTGGGTAGAAATAACAGGGTTTAGGGGTAACAGACCAGTGGGGAAAAATCACTTAGAGCAGACATCACCCAAGATGCCTAGATCCCACTGAGAAAACAATTGGCCCAGTCAAGCAAATCTCTGTTTGCAACAACACCTTACCCTCCAATGACCATCCACCTTATGAACATCACAGTTGGGTAGCTCTGAGTAGACCAAACTCTAATGAGTTTCAATATCTGATAATGACAATGGAGAAGTTTAATCCAAGCTAATCTCTAGAATCAATGATTTCCTGAAGTTCTGAAGACATAAAATTGCCTTACTTTGAAATAAGACTCAACACAAACCCCAGGTCATCCCTAACCAGGTTTCTTCTCTGTAATGGAACAGAAGACACATCTCAAGACACAGGTATTATTTTCCGCCAAAGAGGCCCAAAGCATAGGCACTCACCCCTCCAGTCACAGCCAGGTTCCTAGAAGGTCCACTACATAGGATGATCAACTCCACCTAGCTTGCTCTAGATGTTTCTGGGTTTAAAACTGAAAGTCCAGGCCGGGCGCAGTGGCCCACACCTGTAATCCCAGCACTTTGGGAGGCCAATGAGGGTGGATTTACTGAGCTCAAGAGTTCGAGACCAGTCTGGCCAACATGGTGAAACCACGTCTCTATTAAAAATACAAAAATTAGCCAGGCGTCTAGGCATGTGCCTGTAATCCCAGCTACTCGGGAGGCTGAGGCAGGAGAATCACTTGAACCTGGGAGGCGGAGGTTGCAGTGAGCCGAGATCGCGCCACTGCACTCCAGCCTGGGCAACAAGAGCAAAACTCCATCTCAAAACAAACAAACAAACAAACAAACAAACAAACTGAAAATCCAGGAACCCACTCAGTCCCAAGCACATCTGTAGGGTTGTTATGCTATAACTAAACAAATCGCTTTTTAGAACTTAAGTTCCAAAAAATGATTTTTGCATTTTTTACAGGATTTAGGGGGAAAAAAAGAACAAACAAGAATATGCCGAGACCACATGTGGCCCACAACACCTCAAATACTCACCATCTCATCCTTTGTAGAAAAGGTTTGCTAACCTCTAGTTTATACCAACCATAATGCCCCCCTTTGACAGGACAGGTTTGAGAATGAAAAAGTGACATAGCTTCAGGCTCCAGGTTTGAAACCTAAGAGAAAGTCGGCTGGGAGCTTCTGAAAAGATTGTCCTTCCTGATTAAAAATAATGAGACCCAGGGGAGAAATACCATCCTCTTTTCCTGCCTTTTGATGTTGTCATATTACATCATGATATTTAGAGCTACAGTAGCCCTCCTGTGACCAGAAAGAAAAAGTCAGGTAATCAGGAATTGTAGGGATACCATCCCTCACCAGGGCATGGCTAAACTACTGAATTAACCAGCCCTGGAACAGTATAAACCCAGTTATCTTCACAAAGGGTGTAATAAATCCCTATTGTTGCCACCACATTTGTTGGGTATTTGTTTACATGCAGTGGACAGAATCCTAATCTCTTTCCATTATCCCTCACTAAATGAAGCAACTCTCGTATCTCCAGTATAACGGAGCTTGAGAAGTTGTAATAGGCATTAAAAATAGTTTGCTCCTAGCTGGAAAATTCTTCAGAACACTGTACCTTTACCTCCCCTCCACCAAAAAACCATAATAATAATAATAATAATAATAATAATAATGACTCTCTAACTCTTGCTTAGGAAAGAAAGCACTAAGTCTTTGAAGTTTAGCCTGTTAAATGCTTGAGTAATTCAGTGTCATAAGATCAGACCTTCTATTTGTAAAATGAAAAGAACAATGTTTGTAAGCAAAATGCCATAAGATCCTTTTAAAATCTTCCTACTTGCAAAATATTATTATACCCATATCTACATCTTCAAATGAATTTCCACATATTTTTATCTAGCAGTTCTTGAATTTACCTTTTGAATTGTCCTATGTTGCTTTAATAACAAAAATTACATTTAGCTTAGTCAAATAGGTTATCTCTAAGAAATACCATCAATTAGGCCGGTCATAGTGGCCCACACCTGTAATCCCAGCAGTTTGGGAGGCAGAGGCAGGTGGATCACAAGGTCAAGAGTTCAAGACCAGCCTGGCCAACATAGTGAAACCCCGTCTCTACTTAAAAAAATAAAAATAAAATACAAAAATTAGCCAGGTATGGTGGCGCACGCCTGTAGTCCCAGCTACTCAGGAGGCTGAGGCAGGAGAATCACTTGAACCCGGGAGGTGGAGGTTACAGTAAGCCCAGATCGTACCACTGCACTCCAGCCTGGGCAACAGAGCAAGACTCGGTCTCAAAAAAAGAAAGAAAGAAATATCATCAATTATGTATGCACCCATGATGATGTTAGAAGGCTATGCCCTCTGGACACAGTGAGAACATCTGCCCTGATCATTATCTCTGGTAAGACTGGCTTCTAGGAGGAATGGCTTAATCACTGGAACCCGGAAGCTTTCACAAAGCTCAAAGGCTGTCACCACACTCACTGATGGAAGAAGCGCTTCTGGCTAGAAATATAGACATCAGTCGAATCCCAATAGCTTCCTGATATTTCTTTTATTGCTCCTACCAAACCACAACAAAGAGTTTTTGACTGTGTCACTAGGAAGTACGTTTTTCTGAAAGTAGCCTTGAAAATCTGAAAACTCTTATGTTTGTGGCTATAACTGGAGGGCCATAAGTGGTTACCTACACAGGTCAATTTCCTTCTTTATTCCAGCAGCTAAAGCAAATGTTCAGGCCTCTTCTTTCTTCTTTAAATCCAAGGAAGTGATTCTCAGCCTTGGCTGCACACTAAAATCTCCCAGGAAGCTTTAAAATATAATGATGCCTGGGCTATCCCTGGAGTTCTGATTAATGGTACCAAACTCAGCCTGGGCACTGAGACGTCTAAAAGTTTCCCAGGTGATTCTAATTTACACCCAAGGTCAGTGGTAAGTAGAAGAAAATGTAACTAAGAACTACACCCAAGAGAAAAACTGCTAAATTGCATTTACAAAAGGCTGAAAGAGAGGACTAGAAAAGGTTTCTCCTACTATTCAAGACTTCCAAAAAAGAACAGAAAAGTAATTATCAATCAAAAAGCAATTCACATATATATGCATACATATGCATTCTAAATTACTTAAAAGGAGAGAGGTGACCAGGAGAAAGAAGCCAAAATAAAGGAAAGAAAATGAATGTGTCTGACCCCCTTAATCATCAATCTTACAGTTGAATCTACATCTCCATGTACAGTGCAGCAAAGTCATTTTTTTCAAGTACACCTAACAGCAAGCTACCGCCCAAGGGCCAAATCTGGCCCACCACCTCTTTTGGTAAATAAAGTTTTATTGGAATACAGCACTAGGATTCATTTGCCTGTCATCTTCCTGCCCTCACAGCAGTAGAGTTACCACAGAGACTATATGGCCTGCAAATTTTTAAATATTTACTGTGTGGCCTTTCACAGAAAAAGTTTTCAGACCACTGCTCTAGTTCTATCATGTACTTTGTCATACCAGGAATTAATGCATCTCCCTTTTATTCTCCTCCCACTAGTGCCTATCCCAGAAATCTGCACCCCTGTTCCTGCCAAACTCCTGCTCTGCATCATGAGGTAATTCCCAGCAAAAGGCAAAGTGTCTCCATGAGTCACTTCGTCCCAACGCTTAATTGGTGTTGGCTTCTTGGCTATGACAGGGACATCGCAGAGCACCTGGTTGAGGCTGTCACTCTACGCAATAACCAGCTTTCGGCCAAATGAAAGACAGCACCAAAGTCATCATCAACTGACTATAATTGGATATGCCAATGTTAAGACGCAAACAAAGACATTTTATATTATGCTTTGGTACGACCTAAATTCTTACCACCCTAATCAACTTCTGTTTTTGCCTAATTAAATTGAATTGTCATCATCTGCTTTACTACTTTGCTAAAACCTAAACAATCCATTTTAAAATTATCCCTGTAGTTCTACTATTTCTTTGCAAAATTTTTACTACAGTAGCAAAAAACAGAGGCTATTGAAAGAGCCGTTCATCTGTCTTATTATTTGCTTGCTTTCACCTACATCTATCTCTGCGTTTTTAAATAGAAATGAAACTCCACTTTAATCTTCTGGAAGGAAGACAGTAGGAAAGACATATGAATCTACTGCTATCTAGATTTCTTGAAATTTTCCTATGAGGCAGGTAGGGCTTTAAAAACAATGTGATATGCATTTGCTTACAAAATGAAAGCTCTTCTCTTCTCTATCCATCTGTAAATTACTATATTCCCTTTAGCTATCTGGTAATGAATTGTGGATTCAATACTCAGACATCCAAGGCAGGAACAGAGAAGGTAGGCATCTTAAAGACTTCCTTTCCCTTACTCCTAATATTATTAGGGCAGAATGTGTCAAATTCAGTACTACTGACATTTTGGGCTCGCCCATTCTTTTTTTTTTTTTTTTTTTTTTTTGAGACGGAGTCTCGCTCTGTCGCCCAGGCTGGAGTGCAGTGGCCGGGTCTCAGCTCACTGCAAGCTCTGCCTCCCGGGTTCACGCCATTCTCCTGCCTCAGCCTCCAGAGTAGCTGGGACTACAGGCGCCCGCCACCTCGCCCGGCTAGTTTTTTGTATTTTTAGTAGAGACGGGGTTTCACCATGTTAGCCAGGATGGTCTCGATCTCCTGACCTTGTGATCCGCCCGTCTCGGCCTCCCAAAGTGCTGGGATTACAGGCTTGAGCCACCGCGCCCGGCCTGGGCTCGCCCATTCTTATTGTGGGGACGGTCCTGTCCAGTTTAAAATACTCAGCAGCATCCCCGGCCTGTACCTACTAGATGCCAGTAACTCTTCCCCCTACCCCAGTTATGAAAACCTAAACTGCTTCTAGTTGTTATAAATGTACCCTAGGGGCAACCTCCCACCCTCAGTTGAGAAGCACTGCGTTAGGGGAACTTGTCCATAGACTCTACCTACACCCTTGTTGCCGCATTCCTACTGCCTCCATCCCCACCGCTGCTGCTTCAGCTCAGGCCTTCATCATCTTCAACATGGACTATTACAATACGCTCCCAACCACCTCCTTGCCACCCACCTCCAGGGATCTCATACATTCTCCAAACTGCCAGCAGCGTGCAGTGGACACTGGAGTGCACCACCAGAATCACCTTCAGCCTGAGGCACTCTCTTCTCTAGTTGCTGAGTCTTCTCCAGGAACTGCCCTCGGGGAAAGAGAACCACTTCACTATGGTTATGTGCCCCTCTGCAGGGGCAGCCTGTATCCAGTCACGCTCAGCACAGGGGTATAAAGGCCTGACCTCCCTGCCTTTCTGGGTAGGGCCACTCTACCTCCGAAGCTTCCCCGTGGGACCAGGGGAATCTGTTACAGCTGGTTCCTCATTCGACTCCTCCTCGTGCCCAAACCTGCTTTGTTAGCGTCCCCTCAAATGCTGGTCCCAAGAACAGTCCCCAGTAAACTTCCTGCATGCAAATCTCCCTCTTGGGCCTCTTTCCTGAAGGGCAAGACCAAAAACACAGAGCTGTCTTTCTAGATTACAAACCTGCCCAGGTTTCTTCCCTGCCAACGTTTCCACATTCACTTCTCATCGCCTGCACTGAAGAGTCCTATCATAACTTCTGGAGTCGCATAGAAGGGGTCACCATCAGTGATCTGCTGCTAAAGCAGCTCTTTGGTTTGTGGGACGGGGAGAGAAGGCCCTAATATGTAGCATTTGCTGATTTCCATGGTGCAAATATTTCCACCACTGTTGATCTCCAGTTACCACCGGCTTGCAACCGGCTTGCAAAATGACTGGCTATTTAATAACCAGCTTCCATAAGCCAGACAAGCCAGCCTGAGCACACCACTGATAGCCCCTGACCATTCGCTATTGTTAACTCTAATTGTTTGCCTTCGCTTCAGCCATGACAAATTCTTGCAGATCTCAGACCTCCAGGATGCGCTGAGGTTCTGTGCCCTTATTCACGCTGTTTTCTCTGTCTAGAATATGTTTCCTTTCCCTGTCTGACTCATGCAAACCTACTCAATGCTCTGGATTCAGCTCACATAAAATCTCTTCCATAAACATTTTCAGGATTCACCTCTACCCATCCCATTTCATTCAAAGGTGAAACAGAACCCTCTGTTTTGTGTGTCTGCATGTGTCATCAATACTTTCTACCATAGTGCTCTTCTTAGATTTTATTACATATTTCTGTTTGCAAAACTCTACTGTCTAAACTGTAACTACTCGGAGGGCAGGATCTTATTTCTATTTTTAGTAACAGGCAAAAAGTATACTCATGAGATGTGTTTGATGAATAAACTAAAAAAAAAAAAAAAAAGAAAAGAAAACTGGCCCCACTTCCTAGCTCAACTTTATCACGAAGTACAAGTCTGAAAAATGTCTCAAGGAAAAGACATTCTGTTGCCCCAAATGTGAATCATAAGTTTGACCTCCCACCTCCTACTTCCAGAATGTTTCAGAGAGGCAAACCATGGGTGAAGGCTGGGACAGGGCATATGACCTCTAAGGCTTCATCCCAAAACCAAGAGTCTCTGCATCAAACTAAAAAGCACTTGTGGAAACAGGAGCCATTTTTGCTGGTCCAGGGGGAGGGTGCAGGTGCACCATCTGGTTACCTCCTGGCCAGGCAACTTGAAGACCAACCTTTTCAGATGCTACTGCCTCAGACTCAGAGTCAAGTACTTTACTGTGATTCATTTTTAAGTCAAACTACATGCACTCACGCAGTGCCTACTGCTTGTAAAATGCTGTATCTTTAAGAATAGAAAGACCAGGTGTGGTGGCTCAGGCCTGCAATCCCAGCACTTTGGCAGGCTGAGGCAGGTGGATCACCTGAGGTCAGGAGTTCGAGACCAGCCTGGCCAACATGGTGAAACACTGTCTCTACTACAATTATTAAAAAAAAAAAAAAAAAAAAAAATTAGCCAGGTGTGGTAGTGCACACCTGTAGTCCCAGCTACTTGGAAAGCTGACACAGGAGAATCACTCAAACCTGGGAGGTGGAGGTTGCAGTGAGCCAAGATTGTGCCACTGCACTCCAGCCTGGGTGACAGAGTGAGACTCCATCTCTAAATAAATAAATACATACATACATAAAGATAGAAATGACAACTAAGACCTCAGAGGACTCTGAGGCATAATAATCGTCCTTGCTTTTAACTCAAATATACCTCCCCATCCAAAAAAACTTCTGCAAAACAAAGAAAAATAACAGTAAACTCCTCCACAGCACCCGCTTGCTGTATACCACTTCTTTTTTAAAGCCTCTACATATATTAACTATCTATGTATAGTTTATGTACTATATATTATATGTAACATTTATATGACATATATTACATAACATATAATACTTGTATTAACTCTATGCCCTGGATACCAGTATCATCCCCATTTTACAGATTAAAAAACAGAGATGTTAAGTAATTTGCCTAAGACTACACAGCTAGTAAGTGGAAGAGCAGGGATTTGAACCCAGGTAGCCTGGCTCCAAAATCCATGCCCTTCCTAAATGCTAAAAGAAAGAGAAAAACAGGCTTCTTTACAACTTTTCACCACTGTCATCAAAAGATAGGCAGTATCCCTTTCAAAGACCATAATCCGGGAGTGCCGGCCTTTGCCCTTAACCTTGGCATACCACACATGGCTGATCACCTGCAACAGCTACACCCAGCCAGCCCTACACCTACTAACACCTCCGTTGTCAAGGAAGTCTTTATTTCTAACAACTTCAGCGTGTGGAAATGCCATGAATCCCAAGGACAGAAGAAAAGAGAGGCGAAAAAGGAAAGGCAACTCCACCTCCAGCAACGTAAGACAAATCCTCTGAGCAATGCTGCAAAGCGCCAGGATGAGTTAAAGCAGCAGGAGGACATCCGGCCCTGCAAACAATCAGTTCACTGACCGGGGAGAAGGAGCCTTCCCATTACCTGGGGATGGCTAAAAGAGTGAGCCACAGGGGGTCAAGAGTGGAGATGTGGCTGAGAAAAAAAGCAGAAAGAAAATACAATGGAGAATGAAAAGAGCCTTGGCCAGAGTCGGCTGCAACTGGGAGTGAGGCCAGGGCAGTGATGGGCAGACTCGGCAGCAAGCAGCAAGACAGCAATGGGGGAACCACAGACCTCCAGCCTCGGACTGGGAACAGAAAGGTCTGCACCTTAGCAACCTTTAATGAGCTCTCCATGCACTGCAGACCAGCAAAATGATTGTGTTTCCTAAATAAAAAGTTAGACTACATTTACGTGACAAGAAAAAAAAGACAGTGATTTTTTAGAAAGAGTCCAGTGAAAAACAGAGTCAAATTAGGCCTCTGCACTCAGAAAGCTAAACTTGAATTTGAAAAAAAAAAAAAAAACATATTACAATATTTCCCTACAGGGCTAGATAATTGAGCCATTGCTAGTGGGGTAAGGAATCCTGGGGATATAAATTTGAAACAACAAGACAAATTAGGGAAACGCTGTAACAATATTTAGGTGAGTTTGTCAGGGTTTATTAACAGAAGAAGCATTTAAAGATGCGTCCCCGTTTCAGTCCCAGGCTAACGGGCTTACGTCCCTTCATCTCTACCCCAAGAGTGGCTCAGTCCTCTTTCTGCTGTGTTCCAGATGCAGCCTCTCAATTTCAGGTTGAAACAGCCCTGTTTGCCAACTGACCTCAACAGTCTGGCAGTTCTGCACTCGCCTGTACTCAGCCCAGTCTCTCCTTTAGCAAGTCTCCCTAGCACGGGCTCCCCGCTAGGAATAAGCGTCCCTCAGCTCCTGCTCACTCCTAGTACACCTTCATTAACTGTCTCTTCCCTGGTCCACTAATGCTTACCCTTCTGAATACCCCAATAGCCCAAACTTAGCCATTGCTCTATTTCTTTCTTTCTTCATCTCCTTCCTCCTCCAGTGCCTTTTACTCAACTGCCTTCCATGCAATCATCAAATTCCAATTCCTAGCCGGGCACGGTGGCTCACGCCTGTAATCCCAGCACTCTGGGAGGCCAAGATGGGCAGATCACTTGAGGTCAGGAGTTCAAGGCCAGCCTGGTCAACATGGTGAAATCCTGTCTCTGCTAAAAACACAAAAATTAGCGAGGCATGGTGGCAGGTGCCTGTAATTCCAGCTACTCGGGAGGCTGAGGCTGAAGAATCACTTGAACCTGGGAGACAGAGGTTGCAGTAAACTGAGATCATGCCACTGCACTCCAATCTGGGCGACAGAGCAAGACTGCATCTCAAAAATATAAAAATGAAATAAAAAAATCCAATTCCTAAAACCTACTTCTACAAGAAACTATTTCGTATGTAAGAAACAAAGGTTAGGCCAGGCGCGGTGGCTCACGCCTGTAATCCCAACACTTTGGGAGGCCGAGGCGGGTGGACCACCTGAGGTCAGAGTTCAAAACCAGCCTGGCCAACACAGTGAAACCCTGTCTCTACTAAAAATACAAAAAAATTAGCCAGGCATGGCGGCACATGCCTGTAATCCCAGCTACTAGGGAGGCTGAGGCAGGAGAATTGCTTGAACCTGGGAGGTGGAAGTTGCAGTGAGCTGAGATCATGCCACTGTACTCCAGCCTGGGCAACAAGAGTGAAACTCTGTCTCAAGAAAAAAAAAAGAAAAGAAAAGAAAAAAAAAAGAAACAAAGGTTATAATAAAATACAAAGTTATATAAATCACCCACAACATTAAACCTGTTACAAATATCCAATGAATGACCACTTCAAATAATTGCATAATTCAATACCTTTAAAGAAAAAAAAAACAAAAAAAACTTATTCTTAAGTCCAGCAATTGTGTTTTCAAGTACCCATTCTGCAATAAGCTCAAAGCACAACAATTGTAAAAGGGTGGAGGAGGCGTTCATGCATGTACTTTGGTGTCTGTGGGGGGTACTCAAATGATACCCAAAAGGCAGGGTAAGCAGAAGCAATGGGACTGAGTGGCTCTCGAGTGCCCCTGATCGAAGTTGGCATCCCAACTCAGCAATTAACTACTTCTGTGACTTCAGAGAAAATTACTCAACCTCCCTGATCTTTGGTTTCCTCACCTGTGAAAGAAAGAAACAACACATACCTAATAGGTTAGTAGTGAAGGAGCAATGAACTGATACACACGAGAGCTCTGGAATCCAGTAAATATCTATCAACGTTGGTGGGGAAACTGAGGTACAGAAAATGACTTAGCTCAGCCAGTCCTCCTACTTCTGATTTAGCCTGAGTAACATGATTCTTAATCCAGCAATTCAATCTCCTAACATTTAGTATAGCTTAGGCTTTCTGTGTGTCACTCAAAAAACTTGTTGACTAATGTAAATCCAGCCTGTATCCTTGTATTGTGTTTCCTTTCCCTAGCAGAGTGCTAGAGTTCTGTTGCTTAATGGAAAATCGTCCATTATTGGCTTGATTCTTGATATTGTTAGGCCAAATGATAGATCTACTCTCCCCCATCCCGGTATCCATTAATCACCAGAAGAGACTACAGTAATAAAAGTAAATATAACGCTAAGGTAGCAGCTGGTAAAACAACATGTTGCATACCCAAAATACCTTTATTGCAGGGTGAAAAATAAGCACTTCTTCTTTTGCTTAAAGCCCTTAACTCCTTAGGTGTATATGTACCCAATTGATTTCTTATGTAGTGTTCAATAGATATCTTAATAAATTGAAGTAAATTTGAACTAAACCTAAGATTGATACATTTGAAACTGAAGCTGATAGTATAAGTATTTCAAAATAAGAAAAAGAGGCCTGCACAAGCTTTACTTTTTCTTTCTTTTTTATTTTTATTTTTTATTATACTTTAAGTTCTAGGGTACATGTGCACAACGTGCAGGTTTGTTACATATGTATACATGTGCCATGTTGCTGTGCTGCACCCATCAACTCGTTAACACCCATCAACTCGTCATTTACATCAGGTATAACTCCCAATGCCACACCTCCCCACTCCCCCCAAGCTTTACTTTTTCAAGCCAGATTAGAGAAATGCACCCTATCTCTCATCTAAATAACTATTAATGAGAAATAAAGTTAGTGTGTATGTCCCGTCAACCCAATTATTACACATAAATCAGGAGCTCTTTTAGTATTTTTAATGACGCAGGCTTTAGGAACAATTCATTTGTACCCAAAGAGAATTCTCATAGGGAAATACTCATGGTTCAGTCAGAAGAATATTTTAAAAAAAAAAAAAAATGGAGAGATTGTGTCCTAGCCTTGGATTCACCACCTGGTAGTCGTGTAACCCCAAAACAAGTTACTTCCTTTAAATATGCAGTTTTCCCATCTACAAAACAACAACAAAAAATATGTATTCTTCTTCGTTAAGTTTTTAATATGAACCAAACAACATTTATCCATGATTTGACCTTTGATTTCTGAAAATTGTTCACAAATCAAGACAGTGCTGTCCACATTTACAATTTCACTTTTGTTAAATGAACCAGAATTAGCTTACTGACAGACAGACTTAGCTAAGGCTGAGCCAGCCCTTTTGCTTTTGAGGTCAGGAAGTAATCTAAGACCCAAGAGTTTTCTCTCCACTGCTTAACTTCCCTGAGTCAAGTTTCCTTCCTCCACCTCGGAGTTGGTAAAATTTCTTTCTGATGAAAATGTACTTTGGGGCTGGTGTGGTGGCTCATGCCTGTAATCTCAGCACTTTGGGAGGCCGAGGTGGGCAGATCACCTGAGGTCAGGAGTTTGAGACCAGCCTGGTCATCATGGTGAAACCCCATCTCTACTGAAAATACAAAAATTAGTCGGGCATGGTGGTGCACACTTGTAATCCCAGCTACTTGGGAGGCTGAGGCAGGAGAATCACTTGAACCCAGGTGGCGGAGGTGGCAGTGAGCCAAAATCGTGCCACTGCACTCCAGCCTGGGCGACAAGAGTGAGTCTCTGTCTCAAAAAATAAAAATAAAAGAAAATGTGCTTTGGATTTCCCATAAGTCTCCAGGGAATGAAAGTTAGTGGCATGTGCAATAGCCAACTTGGAGAGTTCAGTGGATGTTTGTCATTCATTTGCCATCTTCATTCCCTTCTTTGTTTGATGACTCTTCCACCTCTTGAGGCAGAGTCTGTCATCCCTTATAGAAGCTAAAAGTACTGGATACTCATCTCCCAGCATTCACTGCAGCTAAAGTGTGGGCCCTAGGCAACCACTGCAACCTCAGAATCAGTCCCCAGTGATGCAGATATGGAGGGACTGCAAAGGATCCATTTCAGGACTTGACAATGATAGCAGCAGCTCCACCCAGTTGGGGAGGCTTCATTGTCAGCAGTTTTGTTGAACTGGTAGTAGCTGTAGTATATTGCACCAGACCCCTTCCTTCGATATGTTTCGGGGCTTCACTCCAGCTATGTTGCCTCTGATTCTAGTTCTCTGGCCCTGTGAAGTGAGCTACCCCAAATTCTTTTGATGGATTCTTTTTCTTGCCAAAATCAGCAAGAATCCATTTCTTTTAACAAAAAACTCAATGACCCAGAAATCATCCTCAAGGCCAAGAAATCAACCAGGACCAGCAGAGTACCCCGCTGTATCCTAAAACCCCCAAGTGAGGTGCCACTAAACCTCCTGACTCCATTCACCCTTTCTATTCACAATATATATCACACAGTGAACCACAAGGATGAAAGGGGGAAATCCCAAAAGTAACCAAATTGTAGTGCAATGGTACAGAAAGACAAACCTAGGGGATTAGATCATCTAAAATATTTTAGGAGCAACCCTACTCAGACCTTTTATATGGAAGCAGAATGGGATGTTAGAAGAAGAGCATGGAATTTTTAGTAAAATAATCTTTAAAAATCTAGTCTTGGTCATTCCCTTCATCACCTCTCGTCCTTCAGTATCCTAAGGACAATACACCCAGGCACATCCCAGTTGTAGCAACAAACTGATATCCCACACAGGACATGTTTATGCCTCCTTTGCTTTTCCCAGGCTCATCGCTGTGACTAAAATGCATTCCTTTTTCTGGAGAACTCTTATCCTTCAAAATACAGTTAAAACAGGCCTTCCTTTGTGAATCTTTCGTAATTCCACCTTCCCCCGCTACCAACTTATCACTACTTTCTCTGTGTTGTCGGAATCTCCACTGTGGCCACTGTGCTTTCCTCAGTATTGAGAGTGTCAGTCAACCCCTTTACCCTAAACCCCAGTGATGAGCTCCTAAGACAAGTGAAAGTCTTGCCAGGGCAAGGATTAGGGTAAGACAAGTGCGGCACCTAGGGCACAGATTTTATGCACGTACATAAAACTGGTCCTTACCCATCTTTCTTTCTTCAGTAACTACCTCAGAGAACTACCATAGAATAAGCGCTCAGATTTTTATCAACTGAATGGTCAATAATACAACAAAGTGTATAGGATTCAGAGAATAGTTTACATGACATAGAGAGGGCAGGGTCTAACACTACCACAAACAGGCTGGATCACCTTCCTGAAGCTTGTAACCTGGCCAAATGGGAAGAACCACACAGCCTCCATGGCGCCTTACACTGCCATTGTCTATGGCTTGGTTACTCCAAGTTCAAAGGAAGTTCACAGAGGAAGAGATCAGGACAGGAGGGAACAGCCACAGAAGACTCCAGCACTTGTGCTGAGGCCTGACAAATGCATGGATGGGATTTGAAGGGGAAGGAGGGGGAACAGTCACTCTAAGAATAAACATAAGGTATGAGAGAGGTACAATAAATTCAAGGTAAATAAAGATAAGAGGTTGACTACAGGAAAGAATGCATGTTAGGGTGTGACAAATAAGCTGAATATAAACTGGATGCTCTGGGTGGGAAGAGACAATAAAACACCTTGGAAAATGAAGCAGGAAAATTTTGGGGTTTGGGACTGAGCAATAGGATGAAAAATACTGGTTTGTATTAATAGAAGACCAAGAGCTATAATTATTGACTCTCTATTAGATGCCAGATATGTTTAGGTATTACACATAAATAATCTTATTTCATCCTTGAATCAAACCTATGCAGTTGCTATCGTCATCATGCCCACACTACAGATGGGGAAACTGAGATTACTGAAGTTAAGTCAAGTATTCAAGGTTGCACAGCTTACAATTGGCAGAACCAGATTTAACTTGTGCTTTTTGCCCTAAATACACACCTTAGGTAATGCATGTGGAAAGACAAAGGGACAAAGGGAACTAGATTTGTCTTTCTGTACCACTGAACTGCAATTTGGTTACTTTTGGGATTTCCACCTTCCATCCCTGTGGTTCATTGTGTGATATATATTGTGAATGAAAAGAAAGAAACCAGATGTTTTAATGTCCACAGGCTTATGAAAATAATGTTCTTATGGACAGAGTTTGGGAAATTGAGAAGGAAACAAAATTGGGATGAAGAAAGCAAAACAACTGAATTTTCTGTTATAGTTATCAAGTATGAAGTGGTGGCAGATGAAGTCAGAAGTGTCTTTCAAGAAGGGAGACCATCAAGATTAAGGATCCAAGGAGAGGCAAGATCTAGGGACCAAGATCTGGAAGTTGCCATGATAAGAGGTAAAACCCAGAGGTCCAGAAACAGTGAAGTGCTCTTGGAGGAACAGTATACCTCAAGAGAAAAGCCATTCTGGGAAGGGTCCACATTTGGGAGGTAGAAGATGAAGAAGGAGCCAAGAGGTAACAGAAGGAATAATCAAACTAACAGGAAAGTAAAAATAGCACTGTGTTGATAAAAAAGGTAACTAAATGGATTTTCAATAGGTACAGATAGCACAAATCGAAGAAAATGTCCAGAAGAAATTTACTTCCTCCCCCCACAGGGGGAGCGTCAAATAAGACCTAGTTAAAAACCAAGACCTCTACCACCGTTCAGTGGTAGCAAAACCACCCTCTCTACAGCGTCAGTGGAGGTCAGGTGGGGAGTAGTAACCAAGTGTCTTTTTCCCTCCCAGCCAGGGAACTGTCAGTGGAGGCCTAGGGGAAGGCTGAAGCACGTCCACCTATCAGTAATAGGGAGCCCCTTCTCTCCAGGTGGCAACAGAGGCCCCATGGAGAATCTAAATGTCTGCATCCACCTGGCAGTAAGGAGGCAGCATTCCCTTTCACCCACCAGGGTAGTGTCAGAGGAGATCTTCTAAATCATAAGGTTTAGGTAAGAATCATAAGAATTAAGTAAGAATCAGATATCACAAAATGTCCAGATTTCAATCAAAAGTCACTTGTCATACCAAGAAATAAGAACATCTCCAACTGAATAAGAAAAATGATCAACATTGAAATGACACAGAAGTGAGAATTACCTGACAAGAATTTTAAGGCAGCCATCACAAAAATCCTTCAACAAGCATTTGAATATGCCTGAAACAAATGACAAGAGGACATCTCAGCAAAGAAATTGCATATATAAAGAAGAACCAAATGGAAAATTTAGAACTAGAAAAATGCAACAACCAAACTTTAAAAACTCAATGGATAGTTTCAAGAGCAGAATGGAAGATACAAAGCAGAGAATCAATAAACTTGAAGACAGATCAAGAGAAATTACTCAATTTGAAAAATAGAGAGAAAATAGACCTGAAAAAAGAAAGAAAAAAAGAAAAACACATCTTCAGGGACATAAGAAGCTGTAACAATAGATATAACATTCTGTGTCACTGAAATCTCAAAAGAAGAAGAGAAAGAATTTGAGGCTGAAAAATATTCAAAGAAATACAATCTTCATTGGTTAATTGAGGGACTAAACAATTTTTTAAAAAAATACAGTCACATCCCACATCATGACATTTCAGTTAATGACAGACTACATATACAATGGTGGCCCCGTAAGAGTAAATGCCATATTTTTACTATACCTATAGTCACATAACACATGAATGTAATGGCTGACATCTGAGAAAGGAATATATTACATGCACACACACATATATACACACTCACACATGTGCCCCTATGGATTCATGCTATGCAAACTCCAAATAGGATAAATTCAAAGAAATTTAACGAAAACATATCATAGTAACCAGAAAACTAAAGAAAAGAATCTTGAAAGTATCCAGAAAGAAACAGTGCATTATGTATCAGAGAAAAAAGTAGAGTAACAATAGATTTCTAATCAGAAGCAATGGAGGCTAGAAGGATTCAGCACATTTTTCATATGGAAAAAAAAAAAAAAACCTGTCAACTCAGAATTCTATATCCAGAGAAAATATCCTTCAGAAATGAAGGAAAAATCAAGAAATTTTCAGATAAAGAACAACTCTGAGAATTTTTCACCAGCAGATCTACTCTTTAAAAAAAAAATGGCTAAAAGAAGTTCTCTAAAGTGAAAAGAAATGATAAAAGAAGTCACAGGTGAGCTGTGAAAGCAATGTCAGTAGTACAGGGAAAGTAGATATCAGACTGTGAGATGTAGAACAGAATGGGTGGTATTGAAAAGGAAGAAGCCAGAGGAGACAACTGCAAGTCACAAGAGATGAGTTATAAGGGGTGAGGCTGGGGTAGGGATAGGGAAGCATGGCATACTCATTAGAAAGTACAGAGGGTTCAAGTCTAGGCCAGGCGTGGTGGCTCACGCTTGTAATCCCAGGACTTTGTGAGGCCAAGGCAGGCAGATCACCTAAGGTCAGGAGTTTGAGACCAGCCTGGCCAACACGGTGAAACCCTGTCTCTACTTAAAATACAAAAATTAGCCAGGTGTGGTGGTAGGTGCCTGTAATCCCAGCTACTCCAGAGGCTGAGGCAGTAGAATCACTTGAACCAAGGAGGTGGAAGTTTCAGTGAGCCGAGATTATGCCACTGCACCCTGGGTGACAGAGCAAGACTCCATCTCAAAAAAAAAAGGAAAAGAAAAAGAAAGAAAGAAAAAGAAAGAAAGAAAGAAAGAAAGAAAGAAAGAAAGAAAGAAAGAAAGAAAGAAAGAAAGAAAGAAAGAAAGAAAGAAAGAAAGAAAGAAAGAAAGAAAGAAAGAAAGAAAGAAAGAAAGAAAGAAAGAAAAGAAAGGAAGGAAGGAAGGAAGGAAGGACGGACACAGGGTTCAAGTCTCTATTCAGCCTCTTTCCAACTGTATGCCCTTGTATAATTTCTTACCCTTTCCAAGCCTTGGTTTCCCCCCTTTTTAATGGTAATAATAGTAGCAACCTCGTAAAGCTATTATAAAATTTAAATGAGACAACGCTTATACAGTATTTAGCACAGTGTCTGGTGTGTGAACGTAATGGCTCAAGAAATGCTATTCCTATTCTTAGTAGCTAAAGTAGCTATTTTAGCTAGAAGAGGAGCTGGCCTAAGGGAATGTTGTTCTCAGGAGGCAAACTTAATACCAAAAGAAAAGATGATTAGAAAAAGAAGGGAAGAAATCAAGAGGGCATACACAGAAGAACAGGGTGGAGTGTGGTGTGGAGGAGATGGCTTTAGGTGCACAGAGCGCAAAGATCTCATCAGACAAGAGAAGTAAAGTCCCTGTGATCAGAAAGATGTGTTCAAACTCTGGTACCACAACTTACTGACACATCCTAGAAAAGCAATTTGACCTCCCCAACCTTCAACTCTCTCATTCCAGAAATGGAAATAATAAGCCTGACCTTACATTTATCATCTCTGAACCTTCTTCACAACTCCATAGAATGCTGGAAATCTCAGGCATCTAATAAATGATAATATTGTTATTTCTCAGAATAGAGGAAATCGAGAATTGATGAAAGGACACATACAGAGAGAGAGATGGGAAGTCAGGGTATAGATGTATGGCTGGAGAGAAGGCATCTATTTTAGACAGACTCAACCTTTTTAAGAAAAGAGGCAAACTCAACTGTTGAGAATGAGAGAGGGCAGGGAGAGATGGAGACCTCATAGGAAAACAGAAATGGAAGCAATTTTCTCTGCAATTCTCAGAACATTTAAGTTGAAAGGGACCTGAGGAATGACTTAATTCTTTCTCTGCCTTCATTTTATGAATGATAACAGGCAAATTTGTTCTTTAAAGGGCCAGACAGTAAATATTCAGAGCTTTTGAACCAAAGACTTTCTGTGCCAATAACTCAACCCCATCATTGCAGTACAAACCCAGAGCTATGCAAGTAGCGCTGTGTTCCAATAAAACTTTATTTATAGACACTGAAACTTAAACTCCATGTAATTTTCAGGTTCATAAAATATTCTTTTGACTTTTGTAAAGCATTTTAAAATGTATCAGCTGGGTGTGGTGGCTCATGCCTGCAATCCCAATACTTTGGGAGGCTAAGGTGGGACGATCTCTTGAGCCCAGGAGTTCAAGATCAGCCTGGGCAACACAGTAAGTCCCCATTTCTACAAAAATAAAATAAATTAAAAATTAGCCCAGTGTGGTGGCGCACCTGTAGTCCCAGCTACTTGGGAGGCTGAGGTGGTAGGATCACTTGAGCCTGGGAGGCCAAGTAAGCCAAGATGGTGCCACTTCATTACAGCCTGGGTGACGGAGCAAAACCACATCTCAAAAAGAAAAAAAAGAAAAGTATCAACAATTTCAGCTCAGAGGATGTAAAACAAAATGCAGAGATTCATAGTTTGCCAACTCCTACCATATAGTGATTACGAGCTCAGGCTAAAGAGTCAGACACGAGTTTGAATCTCTCCCTCACAATTCACTAAAATTTCAGCTAATGTATTTAGTCTTCTATGCCTTCCATATAATTTTTGTGAAGATTAAATGAGATAATGCATGTAAATGAGCTTAGCAGAAGGCCTGATAGAAAGCCAAACCCAAGGTAACCGAAACAACAACATTGGGCCCAGGGAAATGCAGGCAACCCAACCAGTTAACATCTAAACCAGAATCAAAACCTGTGTGTCCATCTACTCAATGCAATGCTTTTTCCAGTCCCATAGCTATTGGTAGACTTAGCTTTACCACAAGTCAGCCATTCATGTGGCACCAGAGAGTCTCCTGTCCCCCTCGGAAAAGTTTCCTCATCCCTGAGATTTCACTACATGAGCTACATGAGCAATGCACATTTCCCTGGATGAGTTCTCAATTCACTTTCTATTAGCTACACTTCTGTGTAATTTATTGGCTACTTTTTCAGTGCCTCTCTAGATACTAGGTTTTCATAGGAAATACAAGGAGAAAAATGTGGTAAAGCAATGCAACAGAGTTATTATTCAGCTATAAAAGGAATGAACCACCGATACATGCCGCAACATGGATGAACCTTGAAGACTTTTTGCCAAGTGGTAGAAGTCACACACAAAAGGCCATACATTGTATAATTCCATTTATGGGAATATCTAGAATAGGTGAATCCAAAGAGTCAGAAAGCAGATTAGTGGTTTCCAGGGACTACAGGAAGAAGGGCTGAGGAGCGACAGCTTAATAAGTACAGGGCTTCCTTCTGTGATGATGATAGTGGTTTGGAATTAGATAGTGGTGATGATCGCACAACCTTGTGAATAAACAAAAGGCCACTGAATTGTACACTCTAAAATAATTAAAATGGTGAATTCTGCGTGATCTGTTTAACCACAATAACAATATATACATATACAGTTGGCCCTTGAACAACAAGGGTTTGAACCGCACGAGTCCACTTATACGTGGAATTTTTTTCAATAAAAGTTTCACCAAGTGTGTCTGCCTCTCCTACCTTCCTCTCCACCCCTGCCACCCCAAGACAGCAAAACCAACCCCTCCTGTTCCTCCTCCTCCTTAGCCTACTCAGTGTGAAGACAATGAGGATGAAAACCTGTATGATGATCCATTTCCACTTAGTAAATATATTTTCTCTTCCTGATGATTTTCTTAATATCATTTTCTTTTCTCTAGCTTAGGTTATTGTAATAACATAGCATACAATACATATAAGATACAAAATATATGTTAATCAATTGTGTATGTTATTGGTAAGGCTTCTGGCCAACAGTAGGCTATTGATACTTAAGTTTTAGGGGGGCCAAAAGTTATATACAGGCAGGTGCGGTGGCTCACACCTGTAATCCCAGCACTTTGGAATGCCAAGGCGGGAGGATCACCTGAGGTCAGGAGTTTGAAACCAGCCTGGCCGACATGGTGAAACCTCGTCTCTACTAAAAATAGAAATAAATTAGCCAGGCCCTGTGGCAAGAGCCTGTAGTCCCAGCTACTTGGGAGGCTGAGGCAGGAGAATCACTTGAACCCAGGAGATGGAAGCTGCAGTGAGCCGAGATCATACCACTGTACTCCAGCAACCTGGGTGACAGAGTGAGACAGTGTCAAAAAAAAAAAAAAAAAGAGAGAGAGAGAGAGAAAATTACATGCAAAGTTTCAGCGGCATGGGGGGCTCTGTGTCCATAATCCTCACGTTGTTCAGGGTCAACTATATTAAGAGGACGCATGAGGATTCTGCAGGTGTGACAAGATATTCTCCTACGAGAAGAAGGGAGAGGAAATACTAGAAAAGGGAGGATGAATTTAGTAAAAACCAACTTAGTCCACTTCACAGATTTGCATAAGGCTTACCCTGGATACTGATAAAAATAATTTATTTATTCTAAAGGTACTTGTTGACCACCTACTATGTGTCAGGCACCGAGCCTGAATCTGAGGATAAAACATTGTAAACAAGATAGAAAATTCTTAAAATTCTTTCCAAGGTGTAAATAACCAAAGCAAAAACTCCCATAAGGTATTTTTGTAAAACTATATAAAAAATATTTACTGTAAAATCACTATTATAAAACAAAAATAATTATAGTATTTCTTCATCAATCTTCATTTAACCCTGCCTATTAGCACATCCAACAGTGAGCGAAAGGAAGTAAAAGTTCTTTGGATCAAGTAAATCAATGGGCTGTGTTCTTGGAGGGGGAGGGATTAGGATGGCAGAAGCTCCAGGAAAAGGATGGAATTTAGATGAGATCTGTTAATTTACAAACTTGTTATCTTTCCAAAGTTAAATCTCTACAGAGGACAGAGAAGTGTGACAGCTGTTCACTTCTTTTAAAGTGGTGTTTGTAGTCTAACAATCTAATGCTGGCAGCACTTTTTTTTTTTATTTTAAATCAATTCCAAATGATTGGAATATATTTGAAATTATTGGTTTTTTGTCTGGGCACAGTGGCTCTTGCCTGTAATCCCAGCACTTTGGGAGGCCATGGAGGGCAGATCACCTGAAGTTAAAAGTTCAAGACCAGCCTGGCCAACATGGCAAAACCCTATCTCTACTAAAAATATAAAAATTAGCCGGGCGTGGTGGTGGATGCCTGTAATTCCAGCTACTCAGGAGGCTGAGGCGGGAGAATCACTTGAACCCGGTGGAGATTGCAGTGAGCCGAGCTCGCGCCACTGCACTTCAGCCTGGGCGACAGAGCGAGACTCTGTCTCAAAAAAAAAAAAAAAAAGAAAAGAAAAAATTCTTTTCTTTTTTTTTTTTTTTTTTTACAAACATCAGATCTAAACCAACTCACAAAGCCAATGCTGTTCTTTCCTTGAAAACTTCACAACCTTTCTTAATCTTACATTCTACTATTTACAAGTCTTTCTTTTCTTCTTTTTTTTTTTTTTTTGAGACAGAGTCTCACTCTATCACCCAGGCTGGAGTGCAATGGCATCATCTCGGCTCACTGCCACCTCCACCTCCCGGGTTCAAGCAATTCTCCCGCCTCAGCCTCCTGAGTAGCTGGGACTACAGGCATGTGCCACCACACCCAGCTAATTTTTGTATTTTTAGTAGAGATGGGGTTTCACCATATTGGCCAGGCTGGTCTCGAACTCCTGACCTCATGATCCACCTGCCTCAGACTCCCAAAGTGCTGGGATTACAGGCTAAGCCACCGCGCCTGGACGCATTTACAATTCTTATTCAAAGGTCATTCTTCCTCTATCTCCATTGTTTATCTTTTATTCCTAGCAGAGTGAAAATGGAAAAATGCATTTTGGAAAACAAACGTGGGTCGGTTTTATATATAAATTCAGGTTACTATTAGAATATGGTTTAAGTAATTCATTTTTTCAAGCTTCTACCAAAAACAAAAGCATGGATGATTTCCTTGAGCCCAACTGGAGTGCAGGAAAGGTAAAATGTTTGAGATATTTCATCCGCTAGCATTCACCCGTCTTAATTTTACACTTTTGCTTTTGTACCATATCTCTGTATTCACATTTCTCAGCCTTAATGCATTTTCCTAATCAAATTAGGTAATTCTTTAAAATAATAGTATGTAGTGACCATCCAGTTACAAATGAAAAAACTGAGGCCCAAGGCAGTTAGAGGATGTGGATGAGATCACAGATCTTGTTAAAAATATAGATAACTAATTTTTTTCTCTGATTTGTTGCTAAGTTTGTTGCTAAGAACTATGCAAGGCTGTGGATACAGACTTTGGAAATTTCGAGATAAAAAAAAGCAAGTGGAAAACTAAAAAATAATGTGAACTGCTTATGAAATGTGGAAGAGCCCATGTTAGGTGTGGCTTTGCATTTTATCACAGGCTCGGTGCATTTTCCTGCACTTCTGTAAGACTCTGGAACCCTGGAGCACTCTCCTGTTTCAGAGATTAAGACTGACTTCCAAAGGCCCAGAAACTCCAGCTCTAGAACACAGAGGCTGAGTTTTCTGTTCTGTAAAACCTCCAGAGTGGCAGGCACTCAAATGTGAGTGAGTAGCACTCGCATGACCTCATGGAAGAGGCCAGTGGGGAGGGCCAGCAAGCTCCCTGGTTCTTGGCAGGCAGGAATATGAAGTTACTTAGCTAAAAAACAAAAAGCAAAGGGGAGACATGCTGTATGAATGAAAACCGTATAATCAGACCTCAAGGCATGCCCTGTTGAACAGAGGCAAGTGCAAGTTGGAGAAATGCCAACAAAATGTCATTATGAGTTGAGTCATCAAATGGTAGTTAAAGAAAACTACATTCAGTACTAATCAACTCGTGCAAACTCTCTTCTCTGTAAAGGTTGGTATCTTTTAGCGGTAGATTTGCCAAAGGAAAGCTCTTCAAAGCCAATTTGGCTGTCCATTCCATTCTGAGCTCAGAATATTAACAAAAACCTGTTGCTAAGGGACATAGATGTATAGTTGAGTCTAAAATACAAAATGATGCTAATCTAGCTGCTGGAAGAAACCCTCTCTCAGCAGCACTTCATAGTATATCGAAGTCAAGCAATGAATGCCTCCTCAACTGCAAGGCCTTCTGTACCCTGGCTCCTGTCTATTTCTCCTATCTCATCTCTCACGGGTCTGCTAGGTGATCCCTACATCCCAACCATGCAGAACTTTAGAATTTTCTGGAAACTCGTGTCATTTCACCCTGCCCCATAGACCAAAGCTGTGTCTGCTTTGACAGTCCACTCCCAAACCTTGATACTCCCATTCACCTTTCAAGATCCAAGCAGTACATAATCACTTTCCCTTTGAGCTATCATTACATCACAAATACTGACAGCGACATCTGTCCCCCATTAGAATATGAGTTTTTAGAAAGTAGGAATCATCTCTCTGTACACTCTCCATGTCTAGCAGTGAACCACACAGGGAAGCAGCTAATACATGTCCAAGGAATTAATAAATGGAGGAATGGCTACATGCACGATTGAACAGACCCACTCAATCAGCAGATGACCGACTGAATAAACAGAGGTCCCGATTTCCACCATGCCTCGTGTTCTTGTTTGTTTTCTATCTTTAAGCCTCAGGAGTTAGCTTCTGTCTTTATAGGAAGACCATAAGGGCTCCCCAGAGAGTCCAAGTATGACTTAGCTTCAAGATGCACTGAGATCCTAACAACAGTACAGGCATGAGTTTTACAAGATCTGTGTTCCATACTTGGCTCACCACTACCTTGGCCTTTCCAGTTACTTAATCTCTCTTGGTCATAATTGCTGCATCTATAAAATGAGGTGGTTGGCCTAGCTGATTTCCAAAGTCCCTGCTACGTGTAATATTCCATGATTCTGAAGTCTTGTCTTTAGATTGTGCCTGATATCTCTTGCCCTGACTCTTTGTACCACATATAATTGGGCAACTGTCACATCATTGGACAATTAAGCTTGTACTTGTCACTTAACCATTAGAGAGCATCAGCGTGCCTTTTCCGGTTCTCTTGGTTCAAGGGCATTGCCTCAGTTTGTTCACCAAAGGGTATTGTAGCCCTTTTTACTGCTCCAGTGGTCTCTTCATAAAGGTAATCAGCAACAGAACAAATCATAGTGTATGTGGTCTGAGTCTCTTCCCCTCACCAAGAATATAAGCAAATCCAAGGAGATGCATCTGTAATAATCAAGATCTTTTTTATATATTTTTTTTAATTTTAGGTTCCAAGATACATGTGCAGAACGTGCAGGTTTGTTACATAGGTAAATGTGTCCGATGGTGGTTTGCTGCACCCATCAACCCATCACCTAGGTATTAAGCCCCACATGCATTAGCTATTTGTCCTGATGCTCTCCCTCCTCCACCCCTTCTGACAGGCGCCAATGTGTGTTTTACCTCTCCCTGTGTCCATGCGTTCTCATTGTTCAACTCCCACTTATAAGTGAGAACATGTGGTATTTGGTTTTCTGTTCCTGTGTTAGTTTGCTGAGGATGATGGTTTCCAGCTTCATTCATGTCCCTGCAAAGGACATGATCTCATTCCTTTTTATGGCTGCATAGTTATTCCATGGTGTATATGTGCCACATTTTCTTTATCCAGTCTATCATTGATGGGCATTTGGGTTGGTTCCAAGTCTTTGTTATTGTGAATAGTGCTGCAATAAACTTATGTGTGTACGTATCTTCATATTAGAGTGATTTATATTCCTTTGGGTATATACCCAGTAATAGATTGCTGGGTTAAATGGTATTTCTGGAGTAAAAACCAAGCTCTTAATGATTGATAGTATATAACCTTATACAGAGTTTGTATTAAAAGAATGATGTAAAAAACCACAGGTCACAATACTACAAAGTTTCATTTAAATATCAGTCTAACCAGCCATATCCGTTCCTTTCATTTGCTTAATGCATTTCCTTTCAGTCTGTGTATGATATCAGCCATTTGACTGTTCCTTCTGTGACCCCTACCCAGATAACCTGGATCTACAGCACCTCCAAGTGGGTAGTGAGCCATGGGGTAACACCTCACATGCACAGGGGTGAACACCTGACTCAGATCCAGCCAATCCGGCAGTCACTCCTCATCACATTAGCCCATTTTTCTCTTTTTTAATGAAAGATAGAGAATGTAATCTCAGACCAGAAAGTGTAAGCAGCCAAAATATGGTGGGTACTGAAACAACTACGCATCATACAGATGCAAGAAACAACTGAAACAACTACGCATCATACAGATGCAAGAAACAACTGAAACAACTACGCATCATACAGATGCAAGAAACAACTGAAACAACTACGCATCATACAGATGCAAGAAACAACTGAAACAACTACGCATCATACAGATGCAAGAAACAACTGAAACAACTACGCATCATACAGATGCAAGAAACAACTGAAACAACTACGCATCATACAGATGCAAGAAACAACTGAAACAACTACGCATCATACAGATGCAAGAAACAACTGAAACAACTACGCATCATACAGATGCAAGAAACAACTGAAACAACTACGCATCATACAGATGCAAGAAACAACTGAAACAACTACGCATCATATAGATGCAAGAAAGTCACAGGAAGGTGACTCTTTTAAACTACGTGCATGTCGATTGATGAGTGAGCAAAAAGCCTGGTCCACAAGCAAGGCAGAAAGCAGATAAGACCCTCAGAGAAAAGCTGAATGAGGGGCCCTGCAAAAGGAGGGGATAGACTGGATAAAGAAAGAGGGAGGGAGTCAGAGAATGCATTACTTAGCTCCTACCAGGCCCAGCTGTACCTCCTGCAACTGGATTCCATGAAATTCTCCTTAACGCAGACTCTTACTTAAGGTAAAACAAAACACACATAAATACACAAACACATGCACTTATTTGTGATCACACTCCAGATGCATTTATATCCATCCTTCCTGGGTCACAGGCATCTTTCCATTAATGGTACTGCCCTCTCCTCACAACCTATTACATCAAGTGAGTATTTGATAACTTAAGCTATCCCCTTACTATTATAATTGTTATATAGAAGATATAATTATATGTATAATATACAATATAGTATAATTGTATACTATATTGTATATAATATAATTGTATATAATATAATTGTATATTATACAATAAGGGTGTTTCTGTTTTTCACTGTTTGGACACAGCAGTGGTATAGAAAGAAGCATGAACTTTAGTATTTAAATAAAATAGATTCAAATCCCAGCTCTGCACCCATTAACCATATAATCTGAGACAAGTTATTCACCAAAGTTGCAACTTCCTCCTTTGTAAAAAGGAGATAAATATTGCCTACTGCCCAGGTTTTGAGAAGGATTAGACCTAATTAGTAAAGTGCTTATCACAAAGCCTTGCACACAGTTGGCACTCAATAATCACTTTTATAGACTAGATTCTCATAAATAAAAATGCTGGATCAGAGGGTATGAAAATTGTCCAGGTTCTTGATACGGGCCAAACGCTTTCCCAAAGACTGAGTGAGTGGCTCTACATCGCCCTGATACATTTTTAGAACACAATAGCAGAATAACCCTTCCTCAAGCACTCACATTTCTTCTATCCAGCTTTGCCGTGAATGGAGAAGTCTAGAGCTCAGGGTTCCTTGCTCACGTTAGACTGCGTGCTCCCTCTAACCTGAGAGAGAAACCAGTAGCTGCTTTCTGTCTTAAACAAAGTGGCTTGACAGTCCAGCTGATTCACGGCTTCCTGTTTTCCTCTGACTCCATTGGTCCCACTTAGAGAGCTGTGTACAGGTACTCAGCATGGAAGATAAGTCTGGGCTTGTTTGAAACAAGCCCCAAACTAGTTTCTGTTGCTCTTTTTCTGTGTGTCCTTCTACACCCTATTCAGGCTTCTTATGAGTGCATCTTCACATAACAGCCGGATGAACAAAAATTGCTGCTGAAGCTGAAACAGAGGCGTATACTCATTTCTTACAGCAGAACTAATATGGAATAAAAACTTACATGACTGCCTGGATTCTGCAGCTTAGTTTCTTGAATCTTTTCACTCTCTGATTCGTGGTTTCCAATTGGCTTCTCTATTTTATTCCTCCTTTCTTTTTTCTTCCTTTCTTTCTTTCTTTCTTTTTTTTTTTTTGACAGAGTTTCCCTCTATCGCCCAGGCTGGAGTAGTGAAGTGGCACGATCTTGGCTCACTGCAACCTCCACGTCCCAGGTTCAAGCAATTCTCATGCCTCAGCCTCCTGAGTAGCTGAGATTACAGGCATGTACCACCATGCCTGGCTAATTTTCTTTTTTAATATATTTTTAGTAGAGATGGGGTTTCACCATGGTGGCCAGGCTGGTCTCGAACTCCTGACCTCAAGTGATCCACCCACCTCAGCCTCCCAAAGTGCTGGGATTACAGGCATGAGCCACTGTGCCCAGCCTATTTTACTATGTCTTTCTTCCCCTTCCACGTTGACTCATCTAATTCTTGACTTTCTGCTGAGGCTCTGCTGCTCATCTGTTCTTTTGTTATTTGGATCACCCGTCCCATGACTATCCCTCCACCCAGCTCCAAGGGATGCCCAGGCCCCAGCCTCACCTTCCTGTGACTTTCTCTGGGTTGCCCACCTGGCTCCCACACTTGAAGCCTGCTGCCATCGACACCCCAGCAGGATAATCGGATGGATGATGGACATCAGTTCTCAGCTGGAAAAGTTCCTTTCCACTGACCTGACCCCCAACCACCTCACACAACACGCCTAACAATTTCTTTCCTTAGTGTCCTTTCTTACTGAAACAGCTCCTGATATTTTACTCACAATTTTATACTAAAGGTATCCAGATCACATAAAGAAAATAAAGCTGCATATTAGCTCTAGGAAATATACACATAGTTGAAAAGACCTTTGTTAATAATCAATATTGCAAGAGCTTTGTAACACATGAATACTTTTTTTTTTAAGACTTACAGGCCGTATCTAAAAATAAGCTTTGCCATGACTTGGTTCTTACTCTCTCTCCCTCTATCTAGCTCTCTCTCTCTCTCTCTCTCTCTCTCTCTCTCTCTCTCTCCTTTTAGAGGCAAGGTCTTACCCTGTTGCCCAGGCTGGAGTACAGTGGAATGATCACTACAAACTTGAACTCCTGGGCTCAAGTGATCCTCCCACCTTAGCCTCCCAAGCATCTAGGACCACAGGCAAGCACCACCATGCCAGCTAATTTTTCTTTTTTTTTTTTTTTTTCCCACTTTTTGTAGAGATAAAGTCTCACTATGTTGCCCAGGCTGGTCTCAAAACTCCTAGCTTCAAGTGATCCTTCTGTCTCAGCCTCCAGCCTGACTGGGGTTTACAGGCATGAGCCACCAGCCCAGCCCACTCTCTCCCTCTGAAGCTTTGTCCCAATAGGACTAGGACCATTTGTTACAATGGGAAGGACGACCCTTTCTCCCAGCCACCAAGTCCGGTCCCTGTAGCTATACATCAAAGCTGCCTGTGATAACCAGAGAGTGTTGTGTAGGTCTCATTACCACTGAACACAAATTCAGTTTTGGAAATCAATACAACAACATGTGGGGGGTGTGTGTGTGTGTGTGTGTGTGTGTGTGTTCTCTGATTTAACACACCCCAGTTTAGAACCATCCAGTCTGTCATCAACAATTAAAAAAAAAAAAACAGAAGAAAGGGCAGGTAGTCTGTCCGTTCAAGGACCAGATGGGAAGTCTCTTGTTTTACTTCCTTATTCTCCTGAGAACCACACTGCAAGTTCTGCTATATCAACTTCAGGTCCTTCCTCTACCAACAGACTCCTGATCTTTCCAGGCTGAGTTATGCACCCGCCTTCTTCGGTATCCTACCCGTATCTTATACCAGAGAACTTACATGCATTTCACACAGAGTATCATTAGTTTACTGACCATGTTTGCCTGCCATGTTACAGGTTGAACTATGTCCTCCTAATATTAATATACTGAAGTCCTAACCCTCAGCATCTCTGAATGGGACCTTACTTGATGACAGATGATGTCATACTGGAGTAGGGTGGGCCCTGACTTTAATATGACCGGCTTCCTTATAAAAAGGGGAAATTTGGATACAGACACAGACAGGCAGAATGCCATGTGAGCATGAAGGCAAAGTCTGGGCTATGAGTATACAAGGGAAGAAATGCAGAGATTGCCAGCAAACACCAGAAGCCAGGGAAGAAGCACAAAACATTTTTCCTCATGGCCTTCAGAAGGAACCAACCCTGCTGCCATCTTGATCTTGGACCTCTGGCCTCCAGAACTGCAAGACAATTAATTTCCATGGTTTAAGCCACCCAATTGGTGGTACTTTGTTACAGTAACTCTAGCAAACATATACATCCCACTAGAATATGAGCTTCTTGAGGGTAGTTAGAGGATTCTATTCATTTTTGTATCAATCTAGCACAGAGTGAGGTACAGATAATTTATTTGGTTGTTCCATTATGCTTGTTAAATGCAACCAAGAAACAGCTAGTCCTCCATGTCCCATGTCTTGCTCAACGCTGACTAGCTATCCTGTCCTTAGATAGGGTTACATCGAAAAGAAAGAATGAAACTCGGGATGGAAAACAATTATTCTAGACTGAACATATCAAAATTTCTCAATCCCATTCTTAAACCAATTTCAGAATTAAATCTGCATTTTTTCCCTCTACTTTCCGTACAAAAATAGCGGCTCATTCAGGAACAAAGTCCCTAGCAAGAAGACTTTGCAGGCCACTTGAATGAGATGATATGGCTGGCAGGTCTTCTACCTGGCTGGGTCATATGTTGTCTTTAACCGCACACCAAAGTGAGGCCAAAACTGCCCTGTGGCTTGCATGAATCTGACTAGGGGTGACTCAGTTCACCTCCTTCACACTGTACTGACTCTGTTTGAATGGAGTTATTGAGGCCAGGCGTGGTGGCTCAAGCCTGTAATCCCAGCACTTTGGGAAGCCGAGACGGGCGGATCACAAGGTCAGGAGATCGAGACCATCCTGGCTAACCCGGTGAAACCCCGTCTCTACTAAAAGATACAAAAAACTAGCCAGGCGAGGTGACGGGCGCCTGTAGTCCCAGCTACTCGGGAGGCTGAGGCAGGAAAATGGCGTAAACCCGGGAGGCGGAGCTTGCAGTGAGCTGAGATCCGGCCACTGCACTCCAGCCTGGGCAACAAAGCGAGACTCCGTCTCAAAAAAAAAAAAAAAAAGAATGGAGTTATTGAGGGAAAGAAGGTGATTAAGTGCTAGGTTCACAGAGAAACAGCCCGCTGTGAGCCCCAGAGCTATATGTCACTCTGTTTTTGAAACCAAAATAAAAGAAAAAATTTACTTAATCTATTAATTGTATTAAATATATTTATCTTTTATCCTATATTTTTATCTTTCTTTTTATTTTTATATGTTTATCTTTTTATCTCTTGGAACTGTATTTTTCTGAAATTAAAAATAGAAAATAAATTATGAACTCTCTTGCTAATATCCAATATCATGCTTGACAAAGTCAATTTGGTAATACAAAGAACTTTCCAGAACACTATTTTATTTGAGGTAAATAGAATGAGAATTCAAAAGTACACTGAACAGGTTTCCTTCTCTTACACTGATTTCAGATGATTCGAAAAAAGCAAAAAGAAATGGAAAAGGCAGGTTGGCAAGTTAGCAGGTTATAAAAAATGAAAATTACAGCTGCGGCCAAGCTCTGGAAAATATTCCCTGACCCAGCTAGACGTTGATTATTGAACCAACAGCTTGCTTATATAATTACAGTGTGTCTATAAACCTGGTTGATATGATATACTTGTTTAACTATTAACCTCTAGATTTCCTGGAGTTTCCACAATCCAAAAAACACCTAAAAGTATGAGATACGATATATTCCATTTATTCACCTATTGCAATCACAAGCAATAGCTACAGTATTAATCTTGGTAAGAAAAAGGAAGTTCTTAGAAAACACAAGTAAGGTCTCTTGAGCTTCAGATATTTTGCTGGGGCATTTTCTTTCTTTCTTTCTTTCTTTTAAATCCTTCTAAAGAATTGCTCTATTTTATTGTTCTATTGCGCCACTGGATACTAGAAGTCAAGAGTCCTTCCTGTACCTATGTTGGATCTAATTTCCTCACTGATTCTAAAAATCACATTGATACTTCCACACCTGTCAACATTTTCCTGATCTCTCTCTTATTCACAGGACTTTCCAACTCAATAGTACCTCTTTTAAGCTAATCTAGGATTCCAGTTTAGATTCTACACATTTTTGTGCTTTTCTTACCTCCTCCTAGACAATAAGCTCTTTAAGGGCTGGAAGGAAAGGAAGAGTGAAGCAAATGTATGTTTATAGAGAGAGTACTATAGCAAAGTACCTCAAACATAAAGTGTACTCAATAAATATTTGTTGAATAAATGAATGCCAAGCACTGGCCAAAGCATATTGCATATATGACCTTGCTTAATCTTCATAAAGACCTCGTGAATGAGTGTCAGTCTTTTTATTTAGAAGGTGAGGAAACTGAAGCTAGAGGTTAAGTAGATTTTCCAAGGCTCCATGGCTAATCAGTGGAAGAGTAAAGTCAAATGTATTTCTATTTCCACCCAGCATGATATCTTAAACATAACAATAGACCAAAAAATGTATTGGTTGAGCCAGGAACAGTGGCACTGCCTGTAATCCCAGCTACACAAGAGGATGTTTGAGCTCAAGAGTTGAGGCCAGACTCGGCCACATAGAAGACCCTAAATGAAAAAAATCAAAACAAACAAACAAAAAAACTTTGTTGAATTGATCTAAACAAACTCCTCATCCAAGTTCTCTTTGTAGGTATGTCCAGAGTTTTTGGTATTTTTTTTTAAATGGCAAAGGTGTTTAGGGTACAGGAAGAGGTAAATAAACTGTGAAGACTGCCTCACAAGGTTTACAAATATCACAAAAAGGTTATCTCTGCATTTACGTCAAAATAATTTCCATACTCTTAACTATTCTGTTCCCACTGATTCTTCAGATTCTAGCCCTACACTTACGGCTAACTCCTCTCATCCCATTTGAAATTAGAGGAGGGAGAATAAAGGAAGGGAACAAATAACTTGTCACTCAACAACCAGACCATCTATTTCCACAGCTTCGGCATGGGATCTTGAAAAACAACTGAGGCATAGGTATAGCTGTTCTGCTTTGGCTAGAGAAAGCTGAGAAAGAATTCATTGGTTTAGGCCGGGTGCGGCGGCTCATGCTTGTAATCCCAGCACTTTGGGAGGCTGAGGCAGGCGAATCATGAGGTCAGGAGTTCGAGATGACCCTAGCTAACACAGTGAAGCCCTGTCTCTACTAAAAATACAAAAAGTAGCTGGGCGTGGTGGTGGGCACCTGTAATCCCAGCTACTTGGGAGGCTGAGGCAGGAAAATCTCTTGAACCCGGAAAGCAGAGGTTGCAGTGAGCTGCGATCACACCACTGTACTCCAGCCTGGGTGACGGAGCAAGACATCATCTCAAAAAAAAAAAAAGAATTCATGGGTTTAAAAGGAAATTCATTTCCATCCCCATCTACCTCCTCTGCCACAAAAACAGGCAATTCCAGTTTCCTCCACTCTGTCCAGGACAAGAGGAAAACACTGGAGATGTGGGTTCATTCATCATTTCAAGGAAATTGCACTTGTTACATTTACACAGAAACAACCAGGAAGAAAAGAAGTCACTAAGCCAAAAAGGGGCTGCAGAATCCCCCACACTTAGGTATGCTGCCACATTGACCACGTTCTAGTTACTGTTTTAATATTGATTTAACTTAGATGTGTAAGGAAACACACAAGGTTTGAGTCGGCTTAGTTTCTGTGTGATACAACCTATAGAACAGCAAATGGAAGCAATATTTGTTACCTACATTTTAACATAACATTCCTGTATATCCAGACCAGTAACTATCAGTGGGCCAATTGTAATCAGCCTCCTTCAACCAATGGGCAGTTTCTACTTGGAACTCAACCATAAGAGTCAAAATGAGTCAGACTCTGTACTCTGTGATCAAAAGACATATAAAGGGACATGTCAAAAAGAACCTATAAATAGCTAGACACAGGTCAGCCCTTCTTAATTACCATACTTGGCCCTGGTATGCCCAAATCTATCCAAATTCCTACAGAATACATTCGTTTTTCTTTCTCCAACCATGTCTTTTGTGTAATGGGTTTCATACCTTCATTTTGGAGTGACATCTCAAGCGGGGTAGCCAGGAGCTCAGGTGCTGAGGTCAGACAGACCTTGACTAAAGCTTCTGCTCTGCCACTCTCCGTTTGGTAACTGAGGCAAGTTCTTAACCTCTCTGACCTCAGTTTGCTGGTCTACAAAATGGGATATCACCTCACTGATCCATAGTGAGAGTAAATGATATAATTCACATTCATCACTAAGCACAGTATCTGGAGCACAGAAAGAATCACAGCAGTGATACCATCTGCGATGGTAGAAATTAGCACTTTTTTGTACGTGACTTAAATTTACATCATTCTGGATGTGGTGAACAAATCCGGGCTCATTCTACCAAAGCTCTCCTCTGTCTACATGTAGCTTTCACCTCCCTTCATTTTCAGACCCTCTATCATCCACGATTTAAGTGACTCTGAGCACAAAGAATATTCATCTTCAAAAGAAAATTGCCCACCCAGGGCTAGGGGGTTAATGTAAGAAAACAGCTCTAAACTTTGCAGGAGACGATAACTGGAAATCTCTCTAGTACCATGTAGGGAGGCTTTCACATTTACACAAAAGAAATGATGGAACCTCTGAGCTGGGTCCTGACGATAACCAACAAGCCAGGCAATGGTAGTAGCAGGAGCGTTATTTTTGGTCTCTTAGGTCAGTGCAAAAGTAATTGTGGTTTTTGCCATGAAAAGTGATGGCAAAAAAACAATATTACTTTTGCACCAACCTAATACTTTCTAAAGAAATGTGGGATCAATAGGGAGAGAATGAAGAGTCTGAGGGAAGAATGAATAAACAGCATCTCATCGAAGGGCAGAAAAAAAGAAAAGAAATATAAAGCAAACAGGAAGAACACAACTAAGGGCAAAAGACCCCAGGACGGGCAAAAGGAGACGGGTAACTTAGTTCAGAGGAAATGAGCAATGACCTACAATTCTTATAACTAGGAGAGACACCACTCAGACATTTCCTGTGGGCTGGGCCCAGGAGGTCTCTGGCTGAGCAGCAGACCAGTAGTTATCCAGGTTAACAACTTCCAATTAAAGTCAGAGAGGAATGTTTTCTGGGAGCTCTGTCATGAAGAGACCCCAGTATTGATTGAATGAAGTCATAAAGGGCAGGGTCAACAAACATTTTCTGCAAGGGACCAGATAGTAAACATTTTTGGCTTTGTGGGACATAGGGGCTCTGGTGCAACTACTCAACAACAGCTGTAGAACAAAGAGCAGCCATGGAAAACATACAAATGAATGACCATGGCTGTGTTCCAATATAACTTTGTTTGTGGATGCTGAATTTGAATTTTGTATCATTTTCATGTGCCATGAAACATCGATTTTGATTTTTTTTTCAATCATTTAAAAATGGGAAAACCATCTTCACTCACGGGCTGCACTCAAAAACAGCTGAGGCTTGGCTGGGCGCGGTGGCTCACGCCTGTAACCCCAGCACTTTGGGAGGCTGAGGCGGGTGGATCACGAGGTCAAGAGATCGAGATCATCCTGCCCAACATGGTGAAATCCCGTCTCTACTAAAAATACAAAACATTAGCTAGGCGTGGTGGTGCACACCTGTAATCTCAGCTACTTGGGAGGCTAAGGCAGGAGGATCACTTGAACCCGGGAGGTGGCGATTGCAGTGAGCCAGGATCACGCCATTGCACTCCCAGTTGGGCAACAAAAGCGAAACTCCATCTCAAAAAGAAAAAAAAAAAAAAAAAAACAGCTGAAGCTAGATTTGGCCCAGGAGCTGCAGTTTGCTGCAGGGGCCCTCCAGTCAGACATCCATCCTGCCTCTGCCACTGACTGGCTATCCAGCCACAGGCAAATAGGTTTCTTCACTCGTAAATTAAGGATAATAACATCACCTTTCTCCGTAGTGTTTATGGGACATCCTAAATCATACTACCTGAAAAGTAACTGGCTTAGGGTAAGTGATGATGACAACAGCCTTGGGAGTGGTACAGGGAGGGGTCGTGATCAGCAGCTCCATCTGGGGCTAATGGTCTGTCTGAAGAAGACTGATCTCAAGGATCTGACTTAAGGAGGGACGTACAGACCAGAAACTAAAACAGATGACAGGGATGCTGCAAATGCTTATTTAATGCTTCAACTCAGAGTCGAGTTGACTAAATGACGATGATTTGGCCGGGCGTGGTGGCTCATGCCTGTAATCCCAGCACTTCGGGAGGCCGAGGCAGGTGGATCACCTGAAGTCAGGAGTTCGGGACCAGCCTGGCCAACATGATGAATCTCTATCTCTACTAAAAATACAAAAATTAGCCAGGTGTAGTGCGGGCGCCTGTAATCCCAGCTACTCTGGAGGCTGAGGCAGGAGAATTGCTTAAAACTGGGAGTCAGAAGTTGCAGTGAGCTGAGGTTGCACCACTGCACTCCAATCTGGGCAACAGAGTGAGACTCCATCTCAAAAACAAAAACAAAAAATTACGATGATTTCTGATAGACTTCATTGTATAACCTGAATATCCTCCTCAACTCAGAAAGGAGATTAGGGACTACACACTGAACCGCGTGGGCCAACTCAGGATGACCATCAAAGGAGACAGAGTGGGGAACAAGCCAGGGAGGAAGGGGCTGGGCAGAGGCAGTGGAGGTGGTCAAGGAGGAAGTGAAGAATCATTTCACTTGGAGGTGATCCTCGCGGAGTTCCCTGTTTTGTTACGGGGCAGCCAGCTGTTAAAAACACTGTCTCTGGGCCAGGCACCGTGGCTCACGCCTGTAATCCCAGCACTTTGGGAGGCCGAGGTGGGCGGATCACGAGGTCAGGAGATCGAGACCATCCTGGTTAACACAGTGGAACCCCGTCTCTAGCAAAAAATACAAAAAAAATTAGCCGGGCGTGGTGGGGGGCGCCTGCAGGCCCAGCTACTCGGGAGGCTGAGGCAGGAGAATGGCGTGAACCTGGGAGGCAGAGTTTGCAGTGAGCCGAGATCGCACCACTGCACTCCAGCCTGGGCAACAGAGTGAGACTCTGTCTCAAAAAACAAACAAACAAACAAACAAACAAACAAACAAAAAACCATTGTCTCTGACAATCCTTCGGAGGCCTCATAGACTTAAAAATCAGCTCCTAAAACCAGCACAGGATGGAGAAATTCACTTCAATTCTATTGGATGGGATTCTTTGGACAATTCATCTTAGTTCCTCATATTTTTTAAAAAGAAAGTTAGCAGAGAATCGTGCAACTTTTAAATCTGTTCAGAAGGCTTAGGTAGGAGAAATGACACTTCACCAGCCATTATAAGTTGCTTTTCATGCTGTTCTTGCAACTTCCAAATAATTAAGCAAATACATAATGGGAATATCAGTGTGAACAAAGAAGAAGCACAAGAAGAAAATTGCATTATAATTTAATTACCCAAATATTTCATAAAACTTAGGAGCAAATGAGAGCTTATCCTTACTGATGAAAAATACTTTCATTGTCAAGACATTTTTTGAGCACCTATTATTGATAAGCACAATGCTATAAGAGTCAGAGATATAAAGATATATAAGAAGAGGTTTAGTTACCCAGCAAGAGCTTTCAGACAAGACAGTCCATAAAAGGCAAACAACCATTACAGTGGTTAAAACTTGCAGCTGTACAATGTAGGCACTGGGAATCAAAATGAGAGCATTTGCAAAATATCCTTTGGCAGAGAACTGGTAAGAAACCCCACCATCATGATTCACATGTCACCATTTCTTGGACACAGAAAAATAACCCCTGCTGAGTATACAATCGGCTCCCCCTTGCCAGCCTGCTCCCCACAAAAACAAGCAAAGCTAAAAATGCGAAATATACTAAAGATTCTGAAGAAAAAAAAATATTTTATAAATGTGGATTACTAGTGTCCGTGTGTGGTTTAGTGAAAAGAACTTACGGACAGAGAATCTGTAGATCTGACTTTTACCTGTGACTCTACCTCTACTGTCTTCAGGAAAGTCACTCACTTCCAAGGCCTCAGTTAGCTTATTTGTAAAATGAGGTGATTGGACTATAAAACGTTCATGGCTCTAAATTCTATCACTTAATATCAGGATGCATAAATAGGCACATTAACGAAGGCTATGTTAAGGATATGTTAAGTCTGATTGACTTATATTACTTGTGAGGTCATTAAAATTGATTCTTAACAAGAATCTTAAAAGATTCTGGACTGAATTCTTTTAACAAATCTAAGAAATTTAAGTCAACCACCTTTTGTGATCAGGCATTGCACACGAAGCTAAAAGAAAAATCAGATTGAATTTCTCTGCAACAACGCGTATAACACAACCAGGTGCTATGTAAGAATTATTTATAAAACTAAAGAAAAACTAATTTTGCCTGAAAAGAGAACTGAAAATGCAGGAATGCCCAAAAGTAAGCTATTTCTCAGACTGGAATTTAATCAGATCACTACATTTTTCTTATTATTTTCATATAGGTCTGGATAGCTACAGACTACGTAAACAAAATGAGTTTATAAACTATGTGATAGTCGCTTAAGACATTAGGTTAAAATTAAAATTAGAGCTCATCAAGGAATTAAATTGTTCAGATACACAGAATCCAACTTTCAATCCATGATTACCTAACCTCTATAATATTGCTATTTTCTGGCTAACTTTGAAAATAATTTGATCCCCAAATTAATTATTATTATTATTATTTTTTTTTTCTTGAGATGAAGTCTGGCTCCATTGCCCAGGCTGGAGTGCAGTGGCACGATCTCTGCTCACTGCAACCTCTGCCTCCCAGGCTCAAGTGATTCTCCTGCCTCAGCCTCCCAAGAAGCTGGGATTATAGGCATGCGCCACCACGCCTGGCTAATTTTTGTATTTTTAGTGGAGACAGGGTTTCACCATGTTGGCCAGGCTGGTCTCGAACTCCTGACCTCAGGTGATCCACTTGCCTGGGCCTTCCAAAGTGGGGTTACAGGCGTAAGCCACCGTGCCTGGCCACCCAAATTAAAATTTTAAGGATATATTTCATGAGAGAAAAAGAAATTTGGGCACACGAAACATAAATGTCAAAAAAAAGTGAGAAATGCAACTGCCTTATCACTAATGACATTAGAGTAGAATATTAATAGCTTTCATCAAACTGCCAAAGACTTTTTTAAATTGTTATAACCAGGATGAAGAAAGGTACCATCTTCCTGAAAAGCAATTTATTTGGCAATATTTACCATAATGCTTGAAAGGAGAGAATGGGCACATCTAAATATTATTGGTAGAGGGCCGGGCGCGGTGGCTCAAGCCTGTAATCCCAGCACTTTGGGAGGCCAAGACGGGCGGATCACGAGGTCAGGAGATCGAGACCATCCTGGCTAACACGGTGAAACCCCGTCTCTACTAAAAGATACAAAAATATAGCCGGGCGAGGTGGTGGGCGCCTGTCGTCCCAGCTACTCGGGAGGCTGAGGCAGGAGAATGGCGTGAACCCGGGGGCGGAGCTTGCAGTGAGCTGAGATCCGGCCACTGCACTCCAGCCCGGGTGACAGAGCGAGACTCCGTCTCAAAAAAAAAAGAAAAAAATATATATATATTATTGGTAGAAATGAGATTTAGTGCTACCTCTATGGAGGGCAATTTAGCAATATATCTATACATGCCCTTTGACCCAGGACTTCCACTTCTAGGAATCATCCTAAAGAAATAATTGGACAAATGTATAAAGATGTATGTTCCAGGTATTCTTTACAGTACTGTGTATAGCGGTGCAAAAAAATGGAAACTATTTGAAAACTCAATGTGACATTAAGTAAATGGCTACATTCTTACAAATTAAAATATGCAGTCATTAAAAAGTAGGTAACCTTATGTGTACTACTACAGAAGGATATCCAAGATATATGGTAGAGGATAAAAAAGCAAGTTACAAAATACAATATATAGTGTGTAAAATAACATGTGCATACAAATGTGGAGATAGTACCCAAAAAACTAACAGTAATTAGCTCTGGGTGGTATGACTTTGAGTGAGTTTTATATTCTTATTGTGAATTTATCTTTGGTTTGAATTTTTTGATTGGCATATGTCTTCTTTTTTTTTTGCAATAATAAAAAGCTATTTTCAGAAGGAAGAAAAGAGAATGGAGAGCGAAGAAGAACTGGACATTCATAGCCTGTGGTTTTGCTCCCTGGAATTTAATCTAAGGGCATAGTATGCATGATAATGTATGAACTGGTATGACCATCACGGAAATATTCATAATAGTGAAAGTTAATAAACGTTGTGATTCTATTTAAATAAATACAATGGAAGAGGATACTATGAATGTAGAAATATATAAACTTGGGAATATTTTGCCATATATTGGTAAGTGAAACAAGAGGTAACAAAATAGACTTAGTTTTACACATATTTTGGATGCCTCATACACATAGATAGAAAAAAAAAGTCCAAAAGAATAAATGCCAAATGTAGGGATGCAGTAACTAGTCATTCTTATGTTTCCTTTTCTATGAAATGCTTCTATAATGAACAAGGGTTATTTATGAAATTTCTTTTAAGTTTTAAAAATATTCCTTGTAGATCTTTCAGATTTTAAAATACTGGAGAGTGATTAAAGTAACACTAATCCGTGAAAAACAAAGACAAGAGAATCTCAACTCTTTTCTCCAACATTAAATTTACCACCCAGAGACCCCTGAAGCCCCCTACAGTTAACATGCCACATGCTCTAAAAAACTGAACGCAATAGTAATACAAAGCAAGCTCAGGAAACCCAAGGTACCTATTCTGATTTTGTGTCCTGAGATGTACGGGGTTATAAAACATACTGGCTCAGATTACAGGCTAAGCATGACAAGTCCGTCTGGTACAACCTAACAAAGGAATTTATAGAGAACAAGAAATTTACACATTCCATTTCCCAGGGTGGAATGAATTACAGACGCAAAGAACCGCAGTAGAGTTCAGACCTTTCCTACCACTCTGCTATATGCTTCTGAATTGTGCCTCATAGGCATTTCTTACATGATTTACTTATTGCTCTCTACAACAAAAATCAACTAGTATTTTTTAAAGGTGAATAGGAGGAGAAGTGAGAAAAGTGTATTTTAACTGGGTCAAACTTTTTGTATATTTTCAGGTGAACTGGGGGATGCCAGATCTCCCTAACTCCCTCTTTCTCTCCCTCCCTCCGAAGATCATTATGGCTGATAACAATAGTTTTTCTCTCCCGGGTAGTGTAGATGACACATTTTTCCTGTAGCTTGTCTTCCTGTAGTGTGCAGGAATTCCTGCACTTTCTGGGTGCCCTTCCTGTTAACTTACATTTCAGATTTCCTCAAAAGGCATTCTACTGCTTTAATATTTGAAAAATGTCAACTCAACCCCAGACAGCTAATATAAACAAGCTGAAAAGCATACCACCTAAAGTTACAACTGTGGAAAACAAAATTTCTTTTTCAGAAATTCTTTCTCGGAATCTCACTGTTGGTAAGGCTGTAGAGCAGTAACCCAGTCCTTCCAGCTTCCAGGGAGTCTGTAATTCCTTTGCCTCTGCTGTGCCTTAAATTAGAGGTCTGTTAAACCGAATTATAGTCATCTAGAAAGTTCGTAAAGGTCCTTGAATTGAACATGTTGTTAAATTCTTCAACACTATGAGATTGTATCCACCTTTCACTTTTCCTCCCATTTCTTTGGTTAGAATATTAAAAAGAAGTTTGGTACTGCAGAAAGTATTTTGGCCATTTGAGAATAGTGTAGCTGAATAAGGCCAATTTCACATTTAAAGTCCAGGCCAAGGCGGCTGGCTCATTTGCCATTTCTAAAATGATCACCCACTTCTTTCTACCAATAATTTTCCTTTTGGACAAGAACCCCATGTTCATTCCAGATGTACTTTCCAAGCAGAATCCAATTAAGAAAACTCATCTGGGTAAATGGGAATTGATTTGAAGGACCACCAGTACCTGATCCATTGGAAACACATCCACAGGGAAGAGTGCAGTGCTAATACCTCCTTTGGCTTCTCAACTCAAAAACGGGCTCTACTAAGAGGGAGCTATGTTCATAGTGAGTCCAAAAATATGCAAAAAGGAGCCTGATTTAGTTTAGATCCTAAAGTCCAAAGATAAGATCACAGTAAACACCACCTTCTTCATAAACCTTCCTGACTCTCCCCCAAATAGATAAATCACTTCCATTTTTAAACTCCAATAGCACCATTTCTCTTCAATACCTGTCCTGTTATCTTGTATTATAATGATTTCCTTACATTTTTGTTTTCACCAACCTGAAGGAGAAACTTCATTTTAAATATTTTTGTGTGTCCCCAAATCATGTGCACACATACACACACAATACATGCATACACATGCATATATATACACACATACGTATGTATATACATGCATATTGCAATATGTTACACATATATTAAACTGAATTGAATGAATGAGCGAATGTTTACCAAATACAAAGTAACTAAATGCCATCTCTTTAACACAGCAAAGCATGGACTGCCTCTTCTGAACTATGATTTCTCTACTCCATAAAGAGATTTTAGGTTTTCCCTATTTAAGGAACATCTCCACCTGATATGTCAATTCCTAGGTTCTTCAGCACTCTTAACTTTTCAGATTTCCATTCTCCCCTAATACTCAAAGAAAAGTAGAGCGCTACTTGGAATGCTTAACATTATTACTTCCTTCTTGGGCTGCTGAGATATAGGACTCTCATCAGGTAGAATTAAAAAGCGGTGCAACAACTCCCTACATACCCTCCCAAAAAAGTGGCAAAAAGCTTATTAGACCCTTTAATTTCACCATGTCTTACTCAAATAGTGTCCTGGGTAGCCTAATTCAATAGTATCTAACACCTCTCTTCATCATTCCATACTTTCTCATATGGCATATGCTTTCTCTATGGTAAAGAAACAATTGTTCTGAAACAAGTGACTTGGGGTCCCAGGGGTACCTGACAGCACCCAGTCTGCTCCTTGATGTCATATCAGGAATTTTTTTAAATCCCCTTCCCAGGGTGACATTAAGCCTGCAAAATACAACTGTGTTTAAAAACAAAAATTAAGAAAATAAAATAAAAGAACATAAAGAAAACAACCATAACGTGAACTTCTGACCTATTATAGCCGACTAAACACACGAAGTTACACACTTAAAATATTTCATTATGGTTGTCAATGAAACAGTGCAGTCCCTTCACACTGCTGTCATGCTTAAAAGTACAGTTTTACCTCCAATATTTTTCCCCAAGATGCAAAGCATCTCCCAAATGGGCAGACATAAAACATTTAGGTCTTCACTGCTGCTTCTAAATTTTGCGAGCCAATAAGCAATTGGTGTAAAGTGCAAAATCTCAGAAGAGCAAGACTTGTCTGCTTTTTCGTGATATGCTGTTATTCACCCTTCACCTTTACTTCCTTTAAAAATCAAAAGTTCTCTAATGTTCAAGGCGATATCAATGGGAAATTTAGCTAAATACTGGCACCGCAATGGTCTATTCCCCAAAGAATATAAGATTACATTAATTTCCTAGTAGTTTAACTCAAGTTTTACCTTTCATCTTCACCTATAGAGTTTTTAAAAGTTTCTATTCCTGTTGCATACAAAATTACTTATAATATGTGTGCATAGTAAAGAATTTTACAATTATATAAAGCCTTGCACATTTAGACGCTACCAACCTGCTCTGTCTCTCCTGACTGTGCAAAAGGCAAAAAGAGCTCAGTAATCCTAGCAGAAGAATGCAAATAACGTCAATGCACAGCTGAACTGCAAGCCCTGCCTTACAGGAACTCTCTGTGTCTGCAAAAAAAGACACATACTAAACAGGAAATGCAACTGAGCTGTGGAAAACCTCAAACTTAAAAATGCAATCGCCAGGCGAAAATTGCATCCATGCATTCATAAATGCATGCACAACCCTTTGCATTTTTGCAACTAATGCAAATAGCCTCTTACCTTTCGACTGAGACATTTTCCCCTTTCCTTTGATGGGGGAGGGGAGCACAAAAGACTTTGCCTTGCTTCTCTTCTGTAGCTAGTTTTGCAACAAAGATGCAAGCTGCAGGCGTGCAATCTTCATGCAAGTGGAGTTTCTCTTGACCGATGCAGCAGATGGACTTTCAGGGAATCAAGATGGAAATGCACACCTTGCAAAACAGACTGGAAAGTGATTTTTCCCCCAGTTGCAACGTTAGGGAAGGCTGTGCTGCAGCTACATGATGGGCCAGGGCTGGCAGCTAAAAGCTCCAAACTTGGAACTGAGTATCTTAGTGCGCAGACGTCCTTCCTGCGAAGGGCGCGAAGGCCGCTGGGTAATGTAGTTCCCAGCGGAGTCCACGGGGCTCTGATTTAAGGAAACGTGGTCGCCTCGGTCGCTGAGCGAGATAACTGGGTGCGACAAAGATTGCGTCCAGATAAACAAGTCAGACACATTCAGTACAGTGATGGGTGAAAACCGGCAAGGCCAAGAAGGAGCGGCAGTTTTATTCTCGAAAGCCTCTGAAACAACAGCTAAAGAGTATTAGGTTAGCTAAAGAGCTTTTGGCTTGTCTAGAAGGTCTGTTTGGGAGTTTTGTGTGTTGATTTTGCAGCTCAGCACCTGTTGTGCTGTTCTTGCCTGTAGACGTTTTACACTCACACCTCCATTTTTTGTTTGTTTGTTTAGGTTTTTTTTTTTTTTTTCTTTTTGAGACGGAGTCTCGCTCTATCGCCCAGGCTGGAGTGCAGTGGCGCGATCTCTGCTCACTGCAACCTCCGCCTCCCGGGTTCAAGCAATTCTCCTGCCTTAGCCTCCCGAGTAGCTGGGATTACAGGCATGCGCCACCACGCCCGGCTAATGTTTTTGTATTTTTAGTAGAGACGGGGTGTCAACACTTGGCCAGGTTGGTCTCGAACTCCTGTCCTTGTGATCCGCCCGCCTCGGCTTCCCAAAGTGCTGAGATTACAGGCGTGAGCCACTGGGCCTGGCCACACCTCCATTTTTAAAAACATTTTTTCTAGTCTGAAAATGTATGGATGATTTGGCTGGCTGGAGGTAAGGTTACCTTTCCTCTGTAGAGAAGATGCAAAATTTTGTTTTGTGAGAAACGATCCAGGTCAGTTATTTCCAAGGAACCCGAAACTCAGTAGGGGGTGGGGGTGGGGAAGAAGATTGGAGGCTTCTCATTTCTCACAGGGTTACAGAGGAAGTTCTGCTTTTTATACGTCAAAGCTAACTTTATCAAAATTAAGGTATCTAGATGATTTTATCTCACCTGGGAGGAGAGTCCCTGGCCTAGGGGGAAAGTGGGTGGAAAGTGAATAAAGTCGAATGTCTTGAATTTATTCACTAAAATTAACAGATATTTGTTGCGTGTCTGACATGTGCCAGGCACCTTTCTAGGGTCCTGGGGTGTTCATTCATTATGTACCGCTCACACATAGTAGCTAGACAGCACCCTGATGGAGAACAGCGTCACCTCTTTCTCAAGGAAGCCAGAGATGCTTAGAACAATTCACTGCAAGGAATGGAGAGGAGCGAGCAGGGCATGGGCAAAAATGAGCTCAGACTTCTACTTCATGGAGCAGACAGACTCAGAAATGTTCTTTTAAGACAGAGAGGGAGGAATTGAGGAATTCAAGGAGGTGTGGACAAAGCACCGTGGCAGAAATAAGGACAGCCTCACTCAGAGGATGCCAAGGAGACCTCAATGCCTTGTGTGCAGGAGTGGTGAGGGCGGGGGGATTTTACAGGTGAGGACTCCCCAGGGCCTTAAAAGGTGGGCTAGAGGTTTAGACTTTATTCTGCAGGTACTTGCGGGGAGTTGAAAGGGTCTTGCAAAGGGGTGTAACTTAATCCAAGCATTGTTTTAAGAAAGTAAATTTGCCCTCAGCAATCAAGGTGGGTTGGAACTGGGAGAGGCTAGAGATAGGTCAGGTCAGTAGTGAAAGGCAAAAAGAGGCACTTTGAAAGAAGATGCAGCTAGATTTGATGACTGCTAATGAAAACTATTGGAATTGTATTTAGAATGCTGGAAGCCAGGACCATCTGCATAAGGGATGCATTAGAGGGAAGGAAGCAGTCTTATTTCAGCTGCAAACCAGCAAATCAACTCTTAAATATGCAACAGGTTGTGAGACTAACATTAATTTACTTAAGTTGGTCCCCTTTATTGACATTCTTGAGAATTAGTCAAGGCAATCTAATCTCCGTATTAGCTTCTGCCCCTAAGAGGAAGGCA